>NC_041385.1:432176751-432390085 GCF_002162155.2 Triticum dicoccoides | reverse complement strand
GCAGCGGCGGGGAGGCAGCCGTGGGGAGGCTCGGGGAGGGGGTGGGAGGCAGGGAGGGGGCGCGACGAGGCGGCATCGAGAGGTGATGGGCTGGTGGGGGCGGCGGGGCGGTGTGGGGCGGCGACGGTTCTTGTCGGGTGGAGAGGAGAGGAGGAGAAAGAGAGATGGCAATGGCGGGGGCCATTATCTTATTTTGAAGCATTGTCGTCCGTGTCGCCTTTGCCGTCCGCAAGCTGATGGCTACAACCTCTTTGTCGTCTGCTGACGGACGGCAAAGAGGGGGCCCCGTTAGGGCTTAATAGCCAGTAGGCTAAACACCCTCTTTGCCGTCTGCTAGCAGAAGACAAAGTAATGGCTGATGGCAAAGTATTACTCTGTCGGCCGCTGCCTCTTTGTCGTCTGCTTTTTGGTGGCTGATGGCAAAGCCATTCTTTGTAGTCCGCTAGCTGACGGCAAAGAGGGGGCAGACGGCAAATCTTCTGATTCCAGTAGTGCTATATGGTTTATTTGGTGGAAGATTATATGTTCAGATCCATTATGCTATTCAATACCCCTCTGATCTTGAGCATGTTTATCATTTGTGAGTAGTTACTTTCATTCTTGAGGTCACAGGAGAAATCATGTTGCAAGTAATCATGTGAACTTGATATGTGTTTGATATTTTGATGGTATGTATGCTTCCATTCTCTTAGCGGTGTCATGTGAACGCCGACTACATGACACTTCACCATATTTGGGCCTAAGGGAATGCATTGTGCTGTAGTTATTAGATGGTGGGTTGCGAGAGTGACAGAAGCTTAAACCCCAGTTTATGCGCTATTCCGTAAGGGATAGATTGGATCCAAAAGTTTAATACTATGGTTAGAATT
This sequence comes from Triticum dicoccoides, assembly GCF_002162155.2. Taxonomy (NCBI): domain Eukaryota; kingdom Viridiplantae; phylum Streptophyta; class Magnoliopsida; order Poales; family Poaceae; genus Triticum; species Triticum dicoccoides. The sequence goes on along the minus strand of NC_041385.1, from coordinate 432,389,216 downwards.
TATTCTTAATACTTATCTCGTAGTTGCAGATGCTTGCGAGAGGGTTAATCATAAGTAGAAGGTTTGTTCAAGTAAGAACATCACCTAAGCACCGGTCCACCCACATATCAAATTATCAAAGTACCGAACACGAATTAAGCCAACATGATGAAAGTGGCTAGATGAAATTCCCATGTACCCTCAAGAACACTTTGCTTATCATAAGAAACCGTTTTGGAATGTCCTTTGCCTCAAAAGGATTGGGCTACTTTGCTGCACTTTCGTTACTACTATTGTTACTTGCTCGTTACAAACTATCATGATGTCAAACTACTCCGCTACTCACAATTTTAGCACTTGCATACATTACCCTGCTGAAAACCACTTGTCATTTCCTTCTGCTCCTCGTTGGGTTCGACACTCTTACTTATCGATAAGGGCTACAATTGATCATATACTTGTGGGTCATCACTTACCAAATGGTGTTTGTTCTCCTCATCCTGGTTCACCCACCAGAACTTGCAGATCATCTTACCGATGTTGTCACACAAGCTCTTTGTTAGATCAAAACATGCCATGGCATACGCAGGGACAACCTGAATGATTGCCTTTATGAGGATCTCTTTTTCTGCCTTAGACGGGAGTTTAATTTTCCAGCCCTTCAGAGTCTGCCATATCCTTTCTCATAGGTAATTGAAGCACTTCTGACTAGAGCAGCCAATGTAGCTGAGACCGAGGTATTTCGCCTGCAAACATTCCTTCTATAGCCCCAGAAGCCCGAGGAGTTGCTACTTCTTTGCGTTCGAGGTGTTGTGATTTCCTAACCTCTGAGTTCACACCCGAGGAGGTCAAGCATGATGGAAATATGCCATAGAGGCAATAATAAAGTTGTTATTATTATATTTCCTTATTCATGATAAAAGTTTATTATTCATGCTAGAATTGTATTGACCGGAAACTTAAATACATGTGTGAATACATAAACAAATACTGTGTCCCTAGTGAGCCTCTACTAGAATAGCTCGTTGATCAATAGATGGTTAAGGTTTCCTAACCATAGACATGAGTTATCATTTGATAATGGGATCAAATCATTAGGATAATGATGTGATGGACAAGACCCAACCGTTAGCATAGCATATGATCATTCAGTTTATTGCTACTACTTTCTTAATGGCAAATACATGTTTCTTTGACCATGAGATCATGCAACTCCCGGACTCCGGAGGAATGCCTTATGTGCCATCAAACGTCACAACGTAACTGAGTGATCATAAATGTGCTCTACATGTATCTCCGAAGGTGTCTATTGAGTTGGCATGGATCGACACTGGGATTTGTCACTCCGTATGACAGAGAGGTATCTCTGGGCCCTCTCGGTAATACAACATCACAAGAAGCTTGCAATCAAAGTGACTAAGGAGTTAGTTACGGGATGATGTATTACAGAACGAGTAAAGAGACTTGCCAGTAATGAGATAGAACTAGGTATGGAGATACCGACGGTCGAATCTCGGGCAACTAATATACCGACAGACAAAGGGAACTATGTATGTTGTCATATAAAGGTTCGACCGATAAAGATCTTTGTAGAATATGTAGGAACCAATATGGGCATCCAGGCCACGCTGTTGGTTATTGACCAGAGAAGTGTCTCAGTCATGTCTACATCATTCTCGAAACCGTAGGGTCCGCATGCTTAACGTTCCTTGACAATATAGTATTATATGAGTTATGTATGTTGGTGAGCGAATGTTGTTCGGAGTCCCAGATGAGATCACGGACATGACGAGGAGCTCCGGAATGGTCCGGAGGTAAAGATTGATATATAGGATGATATGGTTAGGTCAAGGGTTAAGGCCCACAGGGCTTTAGGTCGGTGCAAAAGGAAGTTTTGCGGAGGTCAGGGACCAGACGCCAGGGACCCTGGCGTCTGGTACTGGAAACCGAGATGGACTCTTCCTTGCGTTCCAAACTGACTTTGAGGAGGCTCTTTCTCCAAGAAACTACCCTAGGGCTTAACATATAAATAGAGGAGCAGGGCTAGCCCTAGAACACATCAAGATTCACCAAGCCGTATGTCGGCAACCCCGCCCCCTCTAGTTTATCCACCGTCATAGTTTCCGTTGTGCTTGGCGAAGCCCTGCGGAGATTGTTCTTCACCACCACCGTCACCACGCCGTCATGCTGCCGGAACTCATCTACTACTTCGCCCCTCTTGCTGGATCAAGAAGACGAGGACGTCATCGAGGTGAACGTGTGCAGAACGCAGAGGTGCCGTACATTTGGTACTTGATCGGGGCGGATCGTGAATGTGTATGACTACAACAACCACGTTGATAAATGCTTCCGCTTAGCGGTCTTCAAGGGTATGAAGATGCTTTCCCCCTCCCGTAGTTATGCATCTCCATGGATAGATCTTGCGCGTGCGTATATTTTTTTGTTTTCCATGCAACATTCCCCAACAGTGGCATCATGAGCCAGGTCTATACGTAGATGATATGCACGAGTAGAACACAAAGGAGTTGTGGGTGGTGATGTTCATACTGCTTACCACCAACATCTCATTTTGATTCGGCGGTATTGTGGGATGAAGCGGCCCGAACCAACCTTACATGTCCGTGTACATGGGACCGGTTCCACCGACTCATAGAACTTGTTTCGCATAAGGTGGATGGCGGGTGTCTGTTTCTCTGACTTTAGTTGATTCGGATTTGACTATGGTCGGTCCTTGCAGAAGGTTAAAACAGCAAACTTGATAATCACCGTTGTGGTTTTGCGTAGGTAAGAACGTTTCTTGCTAGTTACCCATAGCAGCCACGTAAAACTTGCAACAACAAATTACAAGATGTCTAACTTATTTTTGTAGGGTATGTTGTGATGTGATATGGTCAAGACGTGATGTGGTATACGTTGTTGTATGAGATGATCATGTTTTGTAATATCGACAACCGATAAGAGCCTTAGGGTTGTCTTTTAATTATTGTATGACATGTGTGTCAATCATTAAGCGCCATGTAATTGCTTGACTTTATCGCTATGCGCTAGGAATAGTTGTAGAAGCAATAGTTGGTGAGACGACCCCGATGCAATGATGGAGATCAAGGTGTCGTGCTGGTGACGATGGAGATGATGAAGTTGCTTTGGAGATGGAGATCAAAAGCACAAGATGATGATGGTCATATCATGTCACATATTTTGATTGCATGTGATGCTTATCCTTTATGCATCTTATTTTACTTAAAATGACGGTAGCATTATAAGATGACCCCTTCACTTAATTTCAAGATAAAAGTGCTCTCCCCGAGTATGCATCATTGCTAAAGTTTGTCATTTCGAAGCACCTCGTGATGATCGGGTGTGATAGACTCTATGTTCACATATAACGGGTGTAAGCCAGTTTTGCACAAGCAGAATACTTGGGTTAAACTTGACGACCTAGCATGTACAGACATGGTCTTGGAACACTGGAGACCAAAAATGCTCAACATGGAGATGTTCACCATTGATGACTTCCCCATCTCACATGATGATCGGACATGGGTTAGTTGATTTGGATCATGTATCACTTAGATAACTTGAGGGATGTTAATTTAAGTGGGAGTTCATTAGTAATTTGATTAATTGAACTTAATTTATCATGAACTTAGTCCTGATAGTATTTGCAAATCTATGTTGTAGATAAATGGCCCGTGCTACTATTCCGTTTAATTTTAATGCATTCCTAGAGAAACCTAAGTTGAAAGATGATGGTAGCAAATACACGGACTGGGTCCGTAACTTGAGGATTATCCTCATTGCTGCACAGAAGAATTGTGTCCTTGATGCGCCACTAGGTGACCCACCCGTTCCCGCTAGTATAGACATTATGAACGCCTGGATCTGATGACTAATCGATAGTTCAGTGTGCCATGCCTTAAGGCTTGGAACCGGGACTTCAAAAGTGTTTTGAATGCCACAGAGCATATGAGATGTTCCAAGAGCTGAAATTGATATTTCAAGCTAATGCCCGGGTTGAGAGATATGAAGTCTCCAACAAGTTCTTTAGCTGTAAAATGGAGGAGAACAGTTCTGCCAGTGAACACATACTCAGAATGTCTGGGTACCACAACCACTTGACTCGGCTGGGAATTGAACTATAATATGCAAGGAATGACTAAAATGATTTCCTAGCTCTTCGCGATGCTGAAATCAGCGGAGGTAGAAATCAAGAAAGAGCATCAAGTGTTGATGGTTAATAAAACCACTAGTTTCAAGAAAAAGGGCAAGGGAAAGAAAGGGAACTTCAAGAAGAACGACAAGGAAGTTGCCGCTCCCGTTAAGAAGCCCAAAGTTGGATCCAAGCTTGAGACTGAGTGCTTCTACTGCAAGGGTAATGGTCACTGGAAGTGGAACTGCCCCAAATATTTGGCGGATAAGAAGAGAGGCAAAGTGGAAAAAGGTATATTTGATATACATGTTATTGATGTGTTCCTTGCTAATGCTCATAGTAGCACCTGGGTATTTGATACTGGTTCGGTTGCTCATATTTGTAACTTGAAACAAGAGTTGTGGAATAAACGAAGATTGGCTAAGGACGAGGAGACGATGCACATCGGGAATGGTTCTAAGGTTGATGTGATCGCCGTCGGCATGCTAGCTCTACATCTACCTTCGGGATTAGTTTTACACCTTAATTGTTATTTGGTGCCAGCGTTAAGCATGAACATTATATCTGGATCTTGTTTATAGTGAGACGGTTATTCATTTAAGTCAGAGAATAATGGTTGTTCTATTTATATGAATAATATCTTTTATGGTCATGCACCTTTGATGAATGGTCTATTCTTGTTGAATCTCGATCGTAGTGATACACATATTCATAATATTGATGCCAAAAGATGCAAAGTTGATAATGATAGTTCAACATACTTGTGGCACTTCCATTTAGGTCAGATTGGTGTAAATGCATGAAGAAATGGTACGTCTCCGTCTTATCTATAATTTTCTATTGTTTCATGCCAATATTCGACAACTTTTATATACTTTTGGCAACTTTTTATACTATTTTTGGGACTAAAATATTGATCCAGTGCGTAGTGCCAGTTTGGATCAATACATTGCCTTCTGTCAGGACTGCCAACAATCAACTTGATCCTCAGGCACACTCTTTTGCCTAAGTCAGGTGATCACAAGATGATCAGAGGCCATGCCATCAACCTACTTCACATATTTGATGTGCCTCAAAATTTCAAGGTCATGGGCCTCATAGTAGAAACTATCAAGAGGACTGCTGCAGATCCTAAGAGAAGTTGTGGATATGCCCCACAGATCCAGGAGCTAATCAACTCCAAGATGGGCACAGGCACATACCTCTTGGACAAGGAACACATGCCCATCTATCTAGATTTTGAGGACAACACAGTGGTAATGGATGAAGATGAACCATCTTTTGTGCAAGCACAAGCAAAGAACGAGAAGGCAAGGACTGAAAAGGTTGCAAAGATGCCAACCGAGGGAGTTCCGGACTAGGGGGTGTCCGGATAGCCGAACTATCATGATTGGCCGGACTCCAAGACTATGAGATACAAGATTGAAGACTTCGTCCCGTGTCCGGATGGGACTTTGCTTGGCGTGGAAGGCAAGCTTGGCGATACGGATATGTAGATTTCCTACCATTGTAACCGACTCTGTGTAACCCTAGCCCTCTCCGGTGTCTATATAAACCGGATGGCTTTAGTCCATAGGACGAACAACAATCATACCATAGGCTAGCTTCTAGGGTTTAGCCTCCTTGATCTCGTGGTAGATCCACTCTTGTAACACACATCATCAATATTAATCAAGCAGGACGTAGGATTTTACCTCCATCAAGAGGGCCCGAACCTGCGTAAAACATCGTGTCCCTTGTCTCCTGTTACCATCCGCCTAGACGCACAGTTTGGGATCCCCTACCCGAGATCCGCCGGTTTTGACACCGACATTGGTGCTTTCATTGAGAGTTCCTCTGTGTCGTCACCGATAGGCTCAATGGCTTCTTCGACCATCATCAACGACGCAGTCCAGGGTGAGACCTTTCTCCCCGGACAGATCTTCGTATTCGGCGGCTTTGCACTATGGGCCAATCCGCTTGGCCGTCTGGAGCAGATCGAAAGCTACGCCCCTGGCCATCAGGTCAGATTTGGAAGTTTGAACTTCACGGCTGACATCCGCGGGGACTTGATCCTCAATGGATTCGAGCCACAGCCGAGCGTGCCGCACTATCACGGCGAGCATGATTTAGCTCTGCAACCGGACAGTACCCTGGAGGCCGCACTCGAACCCGCTCCAATTCTCAATTCGGAGCCGGTTGCGCAGATCGAGGAAGGATGGCTAGACACCGCCTCGGGAGCTGCAACCTCTACGGTGATAAAGCCGAACAATGACCTCGTCCCTCATAAAGCCCGTGACTCCGAGGTGCCGGACTCCTTGCCGGACTCCGAACCTCCCGCGCCCCCTCCGATCGAATCCGATTGGGCGCCAATCATGGAGTTCACCACAGCAGACATCTTTCAACTCTCACCTTTTGGCGACATCTTGAGTTCACTAAAGTATCTCTCGTTATCAGGAGAGCCCTGGCCGGACTGCGGTCAGGACGGTTGGGATGCGGACGACGAAGAAATTCAAAGCCCACCCACCACCCACTTGGTAGCCGCTGTCGACGATCTACCCGACATGCTAGACTACGACTCCGAAGACATCGACGGTATGGACGAAGATGCCGGAGACGACCAAGAACCAGCGCCTACTTGGCACTAGAAAGCCACCTCATCATATGACATATACATGGTGGATATCCCAAAGGATGGGAATGGCGAAGAAACAGCGGAGGATGACCCCTCCAAGAAGCAGCCCAAGTGCCGGCGTCAGCGGCGCCGCTCTAAATCCCGCCACAGCAAGAATGAAGACTCCGGCACCGGAGATAATAATACACCGGACAGTGCCGAAGACAACCCACTCCAGCAAGATGCAGCGCAGGAGGACGGAGACGCCAGCCCTCATGAGAGAGCGGCAGAAGAAGAGGTAGAGGATTATATGCCTCCCTCCGGAGACGAGGCAAGCCTCGACGACGATGAATTCGTCGTGCCTGAGGATCCCGTCGAACAAGAGCGTTTTAAACACAGGCTTATGGCCACGGCGAACAGCCTCAAGAAAAAGCAGCAACAGCTTAGAGCTGATCAAGATCAGCTAGCCGACAGATGGACTGAAGTCCTCGCGGCCGAAGAGCATGAGCTCGAACGCCCCTCCAAAAGCTACCCTAAACGCAAGGTGCTCCCCCGATTAGAGGAGGAAGTGTATGAACCCGCATCACCAGGAGACAATACGGCTGACCGACCACCCCGTGGTCGCGATAGAGAGGCCTCTAGGCCCTTCACTAGACCCGTACCCCGGCATCGCTCGAAAAGCACAAGGCCACAGGGGAACGCTCCGGACTTGCGAGATATATTGGAGGATAAGGCAAGACAATCAAGATCGATCTATGGATCGCGTGGGCGCCCCACGGTACGTGACGACAACCATCGCGCCGGACACAGTAAGTCCGGCCGGGCCGAACAAAACAGACAAAGCTCTTTTGAGCTCCGTCGTGATATCGCCCAGTACAGAGGCACCGCACACCCACTATGCTTCACAGATGAAGTAATGGATCATCAAACCCCGAAGGGTTTAAACCAATGAATATCGAATCTTACGATGGCACAACAGACCCCGCGGTTTGGATCAAAGACTATCTTCTTCACATCCACATGGCCCGCGGTGACGATCTTCACGCCATCAAATATCTCCCCCTCAAGCTTAAAGGACCAGCCCGGCATTGGCTTAACAGCCTGCCAGCAAAGTCAATTGGGAGTTGGGAGGACCTGGAAGCCGCATTCCTCGATAACTTCCAAGGCACGTATGTGCGACCACCAGACGCTAATGACCTAAGCCACATAATTCAGCAGCCAGACGAATCGGCCAGACAATTCTGGACACGGTTCTTAACCAAGAAAAACAAAATCGTCGACTGTCCGGATACGGAGGCCCTCGCGGACTTCAAGCATAATATCCGCGACGAGTGGCTTGCCCGGCACCTGGGACAGGAAAAGCCGAAATCCATGGCAGCCCTCACATCACTCATGACCCGCTTCTGCGCGGGTGAGGACAGCTGGCTAGCACGCAGCAACAACCTCAGCAAAAATTCTGGCAGTCCAGACATCAAGGACCATAGTGGCAGGTCGCGTCGTAACAAAAACAAACACCGCATTAACAGCGACAATAGTGAGGATACGACAGTCAATGCCGGATTCAGAGGCTCTAAACCCGGTTAGCGGAAAAGGCCATTCAAAAGAACTACTCCGGGTCCGTCCAATTTGGACTGAATACTCGACCGCTTGTGCCAGATACACGGCACCCCCGAAAAACCAGCCAACCACACCAACAGGGACTGTTGGGTATTCAAGCAGGCAGGCAAGTTAATTGCCAAAAACAATGACAAGGGGCTGCGTAGCAATGACGAGGAAGAGACCCGACCGCCGAACAATAGAGGACAGAAGGGTTTCCCCCCACAGGTGCGGACGGTGAACATGATATACGCAACGCACATACCCAAAAGGGAGCGGAAGCGTGCACTCAGGGATGTATACGCGATGGAGCCAGTCGCCCCGAAGTTCAATCCATGGTCCTCCATCCCGATCACTTTTGACCGAAGGAACCACCCCACCAGCATCCGCCACAGCGGATTCGCCGCATTGGTCTTAGACCCAATCGTCGATGGATTTCACCTCACCAGAGTCCTGATGGACGGCGGCAGCAGCCTGAACCTGCTCTATCAGGATACAGTGTGCAAAATGGGCATAGACCCCTCAAGGATTAAACCTACCAAGACGACCTTTAAAGGTGTCATACCAGGTGTAGAAGCCAATTGTACAGGCTCAGTTACACTGGAAGTGGTCTTCGGATCCCCGGATAACTTCCGAAGCGAGGAGTTAATCTTCAACATAGTCCCGTTCCGCAGCGGCTATCATGCCTTGCTCGGACGTACCGTGTTTGCAAAGTTCAACGCGGTGCCGCACTACGCATACCTCAAGCTCAAGATGTCAGGCCCTCGAGGAGTCATCACGGTCAACGGAAACACTGAACGCTCTCTCCGAACGGAGGAACATACAGCGGCTCTCGCGGCAGAAGTACAATGCAGCCTCTTAAGGCAATTCTCGAGTCCGGCCGTTAAGCGGCAGGACATAGCTAAGCGCGCCCCGAGTAACCTACAACAAGACCACCTGGCACGTGAGCATGCGTAGCAGTGCGGCCCCAACCCCAGCCCCTGCAAAACATCAAAACAGGTCCTTCGCGTACACCATTACGCTCTGAAGATACCATGGGCATGGGGAGAGGGGCACGACCACGATAAGCCCAGACTGCGGCTCAACCACACCAGGGGCTCTCAAGTGTGTCGTTCTTTTTTTTCTTTTTACCTTTTCTTTTTTACCCACAGGACTCCATTCGTCAGAGGCCCTGTCCGGTAGCAGACCTGCCGAACTCACGATGCAACAGCCAGGGAAGGATAAAGGCTACAACGAATATACAGGTGGTCTCCATTACGAGCATTTTTATACACCACTCCGCAGCCTACCCCTGGAGGGGGACATGTTTAACAGTCCCATCCCTTGCTTATCACAATATTTGTATCGTTCTGCATTCATAGCAGCACTTATTGAATAAAACAATGCAGCACCTTTTCACTTATAATTGCATTTTCATACATATGTTCATTTACGGCATGTTGCATCCGTACACTTTGGTACGGCTAAAATACACCAGGGGCTTATGTTTCCCGCATCATGGTGTGATAAGTCCGAACACTTTCACAAGTGTGGCACCCCGAACTTATAGCACTATATGCATCGGCTCCGAATCATGTCTTGGGTCAATAGTTGGGTTTGCCCGGCTCCCATGTTTTGGTACCTTACGTTCCGTTGTATCGGCTAAGGTAGCACTTGGAGAACCACTGCGATTGCGCCCCAGTTGAGCTGGGTTAACGCCTCAGTGGAGAAAGCTAAAACTGACCGTCATGATGAGGCGAGAGTCGGTCGCTGTTCGAAGAGGTTTTTGCGAGTCCTTAAAGACTTATGCCGCTTAGAGCGAGGAGCCGGATCTTGTCCGGCCCAGGCATGGATAGCGCCCCAAATTCGGCCTTCCGAAGACTAGGGGCTTCGCCGAAATTTAAAATTATAGAATTCTATGGCTAAGTGAGAGTGTTCAAGCATTATAAGTCCGGTTGCCTTGTTCGCTGTGTTGAGCGCCTCCCTAGATGGACCCAAAAATGGGAACAAGAGTGCTCAAGTTTATCCCGAACACCCCAGCACTCGTGGCATGAGGGCTGAAGCCGACGACTTGCCATCTCTTAGATTTGATAAACAACCGCACAGAAGGTAAAATTTTAAATTAACAAGCGTTGCTTAGCGCATATGAACTAAGTTTTCAGCGCACAGGATAACAAAATGCGAGTCTACTCAAATATTACATCTTTGGAGCACTCACCCGCAATAGTGCGGGCGCCCTTCAGCACACTCTTTTAATACATATCGGGCATGCGATGCTCCTTGCCCTCTGGTGGCTGGTCCGTCACAAGCTTCTGGGCATCCATCTTGCCCCAGTGCACTTTTGCGCGGGCAAGGGCCCGACGGGCACCCTCAATACAGGCGGAGTGCTTGATGACTTCAACCCACGGGCACGCATCCACCAGCCGCCGCACCAGGCCGAAGTAGCTCCCAGGCATGGCCTCCTTAGGCCACAGCCGAACTATGAGGCCCTTCATGGCCTGTTCGGCCGCCTTGTGGAGCTCGACCAGCTGCTTCAGCTGGTCGCTAAGGGGCACCGGATGTCCGGCCTCAGCATACTGAGACCAGAAGACCTTCTCCGTCGAGCTCCCCTCCTCGGCCCGGTAGAATGCAGCAGCATCGGACACGCTGCGAGGAAGATCTGCGAACGCTCCTGGAGAGCTCCGAATTCGGGTAAGCAACAGGTAATTAACACTCACATGCTTACTTTGCATGAAAAATGCCTTACCCGCTGCTATTTTCTTCACTGCCTCAATCTCCTGGAGGGCCTTGTAGGCTTCGGCCTTAGCGGCTTTGGCACTCTCAAGAACCGTTGCAAGCTCAGACTCTTGAGTCTTCGAGTCACGCTCCAGGCTCTCATGTTTTTTCACGAGATCCTGGAGCTCTTGCTGTACCTCCGCCACCCGCGCCTCCTGCTTCTCTCGCTCGGTGCGCTCCGCGGCCGCATTGCGTTCGGCCGCGGCCACCGCCTCTTTCAGGATCGCCACCTCGTTAGTGGCCCCTGCGATACCCACGTTATCCTTGTCATTCTTTTTGCAACCAAAATCCTTTTCTGTAAGGTACAATTTTAATAAGGTATTACTCACCTTCCTTGTCCTCGAGCTGCTTCTTGGCACGGCCGAGCTCGTTCTCGGACCGCTCGAGGTTTTCCTTCAAAGTATTGACCTCCGCAGTCAGTGCAGCAGAGGTCAGCAGCGCAGCCTGCAATCCCATATTGACATACTTATTATGACTCCTGCGTGTATCTTTTTAGATCCTCAGTCCGGCTTTTCTTTCTGAACACCGAACCGAGCATCAGGGGCTACTGTCTATGCGGTACCATTTTATACATATTGAAATTCTTACCTCAAAGCCTGTTAGAAGGCTACTGCAGGCTTCGGTCAGCCCACTCTTGGCGAGCTAAACCTTCTGAATCACCGCACTCATAACAGTGCGGTGTTCCTCTCCAATGGAGGCGCCATTGAGCGCCTCCAGCAAGTTATCTGGCGCCTCCGGTTGGACGGAGGCTGCCGGGGTCACGGTCTTGCCCTTCTTACGAAGGGGTCGCCCGCCGGACTCCGGAGCCACTGTGGGTTCCGGGGCCGAGTCTGGTGCAAAGTCCGGGAGGTTGTCCTGCGACACCCCCGGGGCCTCCTCCTCCTGGTGGGTCCCTTCCTGGGATCCCACCTCAGCATCATCCGCATCACGGGGGGTGGAGGCCGTCGGAAGAGAATCCATATCCGACGCACCTAAGGACCCGCTCGACGAAGCGGGAAGATCATCCTTAGGCGGACTGCAGGGTTGTATGCGGCATTAGAAAGACATTACGTGGCGGAAAATAAAAACCTTGAAGTTATTCGGGAGTCCGGATACTTATGATCTCGCCAGGGGCTTGGCCCTTGGAGGTCAGTCCTCGTCGTTGTCACGGGCGTTGGCAGAGCAGTCCGGGGGAAGAGTTTTTCCCTTCTTGGACCCTTCGGCCTCCCTTGTTGGGGAGGCCTTCCTTTTCTTCCCTCCCCCCGCTGGGGGAGAGGCTTTCTTCTTCTCCTCCTCGCCTTGGTGGGAGGAGTCGGCCTCAGATTCATCATCCGATAGCACCTGAAAACGGGAACTCTTCCGAGTCCCCGTGGCCTTCTTCTTGGCCTTCTTCTCCGGCACCACGTGGGGTGCCGGAGCCAGCAGCCCCGTTAGGCGGGCGTCCGCTGGGTCCTCTGGCAATGGGGCCGGACAGATAGTCCGTTCGGCCTTCGCCAGCCAGTCCTGTCAAAGGTAAAGGGAGTTTAGATCCCGCATAGAGTCAAACTATGGAAAACAAGTGGCAAAATCACCTACCTCGTCAGCCGGACGCTGCGAGCGGAATCCGCGATCTTCGGTAGCGGATGCGGGAGCCTCGACGCCCTTGAACAGCACCTTCCAGACATCTTCATACGTAGTGTCGAAGAGCCCGCTCAGAGTCTGGTGCTGCGCCGGATCGAACTCCCACATATTGAAGCCCCGTCGTTGGCACGGGAGAATCCGGCGGGTGAGCATGACCTGGACTATGTTGACAAGCTTGAGCTTCTTGTCCACCAGCTTCTGGATACAGGCTGGGAGTCCGGTCAGCTCCTCCGAATCCCCCCAGATCCGGCCACTCTCTTTCCAGGAGGTGAGCCATGTAGGGATGTCGGATCTGAATTCGGGGGCCGCTGCCCAATCAGGGTCACGCGGCTCGGTGATGTAGAACCACCCCGATTGCCACCCCTTAATGGTTACCACGAAAGTGCCCTCCAGCCACGTAACGTGGGACATCCTGCCCACCATGGCGCCTCCGCACTCTGCTTGGCTGCCCTTCACAACCTTCGGCTTGACACTGAAGGTCTTGAGCCACAAGCCGAAGTGGGGCTGGATGCAGAGGAAGGCCTCGCACACGACGATAAACGCCGAGATGTTGAGGATGAAATTCGGGGCCAGATCATGGAAATCTAGGCCGTAGTAGAACATGAGCCCCCGGACAAAAGGATGAAGTGGGAAGCCCAGTCCGCGGAGGAAATGGGGAAGAAATACTACCCTCTCATGGGGCCTGGGGGTGGGGATGAGCTCTCCCTCGTCGAGGAGCCGGTGCGCGATGTCGCTGGACAAATATCCGGCGTCGCGCAGCTTCTGGATCTGCCCCTCCGTGACGGAGGAGGCCATCCACTTGCCTCCCGCTCCGGACATAGTTGGAGAAGGTTGAGGTGAGAAGTGCGGACTTGGGCGCTGGAGCTCGAGTTCGCGGAGATGGATAAGCCAAGGAGGAAGAAGGCGCAGGTAAAAGGGTTGGATCTTTATCCCCTTATATGGGCGGACAAAAACATGTGTCCCCACCGGCCTGGTAAAACTCGCTTATCTCCCAAGCATCACCATCAATGGCGCGGTTGGGTTACCCACGTCCGTATTGATGGGAATCCTGGAATAAGGGGAACATGATCTCTGCTTCGACAAGACGTGCCAAGGAAACCGCCTCGCTAAATGCACTGAGGTGATACAATAAAAACAATTCGAGTAAAGGCTTGGTAATGGTGTGACGTCACGCCACAAAATACATCAGCAGATTGAACTTGTGTAATATTATTCTCTCTACGATGGTACATGGAATTTATTTTTGCAGAGCTGGACACTATCCTGGTGTTCACAATCTTCTATAAATTATTCGGAGGAAGAACCCGCCTTGCAATGTCGAAGACAACATGCGCATCGGACTCGTCATCATTGAAGCTTGGTTCAGGGGCTACTGAGGGAGTTCCAGACTAGGGGGTGTCCGGATAGCCGAACTATCATGATCGGCCGGACTCCAAGACTATGAAGATACAAGATTGAAGACTTCGTCCCGTGTCCGGATGGGACTTTCCTTGGCGTGGAAGGCAAGCTTGGCGATACGGATATGTAGATTTCCTACCATTGTAACCGACTCTATGTAACCCTAGCCCTCTCTGGTGTCTATATAAACCGGATGGCTTTAGTCCATAGGACGAACAACAATCATACCATAGGCTAGCTTCTAGGGTTTAGCCTCCTTGATCTCGTGGTAGATCCACTCTTGTAACACACATCATCAATATTAATCAAGCAGGACGTAGGATTTTACCTCCATCAAGAGGGCCCGAACCTGGGTAAAACATCGTGTCCCTTGTCTCCTGTTACCATCCGCCTAGACGCACAGTTCGGGACCCCCTACCCGAGATCCCCCGGTTTTGACACCGACACCAACCATTGATGAGGCATCTCAGTACTTCTTGAAGAGCAAGCAAGATTAGCTTGGCTACTTGATTGCCTACACTCTGGGGATTGAGAAGGGATTGGCCACCCTGACTCAAAACCAGGAGAGCCTAGAGAGGATCGTGGAGCAGAAGTTCTATGACTTGGATGTGAAGGTCACTGAGATACAGTCAGTTGTTGAGCAACTTCAAGATGACATGCAGGAGAGGAAGGGAAAGACTACTACTGATGATTTTGCCAGAGTGCCCAGAGCCCAGAGATCAGTTGTAGTGCCTATTCTGGAAACAAGAGCAACTTCATCTGCACCAGCTATAGCTTTAGTGCCACCAGCTCCAGCACCTACTCCACCAGCTCCATCTACATCAACTGATGCCTTCATCCTTGGAGTCTTATCTACGCCACCACCTGAAGACCAAGCCTGAGAGTCGATTTAGTACTATGCATTTTCTATGAACTTTTTGGTAACTTGTTGCCAAAGGGGGAGGAAAAATGTATAGATCATAGGCTTCGAGAGAGAGTGTTGCTTTTGTTCTCTCATGTTTTGGTGGTTGAACTTTATTTATTTGCTTGTTTGAGATACTTCATGTTTGTGAGATACTTGGATGATCATGTGTTTGATCATATGCTACCTTAATGCTTGTTGGATGACATTATCCTTTTATCTTTATATGATCATTCACTTTGCTTGGTGATGAGTGCATATATTTAATTATTAAGATTTCGAGCGTTCCACCAAGATGTATGCGACATGGAAGAGTAACTCATGATCCTAACTCTTTGTGCATTTGCAGTCCAAAGCAAATCTTAAAGTATGCACAAATTTAGGGGGAGCTCTTACATTTCACATACTTCTCAAAGCGACAATGTTTTTCAAATCTTACTATCATTTGTCGAAGCTTTGATCTATATGTTGTCATCAATTACCAAAAAGGGGGAGATTGAAAGTGCAACTATCCCTAGGTGGTTTTGGTAATTCCTAACAACATATAGCTCATTGAGCTAATACTATTTCAAGATGAATATTTCAGGAAAGCTCAATGACTGGCATGGCATGGATGAGAAAAGTGTATCCCTCAAAATGCTAAGGACAAAAGGATTGGCTCAAGCTCAAAGCTCAAGACTCTACATTTTATATTTTAGTGATCCAAGATCACATTGAATCTATAGGAAAAGCCAATACTATTAAGGAGGGATGAGGTGTTGCTTAATGGCTTACTTGCTCAAAATGCTTAGTGATATGCTCCAAAGCCCTCAACTACTTTCTCACATCCACATATGACCTAAACCAAAAGTCAAACTCGGCCCCACCGATTCTTTCTATCCGGCGCCACCGAGTTCAGATGTCATAGCCACTGCCACAAACCCTAGGCAAATCGGTCTCACCGATAGGGATCTCGGTCTCACCGAGATGGGATTGTAATCTCTCTGTTTCCCTTCATAAGGTTTCGGTACCACCGAGATGAGCGATCAGTCACCGAGATTGCAATGTAAACTCTCGGTTTCCTTTTCGTAACATTTTGGTCTCATCGAAATGAGCGAACCGGTCCCACCGAGTTTACCTGACCAACTCTCTGGTTAGCTTATTACCAAAATCGGCCCCCCCAAGTTTGTGTAATCGGTCTCACCGAGATTACGTTATGCCCTAACCCTAACCATATCGGTCCTACCGAGTTGCATGTCGGTCCCACCAAAAATCCTAACGGTCACTAGATTTGCTGAATCGGTCCGACCGAGTTTCTCAATTCGGTCCCACCGAGATTGGCAAGTTGTGTGTAACGGTTATATTTTGTGTGGAGGCTATATATACCCCTCCACCCAATCTTCATTCGTGGAGAGAGCCATCAGAACGAACCTACACTTCCAACTTGCATTTTCTGAGAGAGAACCACCTACACTTGTGTTGAGGCCAAGATATTCCATTCCTACCATATGAATCTTGATCTCTAGCCTTCCCCAAGTTGCTTTCCACTCAAATCTTATTTCCACCAAATCCAAATTGTGTGAGAGAGAGTTGAGTATTGGGGAGACTATCATTTGAAGCACAAGAGCAAGGAGTTCATCATCAACACACCATTTGTTACTTCTTGGAGAGTGGTGTCTCCTAGATTGGCTAGGTGTCACTTGGGAGCCTCCGACAAGATTGTGGAGTTGAACCAGGGAGTTTGTAAGGGCAAGGAGATCGCCTATTTCGTGAAGATCTACCGCTAGTGAGGCAAGTCCTTTGTGGGCGACGGCCATGGTGGGATAGACAAGGTTGCTTCTTCATGGACCCTTCTTGGGTGGAGCCCTCCGTGGACTGGCGCAGCTGTTACCCTTCGTGGGTTGAAGTCTCCATCAACGTGGATGTACGATAGCACCACCTATCAGAACCACGACAAAAACATCCGTGTCTCCAATTGCGTTTGAATTCTCCAAACCCTTCCCTTTACATTCTTGCAAGTTGCATGCTTTACTTTTCGTTGCTCATATACTCTTTGCATGCTTGCTTGAATTGTGTTAAGATTGCTTGACTTGTGCTAAGTTAGCTAAAATCTGCCAAAGACTAAACTGGGAAAAGGATAAGCTTTTATTTGGTCAAGTAGTCTAATCACCCCCCCCCCTCTAGACATACTTAAGATCCTACAAGTGGTATCAGAGCTTTGGTCTCCATTTGCTTTGATTTCCATAGCTTTTGGTGGTCATAGCCTTGGTTTCACAACCTAGGAGAGTATGGCGTCTAGCGAGGGAAACTACCACCGTAGAGGTCCTTACTTTGATGGTACGAATTTTGCTAGTTGGAAGCATAATATGAAAATGCATATTCTTGGACATAACCCCGCCGTTTGGGCTATTGTGTGTATTGGCTTGCAAGGTGAATTCTTTGATGGGAGCGAACTGAACCGTGAAGCTAGCGCGGATGAGTTGAAGATGCTGCAAAACAACGCTCAAGCTTGTGGTATCCTCTTCAATGGATTGTGCCTCGAAGAATTCAACAAAATCAGCCATCTTGAGAATGCAAAGGAAATTTGGGATACTTTGATTGATATGCACGAAGGTACCGACTCCATCAAGGAATCCAAGTTGGATGTGCTTCAAAGTCAACTTGACAAGTTCAAGATGAAGGATGGTGAAGGCGTTGTTGAAATGTACTCTAGGATTTCTCTCACTACAAACGAGATTGCGGGCTTAGGAAGTGAAGAGATGACCGACAAATTCATCATCAAGAAGATCCTAAGAGCATTGGATGGAAAATATGATACCGTGTGCACATTGATCCAAATGATGCCCAATTACAAGAATCTCAAGCAAATGGAAGTCATTGGAAGAATTGTTGCTCATGAGATGTCACTCAAGGATAAGGAGGAGCTCCACAACAAGTCAAGTGGTGCTTACAAAGCCTCATGTGAAACTCCCACATCATCAAGTGAGAAACAAACCTTCAATGAAGAATTGAGCCTAATGGTGAAGAACTTCAACAAGTTCTACAAGAGTAGAAGCAAAGAGAGAAGCTCCAAGTCAAGGTCCTACAATGACAAAAGATCTTCTAGTCGAGAGCGTAATTGCTACAATTGTGGAAGAGCCGAACACTACTCCAATGAGTGTACGGCTCCCTACAAGAGAAGAGAAGAATCACCTAAGAGAAGAAGTAGAAGAGAAGAATCACCACCAAGAGAGAGAAGGAGTAGAGATGATCGTTATGAACGAAGAACATCCCGGAGAAGCAAGGATTCAGAAAGGAAGGACAAGTCATCAAGGAGCTACACAAAACGAAGACATCAAGCTCATGTTGGTGAATGGGTATCCGGCTCCGACTCCGACAATCACTCCGACTCCGAACATACTCAAGATGAAGGTGTTGCCGGTCTAGCACTTGTGTCAACCAACTCCTACGACATATTTGATTCACCAAATGAAGGACTTGGAAGATGCTTCATGGCTAAAGGCCCAAAGGTAACACACCCCGAGTATTTGATTTCAATAGTGATGAAGATGACTTGTTAGGTGATGATGATTTACTTATTGACAACTCTAGTGATGAATACTATGATGAAACGTCAATTAATCATGCTAATCAAGATAAAACGAATGACAATGATAAGGAGAATATTGAGCTCCTAACTAAAGAACTAAACACTCTTAAGTTAGCTCATGAAACTATCTTAGGAGATCATCGAGAACTTTTAAGGACTCATGAGAAGTTACGCTTTGAAAAGCTCAACCTTGAGCAAGAGCATGAGTTCTTAAAGGCAATCAATGATCATCTTTGCAAGAAAAGTTCTTCTTACATTGCCAAGCATTTACTCTTATCTACTTACATGCCTCAAGTCAAATCTAATAACAAGAACAAGAAGGATTCTTCCACTAGTAGCAACAATAATCATGCTAAATCCAATGTTGTTGCTTCTAGTAGTTCTCTTGATTCCACTAATGATTCTCTTAGCCAAGTTACACTTGAGCAAGAAAATATCTTATTGAAGGGAATTATAGAGAAAGGTGTTTAAAGAGCCTTGCCGGAAGTAAGAAATTCGAGGAAATTGTACGCAAGCAAGGAAGGCGCCGGAAGAACTAAGGTGTTGGTTTTGAACGAAAGTTCAATGCCAATGGAGTTGAGTGGGAAGAAGATCAATACCCCAAGACGAAGTTTGTTCCTCAACAAGAGAAGTACGATCCTACTTCCTTCAAAGGGACACAAGCTCAAGATGATCTTCCACCACAAGACCACAGGCAAAAAGGCAAGGATGAGCTTTAAGAGGAGATCCATGCATTTGAAGAAGCTCCCAAGGCTTTGGTCAAGTGGGTTCCCAAGACTACGTCAAGTTCTACTTCATCAAGTACGACTACAACTCCAAGGATTCCCATCAAGATGATGTGGATCCTGAAGAAGAAGAACTAGAGAGTTCTTGAGGGTGACTCCACCAACATACTTCACTCTTATCATTTTGGCAAGGACAAGTGCAATCAACTTCCACATCTTGCACTAGTTCATGGAGTCACAAACCCTCTTGTTGGTAAGACAAGGGACAAGGTAACCTAATGCTTTCATGGACATCATTTTGTGTGTGCATCACTCTATGTCTATGGATATCCTTGTTTGTTCCTTGTGGGACTAACCCGTGTAGGTATTGAAAGTGCAACTCACTCCAAAGGATTGCTCCAAATGATCTACATCAACATTGAGCATCCACATATTCAACACCTACATGAAGTCATCATCGACAAAACCCAAGGTTAGTTCATCCTTCTTAGGGGGGATCTCACATCTAGGGGGAGCTTTACTCTAAGAATTGAATTAAAGCAACTCTAATGGTGTGAACACAACAATGCATTATGTAAAAGTGGCAACCCCACTTGAGCTTAAACGATGAGTATGACCTATGATCAAATGTTCTCATTTGACTCCTAAGTCAATATACTCATATATAGATGACCTAGTCATCGCAAATTGCTTGATAGATGCTAGAATGGTTGTGCATGCTTTGCCACATATTTCATTTGTCATTTTATTGTGTGAGCATGTTGGTTGCATATTTTACTCATTCAAGGACATCCACTTGTTGTTTTGACTGTTTGGTTTCTTTTTTCTTTTTCCAAGTGGATGGACAAGAATGCCTAAGAATCTTCTCTAGCTATCTATGCTTTTCTTGTCTCAAACTCTATTCTTGCTACATCACAAAGTTTGATCAAGTCAGATTCGAACCACTCTGTGTGAGGAGCACTCGGAGTCCCCGATTCGTCATGGACTTAAACTTCCAAAACTTCTTTGTGCGTTTCGGTCTGACCGATTCTTCCATTTCGGTCATACCGAGATCACTAAGTCGATTTAGGTTTTCAATCTCGGTGCAACCGATTTGAACTTTTTGGTCACGCCGAGTTGTTGTAACTGCTAGCAGTTATGCATCTCGGTGCCACCGAGTTGTTCCACTCGGTCACACCGACAGGATCGGGCTATATATATCCACGGGCAAAAAATTTGGAAATTTCTCCGAACTGTTTCGCCCGCGCTCAGCCCGCTCTGCCTCCTGGGTCTCCGGATCATCCTCCTCGTCGCCAGCTGCTTCCCGCCGCTGGTCTCTGCCGCCGTCAACGGAATTCATCTCCGTCGTTGCCGCCGTAGCAAGTCCATCGCCGAACTAGGGTATGGACTTGATCCTTGGGCTAATCTCACTCCGGTTCCTAGCACATTGTTTTCGCCATGTATCTTGCCACAATTGAGATCACTTTATCCAGTAAAAACACTCCGTAGAATAGGTTTGGATTGAAAATTTAGGGTTAGGTTTCCGCCGAAACCATCTCGGACCGACCGAGTTGTAGAAATCGGTTCCACCGATTTGGCCAAGGCCATTGTACATGTGATTCTCGGTCCGACCGAGAATTGCAAATCGGTGTGACCGAGTTCAGGACTGTGCGATACCCTAGCAGTCTCGGTGCCACCGAACTGTGACTCGGTCTAACTAAGTTCACTAGTTTAGGTTCCAAAAGCTGCTTTGGTATCACCGAGTTTACAAATCGGTAGATCCGAAATGCTTTCTATGGAAAACTAAAACTAAGTTTTTGATTCATTCTTTTGCAAAAACCTCTATATTTTGTGATGCTCATCCTATCTACCTCATCTATATGTATTCACAGGGTCTGCTGTCAGTGTTTGCAACATGTCTGATCAAAGTGACAGTCAGAACAAGTCTGAGGAGCAGGTTCACATGAGTGAGGGCACTAGTCCCACTAGCAGCTATGATGGTAGTAGAAGCACACCCAGGAACTTGCCTAAGGCAGCCACCAGGGCCAGAAAGAAGAAAACCTCAGAGTCTGAAGATGAAGACTATGTGGCTGTTGAGGATGAGGCCACTTCCAAGAAGAAGGTGCTCAAGAAGGAATATGGCACAGCTGCTGCCACTAAGCCTGGTATGAAGACCAAAGCACCTGCAAAGAGAATTCCCATGTCTAAGGCCAGAGCCTCTACTCAAGTGCCTTTGGCATCTGAACCCAAAGAGGCTGCTGAGGAAGGGAAGAATAGGAAGGAAAGGGTCAAGAAGACCATGGCCAGGGTTGTTGGAAAGCCTTCCATGATGGAAGAGGAAGAAGAAGAAGAGGTTGTTGCACCAGCACCTAAAGCTCAGAAGCTTATGGGTGATGCCATCAGGTCAGGGGCTGCTTCATCAAAGCCCAAAGAAGCACCCAAGGCAGCTGCTCCAAAGCCCAAATCTGCACCCAAGAGGAATACTAGGAACATTCCTGCTGGAGAGAAGAACAAGGCCCCAGTGCCTGAAGCTGCTGTTGAAGAAGAAGATGAGGAGGAACATGTCTTGAGAAAGTTGAAGCCCAAAATTCCAGATCACAATGATGCTCATCCTATAGCTGAGGATATGAAGCTGAGAAAGGATGCAGGTCTCAAGCAGTGGAGGTTGACTGATCCCTATGCAGTTAGGAGGAGAACTGTTGTGGACTACATGTTCCATACAAAGGAACAGCAGCATTTCTATGAGACAGTGTTGCTTGACAAGAAGCCAATTGTTTGTGATATGAGATGGGTAGACTGGGAGTACATCAGGAAGAATGAAGAGCATTATCTAGGGGTGTATGACAGTTTCAATGCTTTGTGTGGTGGATGACTTTGTTGGGCAGAAGCTCACAAAGTGGAATGATGAGCTTATTATGCAGTTCTACTCCACAGCCCACTTCTACCCAGATGGAAACATAGTATGGATGTCTGAAGGTACAAGGTACCAATCAACTATTGAAGAATGGGCAAAATTGATCAATGCACCTAAGGAAAAATAGGATGACTTGGATGTCTATGCCAAGAAGAAGAAGGATCACAACTCCATGGCACACATGTACAGAGAGATCCCAGATTCTACTATTGAGACACACAAGTTTGGATCAGTACATTACCTTCTGTCAGGACTGCCAACAATCAACTGGATCCTCAGGCACACTCTTTTGCCTAAGTCAGGTGATCACAAGATGATCAGAGGCCATGCCATCAACCTACTTCACATATTTGATGTGCCTCAAAAGTTCAAAGTCATGAGCCTCCTAGTAAAAACTATCAAGAGGACTGTTGCAGATCAAAAGAGAAGTAGTGGATATGCCCCACAGATACAGGAGCTAATCAACTCCAAGATGGGAACGGGCACATCCTCTTGGACAAGGAACACATGCCCATCTATCCAGATTTTGAGGACAACACAGTGGTAATGGATGAAGATGAACCATCTTCTGTGCAAGCACAAGCAAAGAAGGAGAATGCAAGGACTAAAAAGGCTGCAAAGATGCCAACCATTGATGAGGCATCTCAGTACTTCTTGAAGAGCAAGCAAGATCAGCTTGGCTACTTGATTGCCTCCACTCTAAGGATTGAGAAGGGATTGGCCACCCTGACTCAAAACCAGGAGAGCCTGGAGAGGATCATGGAGCAGAAGTTCTATGACTTGGATGTGAAGGTCACTGAGATACAGTCAGTTGTTGAGCAACTTCAGGATGAAATGTAGGAGAGGAAGGGAAAGACTACTACTGATGCTTTTGCCAGAGTGCCCAGAGCCCAGAGATCAGTTGCAGTGCTTGTTCCGGACACAAGAGCAACTTCATCTACACCAGCTACAGCTTCAGTGCCACCAACTCCAACACCTACTCCACTAGCTCCATCTACATCAACTGATGCCTTCGTCCTTGGAGTCTTATCTACACCACCACCTGAAGACCAAGCCTGAGAGTCGATTTAGTACTATGCATTTTCTATGAACTTTTTGGTAACTTGTTTCCAAAGGGGGAGAAAAATGTATAGATCATATGCTTCGAGAGAGAGTGTTGCTTTTGTTCTCTCTTGTTTTGGTGGTTGAACTTTATTTATTTGCTTGTTTGAGATACTTCATGTTTGTGAGATACTTGGATGATCGTGTGTTCGATCGTATGCTACCTTAATGCTTGTTGGATGACATTATCCTTTTATCTTTATATGATCATTCACTTTGCTTGGTGATGAGTGCATGTATTTAATTATTATCATTTTGATCGCTCCACCAAGATGTATGTGACATGAAAGAGTAACTCATGATCCTAACTCTTTGTGCATTTGTAGTCCAAAGCAAATCTTAAAGTATGCACAAATTTAGGGGGAGCTCTTACATTTCACATACTTCTCAAAGCGACAATGTTTTTCAAATCTTACTATCATTTGTCGAAGCTTTGATCTATATGTTGTCATCAATTACCAAAAAGGGGGAGATTGACAGTGCAACTATCCCTAGGTGGTTTTGGTAATTCCTAACAACATATAGCTCATTAAGCTAATACTATTTCAAGATGAATATTTTAGGAAAGCTCAATGACTGGCATGGCATGGATGAGAAAAGTGGATCCCTCAAAATGCTAAGGACAAAAGGATTGGCTCAAGCTCAAAGCTCAAGACTCTACATTGTATATTTTAGTGATCCCAGATCACATTGAGTCTATAGGAAAAGCCAATACTATTAAGGAGGGATGAGGTGTTGCTTAATGGCTTACTTGCTCAAAATGCTTAGTGATATGCTCCAAAGCCCTCAACTACTTTCTCACATCCACATATGACCTAAACCAAAAGTCAAACTCGGCCCCACCGATTCTTTCTATCCGGCGCCACCGAGTTCAGATGTCATAGCCACTGCCACAAACCCTAGGCAAATCGGTCTCACCGATAGGGATCTCGGTCTCACCGAGATGGGATTGTAATCTCTATGTTTCCCTTCATAATGTTTTGGTACCACCGAGATGAGCGATCGGTCCCACCGAGATTGCAATGTAAACTCTCGGTTTCCTTTTCTTAACATTTCGGTCTCACCAAAATGAGTGAACCGGTCCCACCGAGTTTACCTGACCAACTCTCTAGTTAGCTTATTACCAAAATTGGTCCCACAGAGTTTGTGTAATCGGTCTCACCGAGATTATGTTATGCCCTAACCCTAACCATATCGGTCCTACCGATTTGCATGTCGGTCCCACCAAAAATCCTAACGGTCACTAGATTTGCTGAATCGGTCCGACCGAGTTTCTCAATTCGGTCCCACCGAGATTGGCAAGTTGTGTGTAACGGTTAGATTTTGTGTGGAGGCTATATATACCCCTCCACCCACTCTTCATTCGTGGAGAGAGCCATCAGAACGAACCTACACTTCCAACTTGCATTTTCCGAGAGAGAACCACCTACACTTGTGTTGAGGCCAAGATATTCCATTCCTGCCATATGAATCTTGATCTCTAGCCTTCCCCAAGTTGCTTTCCACTCAAATCTTCTTTCCACCAAATCCAAATCCTGTGAGAGAGAGTTGAGTGTTGGGGAGACTCTCATTTGAAGCACAAGAGCAAGGAGTTCATCATCAACACATCATTTGTTACTTCTTGGAGAGTGGTGTCTCCTAGATTGGCTAGGTGTTACTTGGGAGCCTCCGACAAGATTGTGGAGTTAAACCAAGGAGTTTGTAAGGGCAAGGAGATTTCCTACTTCATGAAGATCTACCGCTAGTGAGGCAAGTCCTTCTTGGGCGACGACCATGGTGGGATAGACAAGGTTGCCTCTTCGTGGACCCTTCTTGGGTGGAGCCCTCCGTGGACTCGCGCAGTCGTTACCCTTTTTGGGTTGAAGTCTCCATCAACGTGGATGTATGATAGCACCACCTATCGGAACCACGACAAAAACATATGTGTCTCCAATTGCGTTTGAATTCTCCAAACCCTTCCCTTTACATTCTTGCAAGTTGCATGCTTTACTTTCCGCTGCTCATATACTCTTTGCATTCTTGCTCGAATTGTGTTAAGATTGCTTGACTTGTGCTAAGTTAGCTAAAATCTGCCAAAGACTAAACTGGGAAAAGGATAAGCTTTTATTTGGTCAAGTAGTCTAATCACCCCCCCCCCTCTAGACATACTTAATATCCTACACCTTTATCATTTTGGGGTTATGCATTAGAGACAGCCGCATTCATGTTAAAAAGGGTGCCATCTAAATCCGTTGAGACGACACTGTATGAACTATGGTTTGGCAAGAAACCTAAGATGTCATTTCTTATGCGACCCTTATGTCAAAAGGCTTCAGCCTGATAAGCTCGAACCCAAAGTGGAGAAGTGTGTTTTCATATGATACCCTAAAGAAACAATTGGGTATACTTTCTACCACAGATCTGAAGGCAAGATCGTTGTTGCTAAGAATGAGTCCTTTCTAGAGAAGGAGTTTCTCTCTAAAGAAGTGAGTTGGATGAAAGTAGAACTTGATGAGGTAGTTGTACCTTCTCTCGAATTGGAAAGTACTACATCATAGAAAGGTGTTCCCGTGATGCCTATACCAACCAGAGAGGAAGCAAATGATGATGATCATGAAACTTCAGATCAAGTTACTACTAAACATTGTAGGTCGACCAGAGTATGTTCCGCACCAGAGTGGTATGGTAATCCTGTCCTAGAAGTCATGTTGTTAGAGAATGGCGAACCTACGAACTATGAAGAAGCTATGACAAGCCCAGATTTCGATAAATGGCTTTATGCCATGAAATCTGAGATAGGATCCATGTATGAGAACAAAGTGTGGACTTTGGTGGACTTGCCCGATGATCGGAAAGCCACTGAGAATAAATGAATCGTTAAGAGGAAGACGGACGCTGACGGTAATATCACTGTTTACAAAGCTTGACTTGTCACGAAAGGTTTTTGACAAGTTCAAGGGGTTGACTATGATGAGTCTTTCTCACTCGTAGCGATGCTTAAGTCTGTCCGAATCATGTTAGCAATTGCTGCATTTTATGATTATGAAATCTGGCAAATGGACATCAAAACTACATTCCTTAACGGGTTTCTTAAGGAAGAGTTTTATATGATGCAACCGGAAGGTTTTGTTGATCCTAAAGGTGCTAACAAAGTGTGCAAGCACCAGCGATCCATCTATGGACTGGTGCAAGCATCTCGGAGTTGGAATAAATGTTTTGATGAGGTGATCAAAGCATTTGATTTTATACAGACGTATGGTGAAGCCTGTATTTACAAGAAAGTGAATGGGAGCTTTGTAGCATTTCTAATATTATATGTAGATGACATATTGCTGATTGGAAATGATATATAATTTCTGGATTGCATAAAAGGATATTTGAATAAGAATTTTTCAATGAAAGACCTCGATGAAGCTGTTTACATATTGGGCATCAAGATCTATAGGGATAGATCGAGACGCTTAATAGGACTTTCACAAAGCACATACCTTGACAAAGTTTCGAAGAAGTTTAAGATGGACTAGTCAAAGAAAAGGATCTTGCCTGTGTTGCAAGTTGTGAAATTGAGTAAGACTCAAAACCCGACCACGGCAGAAGATAGAGAGAGAATGAAAGTCATTCCCTATGCCTCAGCTATAGATTCTATAATGTATGTCATGTTATGTACTAGACCATATGTGTGCCTTGCCATAAGTGTGGTAGGAAGGTACCAAAGTAATCCCGAGTGGAGCACTGGACAGCGGTCAAGAATATTCTGAAGTACCTGAAAAGGACCAAGGATATGTTTCTCATTTATGGAGGTACTAAGAGCTCGTTGTAAAGGGTTACGTCGATGCTAGCTTCGACACAGATCCAGATGACTCTAAGTCGCAAACCAGATACATGTTTATATTAAATGGTGGGGCTGTCAGTTGGTGTGGTTCTAAGCAGAACATCGTGGCGGGATCTACGTGTGAAGCGGAATACATAGCTGCTTCGGAAGCAGCGCATGAAGGAGTCTGGATGAAGGAGTTCATATCCGATCTAGGGGTAATACCCAGTGCATCGGGTCCAATGACAATCTTTTGTGACAACACTGGAGCAATGGCCATAGCCAAGGAGCCCAGGTTTCATAAGAGAACCAAACAGATCAAGTGACGCTTCAACTTCATTCGCGAATATGTCGAGGATGGAGAAATAGAAATTTGTAAAGTGCATATGGATCTGAATGTAGCAGACCCATTGTCTAAGCCTCTTCCACGAGCAAAACATGATTAACACCAAGACTCCATGGGTGTTAGATTCACTACAATGTTATCTAGATTATTGACTCTAGTGCAAGTGGGATACTGATGGACATATGTGAGGGAGTCCTGGATTAAGGGGTCCTCGGACAGCCGGACTGTGTACTTTGGCCGGACCGATGGACTATGAAGATACAAGATAGAAGACTTCGTCCCGTGTCCGGATGGGACTCTCCTTTGAGTGGAAGGCAAGCTTGGTGATTCGGATATGTAGATTCCTCTCTCTGTAACCGACTGTGTACAACCCTAGCCCCCCCCGGTGTCTATATAAACCGGAGGGTTCATGCTTCTAGGGTTTAGTCACAACAATCATATCCTCATAGGCTAGATTTCTAGGGTTTAGCCACTATGATATCATGGTAGATCAACTCTTGTAATACTCATATTCATCAAGATCTATCAAGCAGTAAGTAAGGTATTACCTCCATATAGAGGGCCCGAACTTGGGTAAACATTGTGTCCCCCACCTCCTATTACCATTAGCCTTAGACGCACAATTCGGGACCCCCTACCCGAGATCTGCCGGTTTTGACACCGACATTGGTGCTTTCATTGAGAGTTCCTCTGTGTCGTGGAAGATAGGCTTGATGGCTCCATCAATCATTTACAACAATGCAGTCCAGGGGGGGACCTTCCTCCCCGGACAGATCTTCATATTCGGCAGCTTCACACTACAGGCCAACTTGCTTGGCCATCTAGAGCAGATCGATAGCTACGCCCCTAGCCATTAGGCCAGATTTGGAAGCCTGATTTTTGTGGCCGATATCCGCGGAGACTTGATCTTTGACGGATTCAAGCCCATGACGGCTGTCCCCGGCCACCACGATGAACATGACCTAGATTTGTCATTGGGCCACACGCAGGAGATAGCACATGTGACCGCCCTGGCCCTAGAGCCGGAGCGGACTATGTCATCCAAAGACGGGAAGCTTAACCCCGCCACGGAGGTCGCAGACTCAGCGGCGCTCGAGCTACACACAGACCCAACATCGAGCAGGGCTTGCGTCATCGGAACCTCGGACTCGTCTCCAGCCATGGGTTTCGGACCGTGTGCACCCGCGTCCATCGATCCTGATTGGGCGCCGGTCTTGGAGTTCAGCTCCGCAGACATCTTCCAGCACTCGCCTTTTGGCGACGTGTTCAGTGTTGGAAATATGCCCTAGAGGCAATAATAAAATGGTTATTATTATATTTCCTTGTTCATGATAATTGTCTATTGTTCATGCTATAATTGTATTGATCGGAAACCATAATACATGTGTGAATACATAGACCACAACATGTCCCTAGTGAGCCTCTAGCTGACTAGTTCTTTGATCAATAGATGGTCATGGTTTCCTGATCATGGACATTGGATCTCATTGATAACGGGATCACATCATTAGGAGAATGATGTGATGGACAAGACCCAATCCTAAGCATAGCACGAGATCGTGTAGTTCGTTTACTAAAGGCTTTTCTAATGTCAAGTATCATTTCCTTAGACCATGAGATTGTGCAACTCCCGGATACCGTAGGAATGCTTTGGGTGTACCAAACGTCACAACATAATTGTGTGGCTATAAAGGTGCACTACAGGTATCTCCGAAAGTGTCTGTTCGGTTGGCACAAATCGAGACTAGGATTTGTCACTCCGTGTGATGGAGAGGTATCTATGGGCCCACTCGGTAATGCATCATCATAATGAGCTCAATGTGACTAAGTAGTTAGTCATGGGATCATGCATCACGGAATGAGTAAAGTGACTTGCCGATAACGAGATTGAACGAGGTATTGGGATACCGACGATCGAATCTCGGGCAAGTAATGTACCGATTGACAAAGGGAACTGTATACGGGATTGCTTGAATCCCTGACATCGTGGTTCATCTGATGAGATCATTGTGGAACATGTGGGAGCCAAGATGGGTATCCAGATCCCGCTATTGGTTATTGGCCAGAGAGCTGTCTCGGTCATGTCTGCATGATTCTCGAACCCGTAGGGTCTACACACTTAAGATTCGGTGACGCTAGAATTGATATGGGAATCAGTATGCAGTTACCGAATGTTGTTCGGATTCCCGGATGAGATCCGGACGTCATGAGGAGTTCTGGAATGGTCCGGAGGTAAAGATTTATATATGGGCAGTCCAGTTTCAGTCACTGGAATAATTTTGGGGGTTACCGGTATTGTACCGGGACCACCGAAAGGTGTCCGGGGGTCCACCTGCCACGGGGACTTAGTGGGCTGAACAAGGGTGGGAACCAGCCCCCTAGTGGGCTGGTGCGCCCTCCCCTAGGGCCCAAGGCGCCTAGGGTTGAAAACCCTAGGGGTGGGGGCGCCTCCCACCAACTTGAGGGGCAAGTCCCCCCCTTGGCAGCCCCCCCCTAGATGAGATCTATGGAGGCCGGCCCCCTCTCCCCTTCTCCCTATAAATAGTGGGGGGGTGGGAGGGCTGCCACACGTTGCCCTGGCGTAGCCCTTCCCCTCTCCAACTCGACCTCCTCCTCCGTAGTGCTTGGCGAAGCCCTACCGGAGAACTGCAAGCTCCTCCACCACGCCGTCGTGCTGCCAGAGTTCTCCCTCAACTTCTCCTCTCCCCTTGCTGGATCAATTAGGAGGAGACGTCCCCGGGCTGTACGTATGTTGAACGGGAGGAGTCGTCCGTTCGGCGTTAGATCAGATCTTCCGCGATTTGAATCGCCGTGAGTACGACTCCCTCATCCGCGTTCTAGTGGCGCTTCCGCTTAGCGATCTTCAAAGGTATGAAGATGCTCATCCTCTCCCTCTCTTGTTGCTAGAATCTCCATAGATTGATCTTGGTGATGCATAGAAAATTTTGAATTATTGCTACGTTCCCCAACAGTGGCATCATGAGCCAGTTTATTGCGTAGATTCTATGCACGGGTAGAACACAAGTAGTCGTGGGCGTTGGTTTGTTCAATTTGCTTACCGTTACTAGTCCTATCTTGTTTCGGCGGTATTGTGGGATGAAGCGGCCCAGACCGACCTTACACATACGCTTACGTGAGACAAGTTTCACCGACTGACATGCACTTGTTGCATAAAGGTGGCTAGCGGGTGCCAGTCTCTCCCACTTTAGTCGAATCGGATTCGATGAAAAGGGTCCTTATGAAGGGTAAATAGCAATTGGCGTATCACCGTTGTGGCTTTTGTGTAGGTAAGAAACGTTCTTGCTAGAAACCCATAGCAGCCACGTAAAACATGCAACAACAATTAGAGGACGTCTAACTTGTTTTTGCAGGGTATGCTATGTGATGTGATATGGCCAAAAGAATGTGATGAATGATATGTGATGTATGAGATTGATCATGTTCTTGTAATAGGAATCACAACTTGCATGTCGATGAGTATGATAACCGGCAGGAGCCATAGGAGTTATCTTAATTTATTGTATGACCTGCGTGTCATTGAAAAACTCATGTAATTACTTTACTTTATTGCTAAACCATTAGCCATAGTAGTAGAAGTAATAGTTGGCGAGACAACTTCATGAAGACACGATGATGGAGATCATGATGATGGAGATCATGGTGTCATGCCAGTGACGAAGGTGATCATGCCATGCCTCAGGATGGAGATCAAAGGCGCAAGATGGTATTGGCCATATCATGTCACTTTATGATTTGCATGTGATGTTTGTCATGTTTGCATATTATTTGCTTAGAACAACGGTAGCATAAATAAGATGATCCCTCATAAAATTTCAAGAAAGTGTCCCCCCTAACTGTGCACCGTTGCGAAAGTTCGTCGTTTCGAAGCACCACGTGATGATCGGGTGTGATAGATTCTAACGTTCGTATACAATGGGTGTAAGCCAGATTTACACATGCAAAACACTTAGGTTGACTTGATGAGCCTAGCATGTACAGACATGGCCTCGGAACACAAGAGACCGAAAGGTCAAACATGAGTCGTATAGTAGATACGATCAACATGAAGATGTTCACCGATGATGACTAGTCCGCCTCACGTGATGATCGGACACGGCCTAGTTGACTCAGATCATGTATCACTTAGATGACTAGAGGGATGTCTATCTGAGTGGGAGTTCATTAAATAATTTGATTAGATGAACTTAATTATCATGAACATAGTCTAAAATCTTTGCAATATGTCTTGTAGATCAAATGGCCCACGCTAATGTTGCCCTCAACTTCAACGCGTTCCTAGAGAAAACCAAGCTGAAAGACGATGGTAGCAACTATACGGACTGGGTCCGGAACTTGAGGGACATCCTCATAGCTACCAAGAAAGCATATGTCCTAGAAGCACCGCTAGGTGAAGCACCCATTTTCCTAGCAACTCAAGACGTTATGAATGCCTGGCAGTCGCGTACGACATGCTTTATAGCTTAGAACCGGGGCTCCAAAAGCGTTTTGAGCAGCACGGAGCATATGAGATGTTCCAAGAGCTAAAAATGGTTTTCCAAGCTCATGCCCGGGTCGAGAGATATGAAGTCTCCGACAAGTTCTATAGTTGTAAGATGGAGGAAAACAGTTCTATCAGTGAGCATATACTCACCATGTCCGGGTTACACAACCGTTTGTCTCGGTTGGGAGTTAATCTCCCAGATGACTCGGTCATTGACAGGATCCTCCAGTCGCTCCCACCTAGCTATAAGAGCTTTGTGATGAACTACAATATGCAAGGGATGGAGAAGTCCATTCCCGAGTTATATTCAATGCTGAAATCAGCGGAGGTGGAAATCAAAAAGGAACATCAAGTGTTGATGGTGAATAAGACCACTAGTTTCAAGAAAGGCAAGGGTAAAAAGAACTTCAAGAAGGACGGCAATGGAGTTGCCGCGCCCGGTAAATCAGTTGCCGAGAAGAAGCCAAACAATGGACCCAAGCCCGAGACTCACTGCTTTTATTGCAAGGGAAATGGTCACTGGAAGCGGAACTGCCCCAAGTACTTAGCGGACAAGAAGGCCGGCAACACCAAAGGTATATGTGATATACATGGTATTGATGTGTACCTTACCAGTACTCGTAGTAGCTCCTGGGTATTTGATACTGGTGCGGTTGCTCATATTTGTAACTCAAAACAGGAGCTGCGGAATAAGCGGAGACTGGCAAAGGATGAGGTGACGATGCGCGTCGGGAATGGTTCCAAGGTCGATGTGATCGCCGTCATCACGCTACCTCTACATTTACCTACGGGATTAGTTTTAAACCTCAATAATTGTTATTTAGTGCCAGCTTTGAGCATGAACATTGTATCTGGATCTCGTTTAATGCGAGATGGCTACTCATTTAAATCCAAGAATAATGGTTGTTCTATTTATATGAGAGATATGTTTTATGGTCATGCCCCGCTGGTCAATGGTTTATTCTTATTGAATCTTGAACGTGATGTTACACATATTGATAGTGTGAATACCAAAAGATGTAAGGTTAATAATGATACTCCCACATACTTGTGGCACTGCCGCCTTGGTCACATTGGTGTCAAACGCATGAAGAAACTCCATGCAGATGGACTTTTGGAGTCTCTTGATTATGAATCATTTGACACATGCGAACCATGCCTCATGGGCAAGATGACCAACACTCCGTTCTCCGGAACAATGGATCGAGTAACCAACTTGTTGGAAATCATACATACTAATGTGTGCGGTCCAATGAGCGTTGAGGCTCGCGGTGGCTATCGTTATGTTCTCACCCTCACTGATGACTTAAGTAGATATGGGTATGTCTACTTAATGAAACACAAGTCTGAGACCTTTCAAAAGTTCAAGGAATTTCAGAGTGAGGTGGAGAATCAACGTGACAGGAAAATAAAGTTCTTACGATCAGGTCGTGGGGAGAATATTTGAGTCACAAGTTTGGTATGCACTTAAGGAAATGTGGAATTGTTTCACAACTCACGCCTCCTGGAACACCTCAGGGTAATGCTGTGTCCAAACGTCGTAATCGCACTCTATTGGATATGGTGCGATCTATGATATCTCTTACCGATTTGCCGCTATCATTTTGGGGATATGCTTTAGAGACATCCACATTCACTTTAAATAGGGCACCATCTAAATCCGTTGAGACGACACCATATGAATTATGGTTTGGGAAGAAACCTAAGCTGTCATTTCTAAAAGTTTGGGGATGTGATGCTTATGTCAAGAAATGTCAACCTGAAAAGCTCAAACCCAAGTCGGAAAAATGCGTCTTCATAGGATACCCTAAGGAAACCATTGGGTATACCTTCTACCTCAGATCCGAAGGCAAGATCTTTGTTGCCAAGAACGGATCCTTTCTGGAGAAAGAGTTTTTCTCGAAAGAAGTAAGTGGGAGGAAAGTAGAACTTGATGAAGTACTGCCTCTTGAACCGGAAAGTAGCGCAGCTCAGGAAGATGTTTCTGTGGTGCCTGCACCGACTAGAGAGGAAGTTAATGATGATGATCAAGGTACTTCAGATCAAGTTGCTACTGAACTTCGTAGGTCCACAAGGACACATTACACACCAGAATGGTATGGCAACCCTGTCTTGGAAATCATGTTGTAGACAACGGTGAACCTTCGAACTATGAAGAAGTGATGACGGACCCAGATTCCAACAAATGGCTTGAAGCCATGAAATCTGAGATAGGATCCATGTATGAAAACAAAGTATGGACTTTGACAGACTTGCCTGATGATCGGCGAGCCATAGAAAACAAATGGATCTTTAAGAAGAAGACTGGCGCGGATGGTAATGTGACCATCTATAAAGCTCGGCTTGTCGCTAAGGGTTATCGACAAGTTCAAGGGGTTGACTACCATGAGACCTTCTCACCCGTAGCGAAGCTAAAGTATGTCTGAATCATGTTAGAAATTGCCGCATTCTATGATTATGAAATATGGAAAATGGATGTAAAAACGGCATTCCTTAACGGTTTCCTTAAGGAAGAATTGTATATGATGCAGCCGAAAGGTTTTGTCGATCCTAAGAATGCTAACAAGGTATGCAAGCTCCAGCGCTCCATCTATGGGCTGGTGCAAGCATCTCGGAGTTGGAACATTCTCTTTGATGAAATGATCAAAGCGTTTGGGTTTATGCAAACTTATGGAGAAGCCTACGTTTACAAGAAAGTGAGTGGGAGTTCTGTAGCATTTCTCATATTATATGTGGATGACATACTATTGATGGGAAATGATATAGAACTTTTGGAAAGCATAAAGGCCTACTTGAATAAGTGTTTTTCAATTAAGGACCTTGGAGAAGCTACTTACATATTAGGCATCAAGATCTATAGAGATAGACCGAGACGCCTCATAGGTCTTTCACAAAGCACATACTTTGATAAGATATTGAAGAAGTTCAATATGGATCAGTCCAAGAAGGGGTTCTTGCCTGTATTACAAGGTGTGAAATTGAGCACGGCTCAAAGCCCGACCATGGCAGAAGATAGAGAAAAGATGAGTGGCATCCCCTATGCCTCAGCCATAGGGTCTATTTTGTATGCCATGCTGTGTACCAGACCTGATGTAAACCTTGCCATAAGTTTGGTAGGGAGGTACCAAAGTAATCATGGCATGGAACACTGGACAGCGATCAAGAATATCCTGAAGTACCTGAAAAGGACTAAGGATATGTTTCTCGTTTATGGAGGTGACGAAGAGCTCGTCATAAAGGGTTACGTCAATGCTAGCTTCGACACAGATCTGGATGACTCCAAGTCACAAACCGGATACGTGTATATTTTGAATGGTGGGGCGGTCAGCTAGTGCAGTTGCAAGCAAAGCGTCGTGGCGGCATCTACATGTGAAGCGGAGTACATGGCGGCCTCGGAGGCAGCACATGAAGTAATCTGGATGAAGGGGTTCATTGCTGACCTAGGAGTTATTCCCAATGCGTCGGGCCCGATGACTCTCTTCTGTGACAACACTGGAGCTATTGCCCTTGCAAAGGAGCCCAGGCTTCACAAGAAGATCAGGCATATCAAGCATCGCTTCAACTCCATTCATGAAAATGTTCAAGATGGAGACATAGATATTTGTAAAGTGCATATGGATCTGAATGCCGCAGATCCATTGACTAAACCTCTTCCATGAGCAAAACATGATCAACACCAGAACTCTATGGGTGTTTGATTCATCACAATGTAACTAGATTATTGACTCTAGTGCAAGTGGGAGACTATTGGTGTCGGATTTCGGGTTCCTGCAGACCCTCTAGATTCGAACACTGGGGTGCGCGCGGAGATCTCGCCCTCTACCTACCTGCACCTCACCTCCTCGCTAGGATCTAAGCTATGAAAGGAACAACACAAGAGACACAGGGTTTATACTAGTTCGGGCCACCATTGTGGTGTAATACCCTACTCTAGTTTGTGGTGTGGTGGATTGCCTCTTGGGCTGATGATGAACAATATAAGGAAGAATAGCCTCGCGAGGGTCTGTTCTTGGCTGGTGCGATGAACTGCTAGGGGGAGTTCAGTCGCTCTTTCTCTGCTGGTTTCTAGATGATGATCTCGATCCTTTGATCCCTTCCTATCCTCTTGGGTGGCTAGTCCTATTTATAGGCAAAGGCCCTGGGCCTCTTCCCAAATATTGAGCGGGAAGGGCGCCAACAATGGCCCATTTTGAAGGGGAACATCTAGTACACTTATCCTGACTAAAGTTGGTCCTCGCCTGCCAAAGGCTCTAGTGGTGATGCTGGCTTGGGCTCCACAATGACTTCCTTCCTGCCGTTGCGTCGGTCTTGGTCTTGTTGCACCGAAACGGATGCCTTTGCTTGATGCTCTCGCCTGCGCTTGCCCCCTTTGCACCAAAGAGGAAAGAAGGACACTGCGCGGGCTGGCGCCTGCCTGGCGCCCTCGGTCGTCATGGCTTGCATCATGGGCACCTCGTGAGGTACCCCGCCTTGATCTCTCCGCCTCCTCGCGAGCCAGCCTGACGAGGCCGTGCCTGAGGAATCTTCCTGTCGTCCACCCCGCGAGGCTTGGCCCCTCGCGAGGGTCTTGAGCTCGTGCTGATGAAGATGGGTCGTGTTGGGCCGCCCCTTGAGCCACGCCGCAGGCCGCAGGCAAGCAAGTCTGGGGACCCCCGTTCTTAGAACACCGACAGTAGCCCCCGGGCCCAAGGCGCGCCCGGACTTGGCTGAACAGAGAAGCGAAGGGGCAAGTGCGAAGCGCCGCGGGCCCTAACAGCCTGCGGCCTCGGGCGCCACGTGGAGGTTGGTTGGTCGTGGGTGCCTTAGCAACTGCGCGAGTCGTCAAAAGAGCGGCATCTGCCTAGGCTTTGCTTCCCTTGCTTCCTCCAGTCATTGCCCAGATCCCCTTTCCTAGGCCCTTCCTTCCTGCCTTTGTAATCTTCAGATCTACTTCGACCGCGTGCCCTAGCAAGACATGGCGCCTCGCCAGACCCCGACCGGAGCTTGGTACTCACCCGCCTTGGACTCGTCGAACGTGTCGGAGACGAGCCTTGCCCGGGTGCGCCGGATGGTGGCGGCGCAAGGCATCG
The DNA here is from genome assembly GCF_002162155.2 of Triticum dicoccoides. NCBI lineage: Eukaryota > Viridiplantae > Streptophyta > Magnoliopsida > Poales > Poaceae > Triticum > Triticum dicoccoides. The sequence continues at coordinate 432,352,253 of NC_041385.1, read as the reverse complement.
ACGGGGCAAAGGTGTTCAAGGCCGGCTCCGCCCTTCCCGAAGGCCAAGGGAGCACCTTCTATCCGCTCTTCGTAAGCGCCATTGCTGTCGGTCTGGTGCCTCCCTTTTCTGAGTTTTTCTTCTCTGTCCTCCGCCATTCAACCTGCAAGCTCTGCACCTCCACCCCAACTATGTTCTTCTTCTGGCGATCTTCGCCTACTATTGTGAGGCTCACGTCGGAGTGCAGCCCTCAGTGGCGTTGCTGCGCCACTACTTCTCCCTTCAGACCTCTCATGGTCCCATCTCCGCGTGCGCGAGCTTTGTCGCGTATGGCGGCTCCAACGCCATTTCGAAGCCCGGGAAGAGGATTGAGGGCTTCAGGAGCAAGTGGGTCATGGTAGATGCTGGGTGCATCCGCCCTCGGCTAATTCTGCCCACGGAGCACCGCACGAGCTCCGATGATTAGTCTCGCGCGGAACTCGTGGACCCCCACGCGAAGCCGGTGTTGGAGAAGATGGACGCGGATCTGAGGCCCGGCAACATGGCGGCTGCGAAGCTGACCGGTGCGTCGCTCCTAAGGGAGTCCCTAGAGCACCAGGTGGCCCCGCTTCGTAAGTACTCGCTTCCGCTGTGGACACCCCGCCCGAGCCCCGCAATCTTGGCCGATGAAGATCTGGCCGCGGTCCTCCAGTCTTTGGTCAGAGGAGACGTGGCGAGGCTGGAGGGTGCCCCTGTACCCCTGTTCCTTCAAGATGATTGGGAGCAGGCGGTGGACTCCATGCCCGCCTTCAATGGGGACGGGCCCATGCCCATGGAGGTTCCCGAGGACCCGGCGGCCCTGGTGACGGTGAACGTGTCCTCCGGCGACTCCAGCGAAGAGGAGGAAGAAGAGGAGTGGTAAGAGGGCCTGACTCCGAGGCTACCGACGGGGAGTCGAGAGCGCCCCTCCCCCGGCGCAGGTCCCGCGCTCTCCACCTCTTGCCGAGTGATGATGAGGATGGCGACGAGTGAGGCGGCGAGAGCTTGCCCCCGATCCAGAAGAAGGACAGGACTTGCCTCCGAGGCGATCTGCAGACACGCCTCCTGCTCCCGAGCTTCTTGAGGCTGATCCCTGCAGCCGGCTCTCAGGCTTCAAGTATGGCCGGAGGTTGCTCGAGCTCACGAGTGATGACCAGTAAGTGCTTGATTCTTGTTTTATTCCCTGTTCTGTCGCTGAGGCTTGATGTCTGTATCTCTTGGCTAGGCTGGCGCCTGCGACGAAGAAGCTGAAGGGAGCTCCTGAGGTTCCGTCTGGGGCAGCGCCTTTGCCCGCGAAAGGAGGTGACTACAAGGCACGGGCCTCTCCTACCCGGTCGTCCTCGTGAGGCCTGGTGGAGCTGGCTGGGGCGAGCTCAGCCCCCACGGCCCAAGCGACTCCTGAGGCATCCTTGCCTGATACCACCGCCACAGCTGTTGGGGCGCAGCAGGTCCCGCCTCAGGATACTGTGGTTACGTTGCCGTCCTCTCCTCCTACTCCACCAACTGTTGTTTCTCCGACTCCTCCCACGGTTCTGGATCATGCTACTGCTGTACTGGACCGGCTGCGGCAAGATCTTCTGGGCGCCGACCCTCGCTTGGTGGCCGGGCGCTTGGAGCTGGCTTCTGGCTGGATTCGCTCTGACGCTTCGATTCGAGCGGCGCTGGTTCAGGCCTCGACGTCTTGCGACGAGGAGAAGCAGGCCGTCCTTGGGGCGAAGGCTGCTCGCGATGCTGCCTTGGGGGAGGCGGCCGATGCCCGAGGTTGCTGCAAGGCGCTGGAGAGCGAGCTGCAGGGCCTGCGGGACCAGCTTGCCAAGGAGGTCCGCATTCGCCAAGAGAAGGAGGAAGACATGAAGGCTCGCGAGGCGGCCGTCAAGGACCGACACGCCAAGCTTAACAAGCGCCGTGACGCCTGGGCGCACTGGAGCAGGAGTTGGAGGCGAGGAAGGTCGAGCTGGACGGCAAGGCCCGGGTCCTCGCTGAGGACCGTGAGGCCTTCACGGAGATGGAGGTGAAGGCTCGCACCTTGCTGAGGTCGCTTTACGACAGCGGCCTGGAGCCCGCTGGCCGGCGCCGAGGACGGCCCAGCTAAGCTGCTCCCCTTCCTGATCCGTGCTCTTCAAGATGTCACCCTTGGCCTTGGCCCTACGGCTGAGGCTGAGGCGCGTGTCCTGTCTTCTGTAGCGCTGACGCGGGTCCTTACCCACGTCTACCTTCGCGATCCCAACGTCGACCTCGACAGCCTGCTGGAGCCAGCGAGCGGCGAGCTTGCCGCTGCCGCTGCTGAGGCCGTGAAGGGTCGTGCGGAGGCTCTGCTGGCGAAGTTCCGAGCCTTCAGCACCAAGCCGAAGCGAGGCGCTGCCGGCCCTGCGGCTTCACAAGGCAAACCCGCTCCGCGCAGCTCCGCCGCCAACAAATGACTTTGTTGTGGATCTTGTTCTGCTTTCAGCTCCTGCAACATGCATCATGCCTCGGGGAGGCGTTTAAACTTGTGTTTGGTGTTGTGATAACAGTTATGGGCTGTAATATTTGCTTTTGAATTCCTTGAGATTTGTGCTTTTCCTTCCTACTTGCTTATGTTCTACGCCGGCAGAGCCCGGCCCCGTGCATACCTCAGCCGCCATTAGCCCCGACCGGAAACCAGGACGGGACCAAGGAGTGAGGGGCTACGTGACAAGTTAGGCTCCTGAGTTGCGATGCTCAGGAGTCCCCCTTGGAGCATGAACAGCAAGTAGGAAGGTGAGATGTGGGGGTGAATCTACCATTCTACGTCTGTGGAGCCCGGCCCCGCGCATACCTCAACCGCCGTTAGCCTTTCGGAACTAAGGAGTGAGGGGCTACGTGACCAGTTAGGCTCCTGAGACGCGATGCTCAGGAGTCCCCCTTGACGCTCAAACGGCCTTCATACCTTGGCTCCGCTCGGGGAGGGACGTGCGACGAACTAGGCCCGAGGGGCTTGGCTGGGTGGCGTGCGTCTGGGCGTGACCTAGGCACAACCCCCGTGCCCAGCCCCCTCGCGCGGCACTCCCGAGGGGAGGCGTTGCGATAAGGCAGACACTGAGCTCTGGGCTCCCTGAGGTTGATGCGGCCGGGGGCCACCCTCAGTTGTTTATCACCAGCGCGGAGCATAGCGCTTCCGTATGTGTACGGGCATAGCCGCTCCTCAGCAGTGTCATTAGCCAGCGCGGAGCATGGTGCTTCCACTAGTGCGTGGGAGGGGGCTCCCCTCCGGGAGGAGCCCCTGGGGCGTGTACAGCCCCGCCCTGACATGTGGCTGGCACGGTAGGGCCTGACGAGGTGTATCTGGGCACCCATGAGCCAGCGCGGGACTCACGGGGCCCTACCTCAAGGCGGGTTGCGCCTGGCACTGGGCCTTAACTTGTGATGTGTTCCTGCAAGTTTGGTTAGATGCCGACGCTCTACGTCCTCGGGTCCCGGCCCTCGAGCGGGTCTCAGCCGTCGCTGGTATGCCAGGTCGTGATGCCGTGGACAAAACCAGAGGGTGAGGGCTAGAGGGCCAGTAGGAGCCCATGAGTCGCGATGCTCAGGTACCCCCCCCTTTAACGTGCAAGCGGCCGACATGAAGGAAGAAGAGGTGCCGTGGACAGGCATCAAATAACAAGCATGATGGGTCGAACGCATGGCCCGAAAATAAATGCAAGAGGGGTACATGCCGCTGGGTCTGGCCCGAGCGAATTGGGGATGATGCAGCCCGAGGGGCGCCCCCAACAAAGCAAGCTAGGAACATAAAGTAAAAAGGGGATACATGCCGCAGGGATGGACCCACGCTACCTGGGAATAATGCAGCCCTGGGGGCGCTCCCAGCTAGAAACGAAACTTGAAGGATGTCACCTGATAGCATTGAAGACGAAGGGGTGTTGAAGTAGCAGACGTCATGGGCTGTGGAAGCCGATCTTCATGAGCCCCCAGGCCCATGAGCCTCGGGAGGTTCCGGAGGCGCTGGTGGCTCCTCGTGGACCATCTCCATCTCCGCCAGGGCTGCGGAACGCCTGGCCTCCTGAGCCTCCAGGATGCTCCTCATGAGGCGCTGGTACGCGGCGGCCGCGTTCGGCAAGCCGTAGGGCATGCGAGCCCCGCGCGTGAGGGCCAGAAGCGCTCCTGAGAGGCGGCTCGGTTGAGCCCTGGGATGTCGATGCAGACGCGTAGCCCATCATCCTCGCCTAGATGGGGAGCTGCGGCAGGTAAGCGGTGGCTGCCACTCATGACTCTTGACTCCTGCAACTCCTGCGTGATCTGAGTGACGAACTCCTGAGGGTTTGGCCCTCTTTGCCTTGCTCCTTCCTGAGGGAAACGTGCTTTGAAGCACGCCTCCAAGTGGTGCCCAAGCGCCTCCCCCGTGACCTTAGCAAGGTCAGTGACCCTCCAGGAGGGAGCCCCCGAGCCTTGCTTGAGGAGGGTGTCAGGCGCGCCTTCCTATGCGATAGAAGGAGGTGCCCCCTGAGCAGGCGCAGACCCTAAGGGGCCTACCTCCTGAGGGGTCGGGCCTGGCGATGTCTTTTTCTTCTTGGGAGTGGTCTCAGGGAGCCTCCCGCTCCCGCGATCTGGGTCTTCCAGTGATGCGGCCTGAAAAGCTCGCTCCAGGGAGCACACTACATCTCTTTCTTCACAAGGCACCGTGATGACTCCACCGCTTCCTGGCATCTTGAGGATGTTTTAGCCGTGATGAGTCACGGCCATGAACTTGGCGAGAGCTGGGTACCCGAGGATGGCGTTGTATGGCAGGAGAATGTGGGCGACATCGAAGTTGATGAGCTCGGTGCGGTAGTTGTTGCGTGCCCCGCAGGTGACAGGGAGGCGGACCTGCCCAATCGGAACCGTGGAGCCATCGGTGACTCCGGAGAAAGGCTTGGTTGGCTGAAGCTGATCGTAAGGCACTTGGAGATTGTTGAACGTCTCTACGGACAGGACGTTGAGCCCTGCCCCGCCGTCGATGAGGGTCCTGGTGACTTGCACGTTGCTGGTGACTGGGGAGCAAAGCATCAGGAGGACTCCGGCTGTGGCCGCGCACTTGAGCTGATCCGCTGAGCTGAACATGATGGCGCACGCCGACCACCTGAGGGGGCGCGTGGCTTCGAGCTTGGGGAGGACTGCATTCACTTCATGGGCGAACTGCTTGAAGATGCGTTCAGAGGCTGGGGCTTGAGCTCCGCCCAGGATGCAGGCGATCGCGCGCGGCTCCTGGAAGCCACCAGCCCCCTCGTCCTGATGATGGTCCTCGTTTCTCCTTGGCTGCGGCGGCAGTGGAGGGAGGCCTGCATTTCCTTGCGGACGATCCTTGCGAGGATGATCCCTCCAGTCTCCCTCGCGAGGCTGATCCTGCCAGCGATCCTCGCGAGGTCGGTCGCGCCACCCTTGGCGAGGGCCGCGGTCTTCCCAACACCCCGCGTTCCTTCCTCCTCCTCGACCGTAGCCTCGATTGTTGCGGTCGAGGCGCTGGCTGATCCTCCCTTCTCACACGGCTCGGAGCTCTTGACATTCGTTGGTGTTGTGGGTGTGGAGGTCGTGGTACACACAGTACCGGCTTCCCTTGAAAGACTCGGGCTGATCTCTGCCCCGCTTGGTGTCAGGTTCTGCCGCGAGCACGGCAGCCCCCTTGCGCTTCACGTCCTTGGCCTTGGATTTCTTCTCTTCTGGGTCCGCGGCTGGCAGCTCGAGGAGGGAAAGGCGCCCTTCCTCAGCCCTGGCGCACTTGGTCGCCAAGTTGAACAGCTCCAAGGAAGTGCATAGATCTTCATCCATCGCCAGCTCCTCCTTCATCTTGACGTCACGCACACCGTCGGAGAAGGCCGAGATGATGGCCTCCTCAGTCACCTTGGGAATCTTGAGGCGTGCGTTGTTGAAGCGCTGGATGAACTTCTGCAGGGTCTCCCCTGGTTGCTGCTTGATGCGGTGCATGTCGCTCACGGCGGGTGGTCGGTCGCGAGTACCTTGGAAGTTGGTGATGAAACGGGTGCGCATCTCGTCCCAGGAGGAGATCGTGCCAGGAGCCAGGTTCAGGAGCCAGGTGCGGGCCCCGTCCTTGAGTGCCATGGGAAACCAGTTCGCCATGACCTTCTCATCCCCGTTGGCGGCTTCGATGCCCAGCTCATAGAGCTGGAGGAACTCCGTAGGGTCGGCCGTGCCGTCGTAGCGAGGAGGCACGTCCGGCTTGAACTTGCCGGGCAACGCGACGCTGCGCAGCTCGGTGGTGAAGGCGCAGCAGCCTGCGGTGGCCACGGGAGGCCTTTGGTGATGAAGAGCTTGGTCTTGCGGGTCCCCATGTGCTGCAGCTGGGAGCAGAGCGGGGTCTTGGCGTGCTAGAACAGGAGCGTGGTCGCGACGGGCCGGAGCGGGGAGCACTCGGGCAGCTTCTTGGGGACGAGGGACCTCTTGGCAACTCTACTCTTGCCGCGCTGGCGCCGGACGGAGTGGGTTCTGCCCAGGGGCCACGCGCCTTGGGGCTAGGGCGCCTTCTTGAGGGGGAGGCGGCTGAGGCTCCCCCGGAGCTTCATTGCCCGCACAGGGCGGGGCGCGGTGCAACGAGATGGATGGTGCAGGGGAGCCCCCTGCGGCGCGGACGAGCTCGGCGACGCGGTCGAGCCACTCTTTGTAGATGTCGTCGACTGGACGGTAGCGCAGGAGCTCGTTTGCCACGAAGAGCGCAGCTCGAGCATCCATGGTCACACGGAGCGCACGGGACGAAGAACCAGCTGGGTGAGTGAGGGAGTAGTAGTGCGGCCGTCTCGCCTCATTGACGGATGCTGGGACGATGCTTGCTGCTCGTTCCCTGCTGGGCCGGTGGCGGCGTTGACGGCACGCGACGAGGAACGGCGGGGGCGGCCGCCGACGGGGGCCGTCTGGGCGACATAGGAAGCGAGAGCGGCTCGGTGCTCGGCGCGGGCCCGACGAGCGTCCGACATGGATGCGATGGTCGGTGAAGAACAGGGCGACGGAAGACGAATTCCGGCGCACCCCTACCTGGCGCGCCAAATGTCGGATTTCGGGTTCCGGCAGACCCTCTAGATTCGAACACTGGGGTGTGCACGGAGATCTCGCCCTCTACCTACCTGCACCTCACCACCTTGCTAGGATCTAAGCTATGAAAGGAACAACACAAGAGACACAGGGTTTATACTAGTTCGGACCACCATTGTGGTGTAATACCCTACCCTAGTTTGTGGTGTGGTGGATTGCCTCTTGGGCTGATGATGAACAATACAAGGAAGAACAGCCTCGTGAGAGTCTATTCTTGGCTGGTGCGATGAACTGCTAGGGGGAGTTCAGTCGCTCTTTCTCTGCTGGTTTCTAGATGATGATCTCGATCCTTCGATCCCTCCCTATCCTCTTGGGTGGCTAGTCCTATTTATAGGCAAAGGCCCTGGGCCTCTTCCCAAATATTGAGCGGGAAGGGCGCCAACAGTTGGACATTTTGAAGGGGAACATCTAGTACACTTATCCTGACTAAAGTTGGTCCTCGCCTGCCAAAGGCTCTGGTGGTGACGCCGGCTTGGGCTCCAAAATGACTTCCTTCCTGCCGTTGTGTTGGTCTTGGTCTTGTTGCACCGAAACGGATGCCTTTGCTTGATGCTCTTGCCTGCGCTTGCCCCCTTTGCACCAAAGAGGAAAGGAGGACACTGCGCGGGCTGGCGCCCGCCTGGCGCCCTCGGTCGTCACGGCTTGCATCATGGGCACCTCGTGAGGTACCCCGCCTTGATCTCTCCACCTCCTCGCGAGCCATCCTGACGAGGCCGTGCCTGAGGAAGCTTCCTGTCGTCCACCCCGCGAGGCTTGGCCCCTCGCGAGGGTCTTGAGCTCGTGCTGATGAAGATGGGTCGTGCTGGGCCGCCCCTTGAGCCACGCCGCAGGCCGCAGGCAGGCAAGTCTGGGGACCCCCGTTCTCAGAACGCCGACAGTTGGAAATATGCCCTAGAGGAAATAATAAAATGGTTATTATTATATTTCCTTGTTCATGATAATTGTCTATTGTTCATGCTATAATTGTATTGATCGGAAACCATAATACATGTGTGAATACATAGACCACAACATGTCCCTAGTGAGCCTCTAGCTGACTAGTTCTTTGATCAATAGATGGTCATGGTTTCCTAATCATGGACATTGGATCTCATTGATAACGGGATCACATCATTAGGAGAATGATGTGATGGACAAGACCCAATCCTAAGCATAGCACAAGATCGTGTAGTTCGTTTGCTAAAGGCTTTTCTAATGTCAAGTATCATTTCCTTAGACCATAAGATTGTGCAACTCCTGGGTACCGTAGGAATGCTTTGGGTGTATCAAATGTCACAATGTAACTGGGTGGCTATAAAGGTGCACTACAGGTATCTTCGAAAGTGTCTGTTGGGTTGGCACGAATCGAGATTGGGATTTGTCACCCCGTATGACGGAGAGGTATCTCTGGGCCCACTCGGTAATGCATCATCATAATGAGCTCAATGTGACTAAGTAGTTAGTCACGGGATCATGCATTACGGAACGAGTAAAGTGACTTGCCGGTAACGAGATTGAACAAGGTATTGGGATACCGATGATTGAAACTCGGGCAAGTAACATACCGATTGACAAAGGGAATTGTACACGGGATTTTGAATCCCCGACATCATGGTTCATCCGATGAGATCATCGTGGAACATGTGGGAGCCAACATGGGTATCCAGATCCCGTTGTTGGTTATTGGCCAGAGAGTTGTCTCGGTCATGTCTGCATGATTCCCGAACCCATGGGGTCTACACACTTAAGGTTCGGTGACGCTAGAATTCATATGGGAATTAGTATGCAGTTACCGAATGTTGATCGGAGTCCCGGATGAGATCTCGGATGTCACGAGGAGTTCCAGAATGGTCTGGAGGTAAAGATTTATATATGGGAAGTCCAGTTTCAGTCACCGAAATAATTTTAGGGTTACCGGTATTGTACCGGGACCACCAAAAGGTGTCCGGGGGTCTACCGGGTGGGTCCACCTACCACGGGGACTTAGTGGGCTGAACAAGAGTCGGAACCAGCCCCCTAGTGGGCTGGTGCACCCCCTAGGGCCCAAGGCACCTAGGGTTGAAAACCCTAGGGGGTGGGGGCGCCTCCCACCAACTTGGGGGGCAAGTCCCCCCCCCCTTGCCCCCCCTAGATGAGATCTAAGGGGGACGGCCCCCTCTCCCCTTCCCCCTATAAATAGTGGGGTGTGGGAGGGCTGCCACACCTTTCCCCTGGCGCAGCCCTTCCCCTCTCCAACTCCACCTCCTCCTCTGTAGTGCTTGGAGAAGCCCTGCCGGAGAACTGCAAGCTCCTCCACCACGTCGTCGTGATGCCGGAGTCCCTCAACTTCTCCACTCCCCTTGCTGGATCAAGAAGGAGGAGACGTCCCCAGGCTATTCATGTGTTGAACACGGAGGCGCCATCTGTTTGGCGTTAGATCGGATCTTCTGCGATTTGAATCGCCGCGATTACGACTCCCTCATCCGCGTTCTAGTGACGCTTCCGCTTAGCGATCTTCAAAGGTATGAAGATGCTCATCCTCTCCCTCTCTTGTTGCTAGAATCTCCATAGATTGATCTTGGTGATGCATAGAAAATTTTGAATTATTGCTACGTTCCCCAACATTAAGCTCACTAAAATCCCTCTCCTTGTTGGGGAACGCTCGACTAAACTATGTCAGGCTCGAATGGGAAGTGGGTGATGAAGAAATTTGTTACCCACCCGCCACCCACTTTATAGCCACTATCGACAACCTAACCGACATGCTTGACTACGACTCCGAAGACATTCACGGTATGGACGATGATGCCGGAGAGGATCAGGAACCACTGCCTACAGGGCAATTGACAGCCACCTCCTCATACAATATATACATGGTGGGTACACCCAAAGAAAACAAAGGCAACGATGAAAATCCAGTCGAGGATAAACCTCCTGAGATACAGTCGAAGCGCCGACATCAACGGTGCCGCTCTAAGCCACGCCGTAGTAAAAATAGCAATACCATCACAGAAGAGGACAACACTCCGGACGGTGCCGAAAACAATGAAGATCCCGTTGAGCCGACCTCCGAACATGAGGAATGGGAGGATGGGCACGTCAGCCCTGGCGAACACGCCATGAACGAAGACTCGGAGGATAGCAACTACCTATCACTCTCCGAGGACGAGGTTAGCCTCGGTGACGAAGATTTCATCGTGCCTAAAGAGCCCGCCGAATAGGAACGCTTTAAGCGTCAGCTAATTGCCATTGCAAGAAGCCTGAAAAAAGAAGCAGCAGCAGCTTCAAGCTGATCAAGATCTGCTCAATGAAAGATGAGCTGATGTCCTGGCAGCCGAGGAATATGGCCTCGAGCGCCCAACCAAAAGCTACCCGAAGCGCAAACTGTTACCACAATTCGATGACGAGGCATTGGAGCCCGTCCTACCAAGGTACAATACGGCTGACTGACCACTACGTGGCTGGGACAAGGCGGCACCTCAAGCCGAATACCAGCCCGCACTACCTCGCCGAATAAACAGAAATACAACAGCTCGGGGATATACACATGACCTATGACACGATTTGGAAAAGAGAGTAGGTCAGACAAGATCAATCTATGGATCACGGGGGCGTGCCTCGACGTGCGACGACGCCAATCTGGCTGAACGTGACAAACATAACCACGTCCGGGCTGAAAACCGCAGACGAGCTCCATCCGAGCTACATAACGACTTGGCCTGATATAGAGGCACCGCACACCCCCTTTGCTTCATAGACGAAGTAATGGGACAGGATTTCCCAGAAGGGTTTAAACCCGTAAACATTGAATCATATGATGGCACAACAAACCCCACGGTGTGGATTGAGGATTTTCTTCTCCACATTCATATGGCCCGCGGCTATGATCTTCACGCCATCAAATACCTCCCGCTCAAACTCAAGGGGCCAGCTAGATACTGGTTAAGCAGTCTGCCCGAAAACTCCATTGGCAGCTGGGAGGAATTGGAGGATGCCTTCCTCGACAACTTCCAAGGTACATATGTTCGACCTCCGGATGCCGATGACCTAAGTCATATAATCCAACAGCCTGGAGAGTCAGCCAGGAAATTTTGGACTCGGTTCCTAACTAAAAAGAACCAGATCATCGATTGTCCGGACGCCAAAGCCCTAGCGGCCTTTAAGCACAGCATCCGTGACGAATGGCTGGCCAGACACCTCGGCCAGGAAAAACCGAAGTCCATGTCAGCCCTTACGGCACTCATGACCCGCTTCTGTGCGGGCGAAGACAGCTGGCTAGCCCGTAGCAACAACAATGCAAGCGAACTTGGCACTTCTGAAGCCATAAACAACAAAGGTAAGCCCCAACGCAATAGACATAAGCGTCAAAACAACAGTGACAACACCGAAGACACGACGGTCAACGCCGGATTCAGTGGCTCTAAGTCCGGTCAGCGGAAGAAGCCATTCAAGAGAAATAATCCGGGCCCGTCCAGTCTGGACCGCATACTAGACCGGCCATGCCAAATCCATGGCACTCCTGATAAACCAGCCAATCATACCAACAGGGAATGTTGGGTCTTCAAACAGGCCGGCAAGTTAAATGTCGAGAACTAGGAGAAAGGGTCGCAAAGCAATGGCGATGATGAGGAACCCTGACCACCGAACACAGGGGGACAGAAGAAATCCCCCCTAAGTTAAAATGGTGAATATGATATACGCCACCCATATCCCAAAGATGGAGTGCAAGCGTGCACTCAGGGACGTCTATGCGATGGAGCCAGTCGCCCCAAAGTTCAACCCATGGTCATCCTGTCCGATCACCTTTGATCGCAGGGACCATCCGACCAGTATCCGTCATAGCGGTTCGGCCGCACTGGTCCTTGACCCAATTATTGATGGATTCCACCTCATGCGAGTTCTCATGGATGGTGGTAGCAGCCTGAACCTGCTCTATCAGGATACAGTGCGCAAAATGGGTATCAATCCCTCAAGGATCAAACCCACAAAAACCACCTTTAAAGGTGTCATACCAGGTGTAGAGGCCTGCTGTACGGGCTCAATCACACTGGAAGTGGTCTTCGGATCCCCGGATAATTTCCAAAACGAAGGGTTGATCTTCGATATCGTCCCCTTCCGCAGTGGTTATCATGCACTGCTCGGACGAACCGCATTCGCTAGATTCAATGTGGTGCCGCACTATGCCTACCTCAAGCTTAAGATGCCCGGACCACGCGGTGTTATAACAGTCAATGGAAATACGGAGCGCTCCCTCCGTACTGAGGAGCACACCGCGGCCCTTGCAGCAGAAGTACAGAGTAGCCTTTTTAGGCAGAACCTCAATTCGGCAGTGAAGCCCCCGGACACCGTCAAGCGAGTCCGAACTACTCTGCAGCAGGACCATCCAGCTCGTCCAGAGCTCGACTAGCAATTCGGCCTCTATCCCAGTCCCAATCAAGCGGTGACATTTGTGCCGCGCATACATAATTACACACTTAAAATACCATAGGAATGGACGGAGGCACAGCTAGACCGCGGTCCACAATGCGGCTCAACCACCCCTAGATCCGCATATCTTCACTTTTTCTCTTTCTTTCAGGTTTTTCTCTCCTAGAGGCTTTTCTGATAACCTGATCATTGGACCCATCGCGGGACAGACACACAAAGAAGGCAAGGGGCTTTGACGGACAAAGGAATTCCTAGGTGGTCTCTGCTAATGATCGTTATACCTGTTTTAAATACCCGCACGCAGCTCGCCCTTGGTCATGGCATGTTAAATAGTGTTACTTGCTTATCGCATTACTTGTACAAGTACGCCTCGACGTATTAATCAAATTACAATGGAAAATAATTCGCGGCTCATTATTTGAAGCATCAGCTTATTACTTGATTTTTTCCTTGTCTTTGTATTTTTATCAATTGCAACCGTACAATCTGGTACGCATTACTTCACCAGGGGCTTCATCACGCCCACCAATACGGCAATAAAGTTCGAACACTTTTACAGTACAGTTCGGCACCCCGAACTTATAGCATTATATGCATCGGCTCCAAATCATGTCTTTGGTCAATAGTTGGGTTGCCCGGCTCCTGTGCTTACTACCTTACGTTATGCTATATCAGCTAGGGTAGTAAAGGGAGAACTACTGCGATTGTGTCTCGGTTCTTCTGGACGAGCACCTCAGTAGAGAAAGCCAAGAACTGACTGTCATGATGCGGCGAGAGCTGGTCAGCTGTTCGAGAGGTTTTCAAATCCTTAGAGATTTTTTACGCTTCATGCGAGGAATTGGTTCTTATCCGATTAGGCGTGTATAGCGCCCCAAGTTCGTCCTTCCGAACACCAGGGGTTGCCCCAAAATTTTCAATGTCAAACTCCTATGGCTAAGTGAGGGTGATAAAGTCGTATAGTTCGATTGCCTTGTTCGTTGCCTTAAACACCTCCTTTAAGGACCAAAATTTGGAGTAAAGAGTGTTTATATATATCCCGAACACCCCCGTACTATCTACGTGGGGGCAGAAGCTGACGACTGGCCAACTCTCAGATTTCATAAACGGCCGCACAGGAGGTAAAATTTTGAAACAAACAAGCATTATATTACATAAAGATCTTGTTTCATATTACAGGACAGGATAACATGAATGTATTCATGGAAATATGATATCCTTGGCACATTGTTCTGCCACAAGGCGGGATCCCTCCAGGACACTATCAAAATATAACTCGGGTCGGTGGTGCTCCTTGCCCTCAGGCAGCCCCTTGGTCATCAGCTTCTGGGCATCCATCTTCGCCCAGTGCACCTTGGCGCGGGCAAAGGCCATCCGCGCACCTTCAATGCAGACCGGCCGCTTTATAACTTCAAGCCATGGGCAAGCACTGAGGGAGTCCTGGATAAGGGGGTATCCGGATAGCCGAACTATATACTTTGGCCGGACTGTTGGACTATGAAGATACAAGATTCAAGACTTCATCTCATGTTCGGACGGGACTCTCCTTTGCATGGAAGGCAAGCTTGGCGATTTGGATGATAGATCTCCTTCTTGGTAACCGACTCTGTGTAACCCTAGCCTCCTCCGGTGTCTATATAAACCGGAGGGTTTAGTCCGTAGGACAAGAACAATCATAATCATAGGCTAGCTCCTAGGGTTTAGCCTCTACGATCTCGTGGTAGATCAACTCTTGTAATACTCATATCATCAAGATCAATCAAGCAGGAAGTAGGGTATTACCTCCATCGAGAGGGCCCGAACCTGGGTAAAACATCGTGTCCCCTGCCTCTTGTTACCATTAGCCTTAGACGCACAGTTCGGGACCCCCTACCCGAGATCCGCCGGTTTTGACACCGACATTGGTGCTTTCATTGAGAGTTCCTCTATGTTGTTGCAGCAAGGCTCGATGGCTCCTTCAATCATCAACAACAACATGGTCCAGGGTGAGACTTTTCTCCCCGGACAGATCTTCATGTTCGGCGGCTTCGCACTGCGGGCCAATTCGCTTGGCCATCTGGAGCAGATCGACAGCTACGCTCCTGGCCATCAGGTCAGGTTTGGAAACTTGAACTACACAGCCGATATCCGCGAGACTTGATCTTCGATGGATTCAGGCCTACGCCAAGAGCGCCGAACAGTCACGACAAGCACGGTTAGATCTGCTGCCAGACAATATTCGGGATATCGCACCTGCAGTAGCTCCGAACCAAAATCCGGGGCAGATCACGTCATCCGAGGACGGGTGGATGGACCCCGCTCTGGAGGCCGCATACTCATCGGCGGTAGAGCCAAACACGGACCCCACCTCTAAGGAATTCTGTGTCACCGGACCCCCGGACTTGTGTCCGGCTGTAGGTTCCAGACGTACGCACCCGGGCCCATCGAATCCGATTGGGCTCCGGTAATGGAGTTCACCGCTGCTGATATCTTTCAGCACTCGCCCTTCAGCGACATGCTGAATTCATTAAGGTCTCTCTCTCTGTCAGGAGACTCTTGGCCGAACTATGTCTGGCTTGAGTGGGAAGCAAGCGACGAGGAAATTCGTTACCCACCCACCACCCACTTCATTGCCACTGTCGACGATTTGACCGACGTGCTTGACTTCGACTCCGAAGACATCGACAGTGTGGACGATGATGTAGGAGAAGAACAGGAACCACCGCCCACGGGGCGCTGGACAGCCACCTCCTCGTATGATATATATATATATATATATATATATATATATATATATATATATATATATATATATATATATATATATGGTGGACACTCCCAAAGAAACCAATGGTGATGAGGCAATAGAGGATAACCCCTTAGGGAAGAAATCAAAGCATGGGCGTCATCGGCTCCGCTCTAAGCCCCGCCACAGCAATACCGGCACAGGAGATGAAAATAGTCTGAATGGTGCCGAAGATGAATACAATCCCGATCAACCTGCCTTCGAGCAGGCCGGACAGGAAGACGGGCAGGTTAGCCCAAATGAACAGGCGACGGACAGATACTTGGAAGAGGACAACTACATGCCTCCCTCCGAAGACGAGGTGAGCCTCGGCGACGATAAATTCGGCATACCTGAGGATCCCGTAGAGCAGGAGTGCTTCAAGCGCCGGCTTATGGCCACTGCAAGAATCCTGAAAAGAAGCAGCAGCAGCTCCAAGCTGATCAAGATCTGCTCACAGATAGATGGACTGAGGTCCTAGCAGCCAAGGAATACGGACTCGAGCGCCACACCAAAGGTTACCCAAAGAACAAATTGCTACCTCAACTCGAGGAGGAGGTCCTAAAGCCCACACTACCAGCACAGGACGAGGCTGACCGGCCACCTGGTGGCCAGGATAAAACGGCGTTTCAGCCCGAATACCAGCCCGCACCCCCACGACAATACACTACGGCCCGGGGCAATAGGCGGGACCTGCGAGACATATTGGAAAACAAAGCAGGACAGCCAAGATCGATCTACGGATTGCAGGGGTGCGCCCCAACACATGACGATGACCGTCATGCCGGATACACTATCAACAAGTCCGTCCGGGCCGAACTTAACCGACCAGACTTATTCGAACTGCGTAGTAACATAGCCCGGCATAGAGGCGCCGCACACCCCCTCTGCTTCACTGACGAAGTAATGGATCACAAATTCGCAGAAGGGTTTAAACACGTAAACATCGAATCATACGATGGCACAACAGACCCCGTGGTATGGATCGAAGATTTCCTTCTCCACATTCACATGGCCCGCGGTGATGATCTACATGCCATCAAGTATCTTCCCCTTAAACTCAAAGGACCGGCCCGACACTGGCTGAATAGCCTGCTGGCAAATTCCATCGGCAGTTGGGAGAACCTGGAGGATGCATTCCTTGACAACTTCCAAGGCACTTACGTGCGACCACTAGATGCTGATGCCTTGAGTCACATTACCCAACAGCCCGGAGAATCAGCCAGGAAATTCTGGACTCGGTTCCTAACTAAAAAGAACCAAATTGTGGACTGTCCGGACGCCGAAGCCTTGGCGGCCTTTAAGCATAATATCCACGATGAGTGGCTTGCCCGACACCTCGGCCAAGAAAAACCGAAGTCCATGGCGGCCCTCACGACACTCATGACCCGCTTTTGCGCGGGCGAGGACAGTTGGCTGGCTTGCAGTAGCACCACGCCAAGAAACTCCGGCACTTCCGACGTTCGCGACAGTAACAACAAGCCACGACACAACAGACATAAGCGTTGGAACAATGGCGACAACACCGAAGACACGGCAGTCAATGCCGGATTCAGTGGCTCAAAATCCGGTCAGCGGAAAAAGGCGTTGAAAATAAACAATCCGGGATCGTCCAGTCTGGACCGCATACTCGACCGCTCGTGCCAAATTCACGGCACCCCTGATAAGCCAACCAACCACACTAACATAGATTGTTGGGTGTTCAAACAGGCCGGCAAGATAAATGCCGAAAATAAGGACAAGGGGCTGCACAGCAATGATGACGAGGAGCCCCGGCGTCCGAACACCGGGGGACAAAAGAAATTTCCTCCCCAGGTGAAAACAGTAAACATGATCTATGCGACCCACATTCCCAAACGGGAACGGAAGTGTGCACTAGGGACGTCTATGCGATGGAGCCAGTCGCCCCAAAGTTCAACCCATGGTCATCCTGTCCGATCACTTTTGATCGTAGGGACCACCCTACCAGCATCCGTCACGGCGGTCCAGCCGCATTGGTCCTTGACCCAATCATCGACGGATTCCACCTCAAGTGAGTCCTTATGGACGGTGGTAGTAGCCTGAACCTGCTTTACCAGGACACAGTGCGCAAAATGGGCATCGATCCTTCAAGGATCAAACCCACCAAAACCACCTTCAAAGGTGTAATTCCAGGAATAGAGGCCTGTTGTACGGGCTCCATAACACTGGAAGTGGTCTTCGGATCCCCGGATAACTTCCGAAGCGAGGAGTTAATCTTTGATATCGTCCCTTTCCGTAGTGGCTATCATGCACTGCTTGGACGAACCGCATTCGCTCGATTCAATGCGGTACCACACTATGCATACCTCAAGCTCAAGATGCCAGGACCTCGCGGGGTTATAACAGTCAATGGAAACACAGACCGCTCTCTCCGTACAAAAGAGCACACTGCGGCCCTCGCGGCAGAAGTCAAAGCAGCCTTCTCCGGCAGACCGCCAATTCGGCGACAACAACCCTGAACACCGTCAAGCGAGTCCGGAGTACTCTGCAACAGGATCGCCAGGCATGCCAAGAGCGCGACTAGCAGTTCGGCCTCCGCCCAAGCCCCATTCAGGAAGCATTTGTGCCGCGCGTACACAATTACGCACTCAAAATACCATGGGCATAGGCGGAGGCGCAACGGTGATGTGGTCCACAGTGCGGTTCAACCGCCACAAGACCCGCATACTGTAATAACCTTCCTTTTCTTTCAGGACCCTACTTTCGGGCAGCCCCTTCAGAGAACCGGATCATCGGACTTATCACAGGAGGGAAAACCAAGGAGGTAAAAGGCTTCGCGCACAAAGGGAATACCCAGGTGGTCTCTGTCAATGATCATTATACCTGTTTTACATACCCGCATGCGGCCCGCACTTTGGATAGGACATGTCAAATAGTCCTATTTGTTTCTACTTAACGCATTAATTGTACACATACGCTTGGACGTATTATTTAAATAACAACGGGAAATAATATACAGTGTCAGCTTATTATTACTATCTTCACATTTTCCCTAAAAATGTTTTGCATCCGTACACTTTGGTACGTTCAGTTTGCCAGGGGCTTCTTATGGTGCCCCATAATACGGCAAGATAAGTCCAAACACTTTCGACAGTGCGGCACCCCGAACTTATAGCATTATATGCATCAGCTCCGAATCATGTCTTGGGTCAATAGTTGGGTTTGCCCGGCTCCCTTGTTTTGGTACCTTATGTTCTGTTATACTCCCTCCGTTCCTCAATATAAGGTGTATTATTTTTGCAAAAAGTCAAACTTCTCTTAGTTTGACCAAGTTTATAGACAAAAATATCAATATCTAGAATACCAGATCATTATCACTAGATTCATCACGAACTATATTTTTACATTTTATATATTTAGTATTATAAATCATTATATATTTTGCTGTAAAGTTGGTCAAACATAGACAACAGTTGACTTTTTGAAAAACTAATACACCTTATATTTAGGAACGGAGGGAGTATCGGCTAAGGTAGCGCGGGGAGAACTACTGCGATTGTGTCCTGGTTCTTCCGGACGAGCACCTCAGTAGAGAAAGCCGAAAACTGACTATCATGATGCGGTGAGAGCTAGTTGCTGTTCGAGAAGTCTTAAATCCTTAAAAAAAATCCGCTTCAGGCGAGGAATCGGCCTTGTCCAATTTAGGCGTGTATAGCGCCCCAATTCGGCCTTCCGAATTCTAGGGGCTTCGCCAAAATTTAAAATTGTAGACTTCTATGGCTAAGTGAGAATTATAAAGCCGGATAGTCCAGTTGCCTTGTTCGCTGCGCTAAACACCTCCTTAAAGGACCAAAAATTTGGATAAAGAGTGTTTGGGTTTTTCACGAACACCCCAGTACTAGTTACGTGGGGGCGGAAGCCGACAACTGGCCTACTTTTAGAATTTTATAAACAGCCGCACAGAAGGTAATATTTTAAATCAACAAAGCGCCATATAGTGCAAACAAACTCGTTTTCATATTATAAAGATGACATGAGTACATTCACTCAAAGATTATGTCCTTGGTACATTCATCGGCCACGAGGCGAGCGCCTTTCGTAGCGCCATCGTAATATTTCTCGGGGTAGCGATGCGCCTTGCCCTCCGGTGGTCCATCCTTCACCAGCTTCTTTGCATCCAGCTTGGCCCAATGCATCTTCGCACGGGCAAAGGCCCGGCGGGCACCCTCAATACGAACGGATTGCTTGATAACTTCAAGCTGCGAATAGGTATCTACCATCCGCTTTATAAGGCCGAAATAGCTGTCGGGCAAGGGCTCACCAGGCCATATCCGGACTATGAGGTCCTTCATGGCCAGTTCGGCCGCCCTGTGGAGCTCGACAAATTTCTTCAGTTGGTCACTCAGAGGCATTGGGTGTTCGGCTCCAGTATATTGGGACCAGAACAGCTTCTCCGTCGAGCTCCCCTCTTTGGCACGGTAGAACTCCGTGGCATCTGATATGCTGCGTGGCAGATCTACGAATGCCCCTGGAGAACTCCAAATTCGGGTAAGTAAAAGAAATGTCTCCTCCACATGCTTACTTTGCATAATGAATGCCTTACCCGCCCCTATCTTCTTGGCCGCCTGGATTTCCTGGAGGGCCTTTTGGGATTCAGCCTTGGCATCTGTCGCGCTCTGGAGGGCCTTGGCAAGCTCAGACTCTTGCGTCTTGAAGTCACGCTCCAAGGACTCGAACTTCTTGCCGAACTCCTGGAGCTCCTGCTGTACCTCGCCCACCCTAGCATCTTGCTTTTCACGCTCAATACGCTCCATCGCCGCCTTGTCTTCGGCCTCGGATAGCGCTTTCTTCAGGGCCGCCACTTCGGTCATGGCCCCTATTAAAAAAATCATGACGCTTTATGTTAGCGTCACCAATTTTTTCTCCTATATATGACACATGGACGGGGTATCACTTACCTTTGTTCTCTTCGAGATGCATCTTCATGAGGCTGAGCTCCTCTTCGGCCTGCTTCAGGTCCCGTTCGAGTCTGGCGACCTCCGTTGTGCGGGAAGCAGCGGCAAGCAGCACCGCCTGCTTATTCACATAGACACATACTGTTAGACTCCTGCGGTTTAGAGTTGACCCTTCATTTGGCTTTTCTTTCCAAACACCAAACAGAGTCACAGTGGCTACTGTCTATTGGGTGATAATTTCTCACACTTTTGATTACTTACCTCAAAGCCTGTTAGGAGGCTGGTGCAGGCTTCGGTCAATCCACTTTTGGCAGACCGAACCTTCTGAATCATCGTACTCATAAGAGTACGGTGCTCTTCACCAATGGAAGCGCTGCGAAGCACTTCTAGCAGACTATCTGACGCCTCCGGCGTGATGGAGGTCATCGGCATGGACGGCTCTCCCTCCTTAGCGAGAGGCTGCCTACCCGAATCCTGAACCTTTGGAGGTTCCGGTGCAGTGTCCGGCTGGGGGCCCGACTTGCTGCGGCTCTCGTCAGCATAGCCTATGGGGATTTTACCCCCCATGTCCCCGGCATCTGGAATTTCGCCTTGGGGCATCTCCAGAAGCGACGCCCCCTGTTCCGGTATCCTTTGGTATAACACCTCAGTGTCATCCGCGGACCGAGGGGAGGTGGCCGTCGGGAGCGAGTTCATCGCCGAATCGCTCAGAGACCCAGCCGAAGAGGGCACCTCGAGATGGGACATGGTCGGACTGCATATGCGCATTCGGTGTTATAACAAACTATGAAGTTAAGTCGCACGAAAAGTATTGCAGAGTGCGGATACTTACGATCTCGCCAGGGGCTTGCCCCTGGGCAGCCACTCCTCCTTGCTGTAGGCGGCTGTGGTGGAGTGATTCGGAAGGGACCCCTTTCCCTTCTTCGGCGTCCTAGCCTCCCCCTGTGGGGCGGCTTTTCTTTTCTTCTCCTCCCTAATGCGGGGAGGGGAATTTCTTCATGTTTCCCCCCGTCACCGCGAGAGGAATCTGCCTCGCCGTCCTCGGACGACGAGTCTATTACGGCCTTGCACCGGAGACCCTTCCTGGTCTCCGTGGCCGTTTTCTTTGACCCTTCGGCCTCCCCGGATGGGGCGGCCTTCTTCTTCTTCTTCTCCTCCCCTTTGTGGGAGAAGTGCGCCTCATCATCTTCAAACAAGGCATCCGGTGCAGCCTTGCGTCGGAGACCCTTCCTGGTCCCCGTGGCCTTCTTTTCGGCCTTCTTCTCCGGCGCCTTGTAAGGCGCCGGAACTAGCATCTCCGTTAGGAGTGCAGTTGCTGGTTCTTCCAGCAGCGGAGCCGGACAGTCGATCCGCTCCGCTGTCAACATGTAATCTTGATTCGGTAAACATGGTAACTTAAAATCCTCCCACGAATACGCTAGGAAAGGTACATCTAGTGATGACCAGAGAACTTACCAGATTGGCGAGCCGCGTGGCGCTGAGCCCGCGGTCCTCGGATGTGGGAGGGGGTACTTCAGTGGCCTTGAACAGCACCTTCCAGATGTCCTTATGCGTCATGCCGAAAAGCCCTCGTAGCGTCTGGTGTTCGGCCGAATCGAACTCCCATAGATTGAATGCCCGTCTTTGGCACGGAAGAATCCGGCGCGAGAGCATAACCTGGACCACGTTGACAAGCTTGATCTTCTTGTCCATCATGTTTTTGATGCAGTTCTGAAGTCCTGTCAGCTCCGTAGGTTTGCCCCAGGCCAGGCCCTTCTTTTCCCAGGAGGTGAGCCAAATAGGGATTCCGGATCGGAATTCGGGGGCCGCCGCCCAGTTGGCGTCGCGCGGCTCGGTGATGTAGAACCACCCCGATTGCCACCCTTTCACGGTCTCCACAAAGGAGCCGTCAAGCCAGGTAACGTTGGGCATCCTGCCCACCATGGCGCCTACGCACTCCGCTTGCTGGTCACTTACGATCTTCGGCTACACGCAGAAGATTTGTAGGCACAGGCCGAAGTGGTGCTTGATGCGGAGGAAGGCCTCGCACACGACGATAAACACCGAGATGTTGAGGATGAATTTGGGGCTAGATCATGGAAGTCCAGCCCATAGTAAAACATGAGACCGCGGACAAAGGGCTGAAGTGGAAATCTTAGTCCGCGGACGAAATGAGAAAGAAACTCTACTCTTTCCCGAGACTTTGGAGTGGGGGTGATCTGTCCCTCCGCTGGAAGCCTGTGTGCGATGTTTTGTGCCAGGTATCCGGCCACCCGAAGCTTGGTAATGTCCTCCTCCGTGACGGAGGAGGCCATCTGATGACCCACAAGTGTAGGGGATCTATCGTAGTCCTTTCGATAAGTAAGAGTGTCGAACCCAACGAGGAGCAGAAGGAAATGATAAGCGGTTTTCAGTAAGGTTTTCTCTGCAAGCACTAAAATTATAGGTGATAGATAATTTTGTGATAAGATAAATAGTAACGAGTAACAAGTAAAAAAAGTAAATAAAGTGCAGCAAGGTGGCCCAATCCTTTATGTAGCAAAGGATAAGCCTGGACAATTTCTAATAATGAGGAAGGAGCTCCTGAGGACACATGGGAATTATCGTCAAGCTAGTTTTCATCACGTTCATATGATTCGCGTTCGGTACTTTGATAATTTGGTATGTGGGTGGACCGGTGCTTTGGTACTGCCCTTACTTGGACAAGCATCCCACATATGATTAACCCCTATTGCAAGCATCCGTAACTACAAAAGAAGTATTAAGGTAAACCTAACCACAAATTAAAACATATGGGTCCAAATCAGCCCCTAACGAAGCAACGCATAAACTAGGGTTTAAGCTTCTGTCACTCTAGCAACCCATCATCTACTTATTACTTCCCTATGCCTTCCTCTAGGCCCAAATAATGGTGAAGTGTCATGTAGTCGACGTTTACATAACACCACTAGAGGAAAAGACGACATACATCTCATCAAAATATCGAACGAATACCAAATTCACATGACTACTAATAGCAAGACTTCACCCATGTCCTCAGGAACAAACGTAACTACTCACAAAGCATATTCATGTTCATAATCAGAGGGGTAATAGTATGCATAAAGGATCTGAACATATGATCTTCCACCAAGTAAACCAATTAGCATCAACTACAAGGAGTAATCAACACTACTAGCAACCCACAGGTACCAATTTGTGGTTTTGATACAAGATTGGATACAAGAGATGAACTAGGGTTTTGAGAGGAGATGGTGCTGGTGAATATGTTGATGGAGATTGACCCCCTCCCGATGAAAGGATCGTTGGTGATGACGTTGGTGATGATTTCCCCCTCTCGGAGGGAAGTGTCCCCAGTAGAACAGCTCCGCCAGAGCCCTAGATTGATTCCGCCAAGGTTCCGCCTCGTGGCGGCAGAGTTTCGTCCCGTAAGCTTGCCCACGATTTTTTCCATGGTAAAAGCCCTCATATAGCAGAAGATGGACACCGGAGGGCCACCAGGGGGCCCAGGAGATAGGGGCGCGTCCAGTAGGGGGGCGCTCCCCCACCCTCCTGGACAGGGTGTGGGCCCCCTGGTGTACTTCTTCCGCTCAATAATTCTTAATAAATCCAAAAATATGTTTCGTGGAGTTTCACGACTTTTGGAGCAGTGCAGAATAGGTTTCCAATGTTTGCTCCTTTTCCAGCCAGAATTCCAGTTGTCGGCATTCCCCCTCTTCATGGTAAACCTTGTAAAATAAGAGATAATAGCCATAAGTATTGAGATATAATGTGTAATAACAGCCCATAATGCAATAAATATTGATATAAAAGCATGATGAAAAATGGGCGTATCAACTGCCCCAAGCTTAGACCTCGCTTGTCCTCAAGCGGAAGCCGAAATCGAAAAATATGCCCACATGTTTAGAGATAGAGGTGTCAATAAAAATAAAATACGGACATGAGGGCATCATGATCATTCTTATAACAGCAACATATATAGATTCTATCATATGATTTCTTATGCTCTAGTAACAATCAATTCACAATGTCAAGTATGGTTCAAAAACTTCATTGAGAACTAACAAACTATAATCTCAGTCATTGAAGCAATCACAATTTATCATAACATCAGAAAGAGTCAACAATAGAGCTTTTCAGCAAGTTCACATACTCAACTATCTTGTAGTCTTCCACAATTGCTAACACTCACGCAATACTTGTGGTTATGGAGTTTCAGCCGGACACTGAGAAAGATAGGGGCTTATTGTGTTGCCTCCCAACATATTCACCTTTAGGTGATGTCAACAATAATGGCCCGTGCCAACTTACATCCAATTGGATATATATATCATGATCTTTCAAACACGAAGAGCTTGCCAAAGGATAAAATGAAAAAGGGAAAGGTGAGGATCACCTTGACTCAAGCATAAAGTAAAAACATAAAGTAAAATATAGGCCCTTCACAGAGGGAAGCAGAGGTTGTCATGTGCATTTAGGGTTGGATGCACAAAATCTTAATGCAAAAGAACATCACTTTATATTGCCCCTTGTATGTGGACCTTTATTATGCAGTCCATCGCTTTTATTGCTTCCACAACAAGATCGTACAAAGCTTATTTTCTCTGCACTAATAAGTCATACATATTTAGAGAGCAATTTTTATTGCTTGCACCGATGACAACTTACTTGAAGGATCTTACTCAATCCATAGGTAGGTATGATGGATTCTCATGGCAAAAACTGGGTTTAAGGATATTTGGAAGCACAAGTAGTATCTCTACTTGGTGCAAGGAATTTTGCTAGCATGAGGGGGAAAGGCAAGCTCAACATGTGTGGAAGGTCAATGACAATATACTTTAACTGAGATGTGAGAAAACATAAACCATTACGTTGTCTTCCTTGTCCAACGTCAATTCTTTTAGCATGTCATACTTAATGAGTGCTCCCAATCATAAAAGGTGTCCAAGATAATATATTTATATGAGAACCTCTCTTTGCTTATCACTTCCTATTAATTGCAATGATGACCAAAACTACGTTTATCAACTCTCGACAATTTTTATGCCTCATACTTCCTATATGTGAGGTCATCACTAACCATAAGATCAATATGAACTCTTTAATTCTTTCTACTTTCTCAAGATCATGGCAACATAGCAAAGCCCTTGACTCAACACTAATCTTTATTATAGATAGCTCACGGACTCGATTACTACTTGATATCAAAACTTCAATCTACTAGATCAATATACTACTAAAAGGATCGAACTAAATAAAACGGTAAATATAGGGGTGTGATGGTGATACGATACCGGGGCACCTCCCCCAAGCTTGGCAGTTGCCAAGGGGAGTGTCCATACCCATGTGATTATGTCTCCTTCTTCACGGTTGGTGTTATGATCTTCTTGGTGATGATGTCCTTCAGGATACGGTTCTCCTCCTCGAGCTTATTGACTTGTTGTTTGAGGTCCATAATTTCTTTACGGAGCTTGCCCGTAATGGCTAAAGCTCCCTTTACCCAAGGATGCCGCATAGCTTCTGGAGAACAAGTGAAGCTCTTTTTCATATTTTCATAAGAAAGAAATCTAAAGTTGGAAGGGGTGACCGAAGTTGGGATAGCCAAGCTAGGTAGTTCCCCCATCATGAATTCTGCTTGGGGACGAGAGGTAACTTCTTGATCTTCCTCCATGGCATATATCCTTTTCAAATCAGCCTCCATCTCATCCTCCGTTGATGGTCCAAAGTGATAAGCATCGCTATTTGCTCATGGACTTGGTGTTGGGTGAGACACCCAACTTTCCCCAACTGACTCTTGAGAAGACATCTTGCTTTTAATCTGCAACAGGAATAGCTCGAAACAAAAACAGAGGATATTTGCGTGATATGGTGGTCAAAACCTTCGGGAGTATATATAATGAATTTTTACCGACCAAAATACATAACGTGCAAGAAAAAGGAGTCCAGGAGGCACACGAGGTGCCCACGAGACAGGGGGCACACCCAGTAAGGGTGGACGCGCCCTCCACTCTCGTGGGGGCCTCGTGTCCCTTTCGGACTACTTCTTTCTTCCTAAAATTCTTAAATATTCCAAAACTGATAAAAATTGCCATTGGAGTTGTTTTGGAGTCGGTTTACTTACCGTACCACATACCTATTCCTTTTCGGGATCTAGAACATTCTGGAAAGTGTCCCTTATGTATTCCTCCGGGGTTACGATTTCAATAATATTAGTTTCAACATTAACAGGATTACCTAAAATATAATGTTTAATTCTTTGACTGTTTACCACCCTCGGACTTGTGCCTTCGAAGTTGTTGATTTTTATGGCACCAGAACGATAGACCTCCTCGATAATGTAGGGACCTTCCCATTTAGAGAGAAGTTTTCCTGCAAAAAATCTTAAACGAGAGTTGAATAATAACACATAATCTCATATGTTAAACTCACGCTTTTGTATCCTTTTATCATGCCAGCGTTTGACTTTTTCTTTGAATAGCTTGGCATTCTCATAGGCCTGGGTTCTCCATTCATCAAGTGATCTAATATCAAACAACCTCTTCTCACCGGCAAGTTTGAAGTCATAATTGAGCTCTTTAATAGCCCAATATGCTTTATGTTCAAGTTCAAGAGGTAAATGACATGCTTTTCCACAAACCATCTTATATGGAGACATACCCATAGGATTTTTGTATGCAGTTCTATAGGCCCATAATGCATCATCAAGTTTTTGGACCAATTCTTTCTAGATCTATTCATAGTCTTTTGCAAAATTAATTTGAGCTCTCTATTGCTCAACTCGACTTGACCACTAGACTGCGGATGGTAAGGAGATGTGATTCTATGATTGACATCATACTTAGCAAGCATCTTACGGAAAGCACCATGAATAAAATGTGAACCACCATCAGTCATAAGATATCTAGGGACTCCAAACCTCGGAAAAATAACTTCTTTAAGAATTTTATTAGAAATGTTATGATCAGCACTACTAGTTGGAATAGCTTCTACCCACTTAGTAACGTAATCAACATCAACTAAAATATGTGTGTAACCATTAGAGGCAGGAAAAGGTCCCATTTAATCAAAGCCCCAAACATCAAACGGTTAAATAACAAGAGAGTAATTCATAGGCATTTCTTGACGTCTACTAATGTTACCTATTCTTTAACATTCATCACAAGATAAGACAAACTTACGAGCATCCTTGAAGAGAGTAGGCCAGTAAAAACCAGATTGCAGTACCTTGTGTGCATTCTATCTCCAGCGTGGTGTTCTCCATAGGATTCAGATTGACACTTGCGAAGGATCTGTTCCTGTTCATGCTCAGGCACACAATGTCTAATAACACCATCTACTCCTTCTTATAAAGGTGTGGGTCATCCCAAAAGTAATGTCTTCAATCATAAAAGAACTTTTTGTTTTGCTGGTATGTGAAACTAGGAGGTATAAATTTAGCAACAATGTAATTAGCATAATCATCATACCAAGGAGCAGTACGAGAAGCATTAATGACCGCTAATTGTTCATCAGGAAAGCTATCATCAATAGGCAGTGGGTCATCAAGAACATTATCTAACCTAGACAAGTTGTCTGCAACGGGGTTCTCAGCTCCCTTTCTATCAATAATATGCAAATCAAATTCTTGGAGCAGGAGAACCCATCTAATGAGTCTAGGCTTAGCGTCTTTCTTTTCCATAAGATATTTAATAGCAGCATGATCTGTGTGAATAGTAACTTTGGAATCAACAATATAAGGTCTAAACTTATCACATGCAAACACAACTGCTAAGAATTCTTTTTCAATAGTAGCATAATTTCTTTGGGCAGTATCAAGAGTTTTACTGGCATACTGGATAACATTCAATTTCTTATCAACTCTTTGCCCTAGAACAACACCTACAGCATAATCACTAGCATCACACATAATTTCAAAAGGTAAATTCCAATCAGGGGGCTGAAGAATGGGTGCAATGATCAAATCTTTCTTAAGTATTTCAAATGCTCCTACACAATCATCATCGAAGACAAAAGGAATATCTTTTTGCAACAAATTAGTCAGAGGCCTAGAGATCTTAGAAAAGTCCTTAATGAACCTCCTATAAAAACTGGCATGACCAAGGAAACTTCTTATACCTTTTATGTCCTTGGGACATGGCATCTTCTCAATAGCATCAACTTTGGCTTTGTCAACTTCAATACCTCTCTCGGAAATGTTATGCCCCAAGACAATGCCTTCATTAACCATAAAGTGACACTTTTCCCAATTCAGAACGAGACTAGTGTCTTCACATCTCTGCAAAACTCGATCAAGGTTGCTCAAACAATTATCAAAAGAGGATCCATAAACGGAGAAGTCATCCATGAATACCTCATAAATCTTTTCCCAAAAATCAGAGGATATAGCCATCATGCATCTTTGAAAGGTAGCAGGTGCATTGCATAAACCAAAAGGCATACGTCTATAAGCAAAAGTACCAAAAGGGCAAGTAAAAGTAGTTTTTGATTAATCCCCCGCTGACACAGGTATTTGAGAGAAACCAGAATAACCATCTAGAAAGAAAAAATGTGTGTGTTTGGATAGTCTTTCTAGCATTTGATCAATAAAAGGTAAAGGGTAATGATCTTTCTTAGTAGCCTTATTTAATTTACGAAAATCAATTACCATGCTATAACATGTAATAATTTTTTGCAGGATCAATTCATCTTTATCATTAGGAATGACAGTAATACCTCCCTTTTTAGTAACACAATGGACAAGACTTACCCATTCACTATCAGCAACGGGATAAATTATACCTGCCTCAAGGAGCTTTAGTATCTCCTTTCTTACCACTTCTTTCATCTTGGGATTTAGTCGTTGTTGAGGATCTCTAACTGGTTTGGCATCGTCCTCCAATTTAATTTTGTGTTGGCATAACGTGGGACTAACGCCCTTAAGATCATCCAGAGTGTATCCAATAGCAGCTCGGCGCTTCTTTAGAGTTTTCAATAATCTTTCTTCTTCTTGCTCTGAAAGGTTAGCACTAATAATAACAGGATATATTTTCTTTCATCAAGATAAGCATACTTAAGATTATCAGGTAAAGGTTTGAATTCAAACACGGGATCACCCTTGGGTGGAGGGGGATCCCCAAGAATTTCAACGAAAAGATTATGTTTCAGCACAGGTTCCTGTTTAAGGAACACTTCATCTATTTCCCTTCTTTCCTTCATAAACATATCATTTTCATGGTCTAGCAAATATTGTTCTAACGGATCAGTAGGAGGCACAACAATGGAAGCAAGACGAATAATCTCATCCTTACTAGGTGATTCTCTATCACGAGGTTGTCTACAAAACTTAGCAAAATTAAACTCATGAGACATACCATCTAAGCCAATGGTGACAATATCTTTTTCACAATCAATCTTAGCACTAGCTGTATTCAAGAAGGGTCTACCAAAAACAATTGGACAGAAGGCATCTTGTGGGGAAGCAAGAACAAGAAAATCAGCAGGGTATTTAACTTTCCCACACAAAACTTCAACATCTCTAACAATCCCAACAGGTTTAATGGTATCCCTATTAGCAAGCTTAATAGTAACATCAATGTCTTCTAATTCAACGGGTGCAATGTCGTGCATAATTTCTTTATATAAATCATAAGGTATAGCACTAGCGCTAGCACCCATATCACATAAACCATGATAACAATGATCTCCTATTTTAACAGAAATAACAGGCATGCCTACGACAGGTCTATGTATCTTAGTATCTAGTCTAGCAATATTAGCAGTTTCATCGCGGAAATAAATAACATGCCCATCTAAATCATCATCCAAGAGATCTTTAACCATAGCAATACTAGGTTCAACATTGATTTTCTCAGGAGGTGTATAAGTCCTAGTATTACTCTTACGAACAACAGTCGAAGTTTTAGCATGATCCTTTATCCTAACAGGAAATGGGGGTTTCTCAACATAAGTAGTAGGAACAGTAGGATCACTATAGGTAATAGTCTTTTCTTCGACTGTAATAGGTGCAACTACTTTCACTTCAACAGGAGGATTATATTTAAACCACTTCTCTTTAGGGAGATCAACGTGAGTAGCAAAAGATTCACAGAAAGAAGCTACTATCTCAGAGTCAAGTCCATACTTAGTGCTAAATCCACGAAAAGCATTGGTATCCATAAAAGATTTAACACAATCGAACTTAGGTGTCATACCTGACTCCTTACCATCGTCGGAACCCGAATCTTCAGAGTTGCGTTTAATTCTTTCCAATAAGTCCCATTTGAAATCAATAGTCTTCAGCATATAAGAACCAACACAGGAAGTATCGAGCAGGTTGTGATTATTAAGAGAAAGCCGAGCATAAAATTTTGAATAATCATTTCCCGGGAGAGCTCATGATTGGGGCATGAATATAACATTGACTTAAGCCTCCCCCAAGCTTGAGCGGTGTTTTCTCCTTCGCGAGGCCAGAAATTATATAAGTAATTATGATCACGATGAACAAGATGCATAGGATAGAACTTCTGGTGAAATTCCAACTTCAATCGTTTATAATTCCAAGATCTCGTATCATCACATAGCCTATACCATGTCAATGCATCTCCCTTCAAAGATAAAGGGAAGACCTTCCTTTTGACAACATCATCGGGAATACCTGCAAGCTTAAATAATCCACAAACTTCATCCACAAAGATAAGGTGTAAATCGGGATGCAATGTTCCATCTCCTATAAATGGATTAGCTAGCAGTTTCTCTATCATACCCGAAGGAATCTCAAAGTAAATATTTGTATAAAGTTCAATAGGTTGAGGAGCAACTCTTTGCTCTTCTGGTCGGGGTGAAGATACCCCGAACAAGCCCCTCAAAGGATTAGTTTCCATAGTGACAAGTAACAGAAAATTTCAGCACACTATATAAATGTTTCCTTACCAAGTTCCACTCACCAAAAGCACTACACTCCCCGACAACGGTGCCAGAAAAGAGTCTTGATGACCCACAAGTGTAGGGGATCTATAGTAGTCCTTTCGATAAGTAAGAGTGTCGGACCCAACGAGGAGCAGAAGGAAATGATAAGCGGTTTTCAGTAAGGTTTTCTCTGCAAGCACTAAAATTGTAGGTGATAGATAATTTTGTGATAAGATAAATAGTAATGAGTAACAAGTAAACAAAGTAAATAAAGTGCAGCAAGGTGGCCCAATCCTTTATGTAGCAAAGGATAAGCCTGGACAATTTCTAATAATGAGGAAGGAGCTCCCGAGGACACATGGGAATTATCGTCAAGCTAGTTTTTATCACGTTCATATGATTCACGTTCGGTACTTTGATAATTTGGTATGTGGGTGGACCGGTGCTTGGGTACTGCCCTTACTTGGACAAGCATCCCACTTATGATTAACCCCTATTGCAAGCATCCGCAACTACAAAAGAAGTATTAAGGTAAACCTAACCACAACTTAAAACATATGGGTCCAAATCAGCCCCTAACGAAGCAACACATAAACTAGGGTTTAAGCTTCTGTCACTCTAGCAACCCATCATCTACTTATTACTTCCCTATGCCTTCCTCTAGGCCCAAATAATGGTGAAGTGTCATGTAGTCGACGTTCACATAACACCACTAGAGGAAAAGACAACATACATCTCATCAAAATATCGAATGAATACCAAATTCACATGACTACTAATAGCAAGACTTCACCCATGTCCTCAGGAACAAACGTAACTACTCACAAAGCATATTCATGTTCATAATCAGAGGGGTAATAATATGCATAAAGGATCTGAACATATGATCTTCCACCAAGTAAACCAATTAGCATCAACTACAAGGAGTAATCAACACTACTAGCAACCCACAGGTACCAATTTGTGGTTTTGATACAAGATTGGATACAAGAGATAAACTAGGGTTTTGAGAGGAGATGGTGCTGGTGAAGATGTTGATGGAGATTGACCCCCTCCCGATGAGAGGATCGTTGGTGATGACATTGGTGATGATTTCCCCCTCCCGGAGGGAAGTGTCCCCGGCAGAACAGCTTCGCCAGAGCCCTAGATTGGTTCTGCCAAGGTTCCGCCTCGTGGCGGCGGAGTTTCGTCCCGTAAATTTGCCCACGATTTTTTCCAGAATAAAAGCCCTCACATAGCAGAAGATGGACACCGGAGGGCCACCAGGGGGCCCAGGAGACAGGGGCGCGCCCAGTAGGGGGGGCGCGCCCCCCACCCTCCTGGACAAGGTGTGGGTCCCCTTGTGTACTTCTTCCGCTCAATAATTCTTAATAAATCCAAAAATATGTTTCGTGGAGTTTCAGGACTTTTGGAGCAGTGCAGAATAGGTTTCCAATGTTTGCTCCTTTTCTAGCCAGAATTCCAGCTGCCGGCATTCCCCCTCTTCATGGTAAACCTTGTAAAATAAGAGAGAATAGCCATAAGTATTGAGATATAATGTGTAATAACAGCCCATAATTCAATAAATATTGATATAAAAGCATGATGCAAAATGGACGTATCACCATCCACTTGCCTCCCACTCCGGACATACTGCGAATGGTCCTACGGAGAAGGTGAGAACTTGGGCGCTTGGGCTCGAGAGTGCGAGAATGGATGAGCAAAGGAGGAAGAAGGTGTGGGTAAAAATGGGAGATCCTTATCTCTTTATAGAGGTGGCGAAAACTGTGCGCCTCCCCGCTTGCCTGATGAAATCGCTTATTTTCCAAGCGCCACGTTGGATGGCACGGTTGGGTTACCCGTACCCGTATTAATGAGGATCCCGTGATAAGGGGACATGATCTCTGCTTCGACAATACGTGCCGAGGAAACCGCCTCGCAATATGTGCGGTGGCTGGTTGTGGGAAAACGGTTCGAATAATGACTATGTCACGTTATATAAAGTTGTCAGCAGATTATATTTGTGGAATATTGTTCTCTCTACGGTGGTATGTGAAAATCGTCTTGCAGAGCCGGACACGATTTAAGTATTCGAGATTTACTTTGGAGTATTTGAAGATGAAACCCGCCTTGCAATGCCGAAGACAATCTGCACGCCGGACTCATCATCATTGAAGCCTGGTTCAGGGGCTACTGAGGGAGTCCTGGATAAGGGGGTATCCGGACAGCCGGACTATATACTTTGGTCGGACTGTTGGACTATGAAGATACAAGATTCAAGACTTCATCCCGTGTCCGGACGGGACTCTCCTTTGCGTGGAAGGCAAGCTTGGCGATTCGGATGATAGATCTCCTTCTTTGTAACCGACTCCATGTAACCCTAGCCTCCTTCAGTGTCTATATAAACCGGAGGGTTTAGTCCGTAGGACAAGAACAATCATAATCATAGGCTAGCTCCTAGGGTTTAGCCTCTATGATCTCGTGGTAGATCAACTCTTGTAATACTCATATCATCAAGATCAATCAAGCAGGAAGTAGGGTATTACCTCCATCGAGAGGGCCCGAACCTGGGTAAAACATCGTGTCCCCTGCCTCCTGTTACCATTAGCCTTAGATGCACAGTTCGGGACCCCCTACCCGAGATCCGCCGGTTTTGACACCGACAGGCACCACAAGCTGCTTCACAAGTCCGAAGTAGCTGCTTGGCATGGGCTCAGCAGGCCATAACCGGATTATCAGGACCTTCATGGCTAGTTCGGCCGCCTTGTGCAGCTCGACCAGCTGTTTCAGCTGGTCGCTAAAGGGCACTTGATGTTCTGGTCCAAGGTATTGAGACCAGAACAACTTCTCCGTAGAGCTCCCTTCTTCGGCTCGATAGAACTCTGCAGCATCTGATATGCTGCACGGCAGATCCGCAAACGCTCCCCGAGAGCTCCAAATTCGGGTAAGTAAAAGGAATGTTTCCTTCACATACTTGCTTTGCATAATGAAAGCCTTACCTGCCACGATCTTCTTGGCCGCCTGGATTTCCTGGAGGGCGCTCTGGGCTTCGGCTCAGGCATCTTGTGCGCTCTGACGGGCCTTGGCAAGTTCGGACTCTTGAGTCTTAGAATCACGCTCCAAGGACTCGTACTTCTTAACGGCGTCTTGGAGCTCTTGCTGGACCTCGCTGACCCGGGCCTCCTGCTTCTCGCGTGCGGTGCGTTCCTTGGCCGCTTTGTCCTCGGCCTCGGCTAACGCCTTCTTGAGGGCTGCCACCTCGATCGTGGCCCCTAATAAAGTTCATGACCCTTTAGTCAGTGCGAACCATTCATCCTTCCTAAATATACACACAGGTTACTACATACCTTTGCTTTCTTCTAGCTGCTTCTTCACGAGGTCGAGCTCTTCCTCGGCCAATTCTACTTTACTTTGGAGACCTCCATAGTATGAGCAGCTGCAGCCAGCAGCGATGCCTGCTTACTCACATAGACATCCTATGTTAGACTCCTACGAAAATTATTTTGATCCTCTGTTCGACTTTTCTTTCCGAACACCGAACATAGCATCAGGGGCTACTGTCTACATTGTGATATTCTTTTACAATTATATTACTTACCTCAAAGCCTATTAGAAGGCTAGTGCAGGCTTCTGTCAGTCCGCTTTTGGCGGACTGGACCTTCTCAATCATCGTACTCATAAGAGTACGATGTTCTTCCATAATGGAAGCGCCTTGCAGCGCTTCCAGTAATCTATCTGGTGCCTCTGGATGGACAGAGGTCACCGGTGGAGTTGGCTCACCCCCCTTGTGTGAAAGAGGCGGCATGCCTGAATCCGGTGCCACTTGGGTCTCCGGAGCTGTATTCGGCTGTGGGCCGAATTGGATACGGCCCCCATCGTCGGTGTCCATAGGGGTCTGTCCCCCCATGTGTTCGGTAACCGGGGTTTTGCCCTCCGGCACCACCGGGACGGCCTCCTGACCCTCTCCCTGGCCTAGGATCCTTTGAGACAACACCTCGGTGTTGTCCGCGGCCTTGGGGGAGGAGGCCGTTGGAAGGGACTCGCTGTTCATCGCCGACGGGTCCAGCGATCCCTCTAAAGAGGAGGATAGATCGATGTTGGACTGAGCCGGACTGCAAGTACATGATCTGGCCTATTAAAAGCAATAAAGTAAAAAGGTCGGATATATTACTGTGTCTGGATACTTACGATTTGGCCAGGGGCTTGACCCTGGGTTCCCACTCCCTGCTGCTGTTGGTGGCCGCCGCGGAGTTGTCCGGAAGGGAAGTCTTCCCCTTCTTGGACGCCTCGGCCTCCCCATGTGTGGAGGCTGCCCTTTTATTTCTTCCCCCAACAGGGGGGAATAGATCTCCTCTTCTTCTTCCTCCTCCTCCTCCTCCTCCTCCTCGTCTCCGGCAACGGAGGAGTGATCCTCGACGTCTTCGGACATCGCGTCCGAAGCGCCCTTGCGTTGGAGACCATCTCTGGTCCCCTTGGCCGTCTTCTTGGCCGTCTTCTTGGCCTTCTTCTCCGGCACCTCATAAGGTGCCGGAAACAACATCTTCGTCAGGAGTGGGGTTTCTTGGTCTTCGGGTAGCGGAGCCGGGCAGTTAATCCGCCCCGCTATCTCTATCCAAGCCTGAAAAATTGATAGGAAGGCTTAGGTTCCTTCCCCAAAATATGCCGCTAAAGGGTATACCTTGAAAACATGAAAGAACTTACCGAATTAGCCTGGCGTTTCAAGATAAGCCCACGATCCTCGGTCGTGGGCAGTGGTGTCTCGCCGCCTTGAACATCACCTTCCAGATGTCTTCATGCGTTGTGCCAAAGAGCTCTAGTAGCGTCTGGTGCCTGGCCGGATCGAACTCCCACAAATAGCAAGTCCGGCGTTGGCACTGAATGATCTGGTGAATGAGCATAACCTAGATCACGTTGACGAGCTTGATTCTCTTGGTTATCATGTTCTGGACGCACGTCTGGAGCCCAGTCAGCTCATCTGAAGAACCCCAGGTCAGGCCCTTCTCTTGCCAGGAGGTGAGCCGCATCGGAACTCCGAATCATAATTCGGGGGTCGCCGGCCAGTTGGTGTCGCGCGGCTCGGTGATGTAGAACCACCCCGACTGCCACCCCTTCACCGTCTCCACAAAGGAGACCTCGGGCCAGGTGACGTTGGGCATCTTCCCCACCATGGCACCCCCGCACTTAGCTTGTTGGCCGCTCACCATCTTGGGCTTCACATTGAAGGTCTTCAGCCATAGGCCGAAGTGGGGTGGGATGCAGAGAAAGGCCTCGCACACGACAATGAATGCCGAGATGTTGAGGATAGAGTTGGGGGCCAAATCATGGAAGTCCAGCCCGTAGTAAAACATCAGTCCGCGGACAAACGGGTGGAGAGGGAATCCCAGCCCGCGAACAAAGTGTGTGAGAAACACAACCCTCTCATGGGGCTCTAGGGTAGGGACGATCTGTCCCTTGGCCGGAAGTCGACGAACGATTTCCTTGGCCAGGTAACCGGCCTCCCGGAGCTCCTTGATGTCCTTCTTCTTGACAGAAGAGGCCATCCACTTGCCTCCACCTTCGGATCTGGACATGGTTGGAGTGCTTTTTTGGGCGAAGAAAGCTAAAGCTTGGGCGTTGGAGCTCGAGAATGGATGGGCATAGGAAGGAGAAGGCATGGGTGAACAAGGATGAATCCTTATCCCTTTATAAAGGCAGTAAAAGTCATGCGCCTCCCTGCTCGCCTTAAAATCCACCCATTCCCCAAGCATCGTGCAGATGACACGGTTGGGTTGCCCATGCCCGTATTGATGAGAATCCCGTGATAAGGGGACACGGTCTATGCTTCGACAAGACGTGACAATGAAACCGCACCTCGAAATACAGAGCGGCGGGCTAAAAAACGGTTTGAATAATGACTGGGCAGTGGTGTGATGTCACGCTACAAAAAGTTGTCAGCGGATCGGACTCGTGAAATATTATACTCTCTATGGTTGTGTGTGGTACTTGTTTTGCAGAACCGGACACATTTTCTATGTTTGAAAGGCTATGTTGGAATATTCGGAGGAGGAACCCGCCTTGCAATGCCAAATACATCTGCGCGCCGGACTCATCGTCATTGAAGCCTGGTTCAGGGGCTAATGAGGGAGTCCTGGATTAAGGGGTCCTCAGACAGTCGGACTGTATACTTTGGCCGGACTGTTGGACTATGAAGATACAAGATAGAAGACTTCGTCCCGTGTCCGGATGGGACTCTCCTTTGCGTGGAAGGCAAGCTTGGCGATTCGGATATGTGGATTCCTTTCTCTATAACCGACTTTGTACAACCCTAGCCCCCCCCCCCGGTGTCTATATAAACCGGAGGGTTCATACTTCTAGGGTTTAGTCACAACAATCATATCCTCATAGGCTAGACGTCTAGGGTTTAGCCACTACGATCTCGTGGTAGATCAACTCTTGTAATACTCATATTCATCAAGATCTATCAAGCAGGAAGTAGAGTATTACCTGCATAGAGAGGGCCCGCCTGGGTAAACATTGTGTCCCCCGCCTCCTGTTACCATTAGCCTTAGACGCACAGTTCGGGACCCCCTACCCGAGATCCACCGGTTTTGACACCGATAATATGCCCCAGAGGCAATGATAAAGTTGTTATTATTATATTTCCTTATTCATGATAAAGGTTTATTATTCATGCTAGAATTGTATTGACCGGAAACTTAAATACATGTGTGGATACATAAACAAATACCATGTCCAGAATAGCTCGTTGATCAAAAGATGGTTAAGGTTTCCTAACCATAGACATGAGTTGTCATTTGATAACGGGATCACATCATTAGGAGAATGATGTGATGGACAAGACCCAACCGTTAGCATAGCATATGATCGTTCAGTTTATTGCTACTACTTTCTTAATGTCAAATACATGTTTCTTCAACCATGAGATCATGCAACTCCTGGACTCCGAAGGAATGCCTTGTGTGCCATCAAACGTCACAACGTAACTGGGTGATCATAAATGTTCTCTACATGTATCTCCGAAGGTGTCTATTGAGTTGGCATGGATCGAGATTGGGATTTGTCACTCCGTATGACGGAGATGTATCTCTGGGCCCTCTCGGTAATACAACATCACAAGAAGCTTGCAAGAAAAGTGACTAAGGAGTTAGTTACGGGATGATGTATTATGGAATGAGTAAAGAGACTTGCCGGTAACGAGATTGAACTAGGTATGGAGATACCGACAATCGAGTCTCGGGCAAGTAATATACCGATTGACAAAGGGAACTACGTATGTTGTCATAAAGGTTCGAACGATAAAAATCTTTGTAGAATATGTAGGAACCAATATGGGCATCCAGGTCACGCTATTGGTTATTGACCAGAGAAGCGTCTCGGTCATGTCTACATCATTCTTGAACCCGTAGGGTCCGTACGCTTAATGTTCGTTAACGATATAGTATTATATGAGTTATGTATGTTTGTGAGTGAATGTTGTCAGAGTCCTAGATGAGATCACGGACATGACAAGGAGCTCAGGAATGGTCCGGAGGTAAAGATTGATATATAGGATGATATGGTTAGGCCAAGGAGTAAGCCCCACGGGGCTTTAGGTCAGTGCAAAAGGAAGTTTTGCGGAGGTCAGGGACCAGACGCCAGGGACCCTGGCGTCCGGCCCTGGGCCAGACGCCGAGGACCGTGGCGTATGGTACTGGAAACCGAGAAGGACTCTTCCTTGCGTTCCAAACCAACTTTGAGGAGGCTCTTTCTCCAAGAAACTACCCCAGGGCTCAATATATAAATAGAGGAGCAGGGCTAGCCCCTAGAACACATGAAGATTCACCATGCCGTGTGACGGCAACCCCGCCCCCTCCAGTTTATCCTCCGTCATAGTTTCCGTTGTGCTTGGCGAAGCCCTGCGGAGATTGTTCTTCACCACCACCATCACCATGCCGTCGTGCTGCCGGAACTCATCTACTACTTCGCCTCTCTTGCTGGATCAAGAAGGCGAGGACGTCATCGAGTTGAACGTGTGCTGAACGCAGAGGTGCCATACACTTGATACTTCATTGGGACAGATCGTGAAGGTATATGACTACACCAACCACGTTGATAAACGCTTCGCTTAGCAATCTTAAAGGGTATGAAGATACTCTTCCCCTCTCGTAGTTATGCATCTCCATGGATAGATCTTGCGTGTGCATAGATTTTTT
Organism: Triticum dicoccoides; assembly: GCF_002162155.2. Lineage (NCBI taxonomy): Eukaryota > Viridiplantae > Streptophyta > Magnoliopsida > Poales > Poaceae > Triticum > Triticum dicoccoides. The sequence goes on along the minus strand of NC_041385.1, from coordinate 432,313,125 downwards.
TTGTTTTCCATGAAACGTTCCCCAAGAAAGTAAGCATTGGATAGTATTGGCGATCTTAAGGCCCCGGGTATGGATGGGCTTCCAACACTTTTCTATCAGCATTACTGGAGTTTGGTTGGTGATTCTGTGATGCCAGAGGTTTTGCATGTATTGCGAGGCGGCAACATGTCGGAGGGATGGAACGACACTCTGGTAGTGTTAATCCCAAAGGTACAAAATCCAGAGACTCTGAAAGATTTACGCCCAATTAGCCTTTGCAATGTAGTGTACAAGCTCGTGTCCAAGGCCTTGGCCAACCGGTTGAAAACTATATTGGAAGATATTATTTCACCTAATCAGAGTGCCTTTGTGCCCGGGAGATTGATATCAGATAACACGATCTTGACATATGAGATGACCCGCTTCTTCAAGAGGAAAAGGTCGGGGAGCACAAGCTTTGCAGCCCTCAAGTTATATATGAGCAAGGCATACAATCGTGTCGAGTGGGGTTTTCTCGAGAAGGTCATGAAGTAGGTTGGGTTTGCGCAAGGTTTTATCAAACTCATCAGTATGTGCATAAGGACAGTCAGATTCCGATTTAAGGTGAATGAGTCATGCACTGAACAAGTGATCCGAGGCCGTGGGCTGCGACAGGGTGATCCAATATCACCGTATATCTTCACATTGTACTACTTCAGGCGGAACAAAATGAACACATCAAGTCATCTACTGTTCGTGGACTCACTTCTCCTGTTCGAAGCCAACCCGGAGAGCATCGCTGCAATCAATCAGATCCTACATGTCTATGAGATGGGCTCCTGTCAGGTGATAAACAGAGACAATTGTGCTATCCTCTTTAGCTAGGGCTGGGCATATAAACCGAAAACCGATGTCCCGAACCGAATTAACCGGCACCGAAGCCGAATTCACCGAAACCGGGAACTTCGGTTGTATGTCCGGTTGCCATTTGATGAAAACCGAATTTAGTCCGGTGAATTTGGGTTTATTGCTGGGGTAACCGAATAGACCGAAACCCGAGAAAACATAGGGGTCCGACCTGCACGTCTGTTGCTGTACTCAAGTGCTCTTTCCACTTCTCGAGTGCACTGAGTCCAACGGCCGCATCGGGAAGAGGCGAACCTGAGTAGTACCACAGTGAGCCACCGTCGCTATATATTTTGTCTAAAAGACAAAGTACTAGTAGTAGTACTTCTCTCGCGTACTACCTCCGTCCTGGTTTATAGGTCCCCTTGACTAAAGGAGCTGCCACCGCTAATTTTATAGAGTAAAGTTTTGCTCGGGAGAATCAATAGCAGTAGTGGCTACTAGTAGCTAGTACACAGACCTATAAGCACTGCACAGAATAAAAGTATAGATGCTCCTGCTGCTAGTATGTGTACTGTACATTCATCAGAATAGAGGTAATGATTCCGTCTGTTATTTACTCGGTGCTGTTCGGTAGAACCGACGACCAAATCGAAATTTCGGTGCAGAGAATCATCAGTTAGCTAATATTCTACTGACCGATCGGTCTGTGCTTTGCCAAAACCGAAATTTTGAATTGACCGAGGAACCGATCCGATCGGTTCGGGGGAACCGAACGCCCAGCCCTCTTTAGCCGCATATATAAAAACAGGAGTTTTAGTCGTAGGGAAAAACAAGCAACAGGTCGTATTTTTCAGATATAAAATAACTGGACGGGCTACAGCCGTCCGATCACGTCGACCTTTTTCTTTGAATGCAATCGGATCACGTCGACCTTGTGGTGCCCGCACAACTCTCCAACGGGGAAAAAAAATCGAACCAGGCCACGAGAAGGGACAGGCCACTACCATGGCGACCGCGTGCTTCCACCTTCGCCTCTGCCCCCGCTTCCGCGCCTTCGCGTCCTTCTCCTCTCGCCCCCTCCTCGCTACCCACCCCAGGACCCTTCCCCTACGACGCACCGGCCCGGCTACGCCGCTCGCCGCCCGCACGCGCCGCGGGTTCGGCTCCTCCATGGCCGCCGCCCCGCCCAACGAGGATGACGACTTTGCCACAGGTTAGCAGCCGCTTCCAGGAACTCTTCGTTACTCGGATTGTAGCTTATATCTCTAATTCTCTTACTACGTTGTTGTTATTGCACGGTGTAGCTGCGGACCTGCGGTTCGACCAGCCGCTCAAGGTAGTGCAGTACCCCGACCCCGTCCTGCGCGCACGCAACAAGCGCATCAACACCTTCGACGACAACCTTCGCTCCCTCGCCGACGAGATGTTTGATGTCATGTACAAGTGAGTCTGGACGTAAAGCCATGTGCCTTTTACCTTGCCTCTGCTGTGCGCACCGGAGCTGTTTGATGAAATGCACATGAGGTTGCCGTGCCACTTTCTTTACTAAATATATGCACGGTATCGTTAATTTGAGCACCACTGGCTTGTAGAAGTCCATATAGTGCTCTGATTTTTGCCTCTTCCTGTATACACTGACTTTCCATACACCCCCAGAGTCGCTAGGTGGTTAGGGACCTTGACACTATCAACCGATAGACAAGAGATGCACATGTGTGCACATCTCCTACGTTCTCTAGTATTTTATATGCATTGCTCTTGTCAAATTAGCAAATTGAGGTGTCATTTATACTCATGAGGCTATCTGAGGCTCTGAGCCCTGGAATGGTCAGGTAGTTGTGCATGAGTGCACATGGTGCTACTGCTATAGTTAATATTTTTTTTTATCTGGGCTATATGTCATATTACTCATTTACTTATGGTGGACCTGAAATGCCTTAGTCATATTCTAGTGGGTGCAAATATCCCGTCATAACCTCATAGGCCTCTCCGCTGTTTTTAGAAAGGATTGACCTGGTTTCATGCTACAGGACTGATGGCATTGGTCTCTCGGCACCACAAGTTGGAGTGAACGTGCAGCTCATGGTATTCAACCCAGCTGGGGTGAAAGGGGAAGGAGAGGAAATTGTCCTTGTCAACCCAGTAGTTTACAAGTTCTCAAAGCGATTGTCAGTCTATGAAGAAGGGTGCTTGTCGTTCCCTGGAATATATGCCAATGTGCTGGTGAGAGTAGCCTTTATCTTTGCTCTTATTAAGATCTAAGTTGTTGGCTGTGTCTGTTCACCTCTTGAGTTACTAGCAATTACTGGTTGCCATCCATTCTATGGAGGACATACGGTTGAGTCAATTATATATTTTTGAGATAACTTTTCAACATTTGCACAAAACCCAGGTGCTATGGTGGCATAAGCATTTAACTGATAACTAGATGATACCCTGCGTGTTGCTGCAAGAATTGATTGAAATACATTTTAAGTAGATGTAGTTGTATGTGATATAAATTTTAAATTAAGAATATAACTAAAATTTGAAATACTATATTTTGGTTAGATTTAGTTCTTTTCGGATAGGAAATTTAAATTTGTAATATAAGAACTAAATTTGAAATACATATGATTTACTATATTTAGTTATTGAGCTGAGTCTTTTCTCATGCATATTTGTATGTTGACTTGTTGAGACTGGGCCTTTTCATGCATGTGTGCATGTTTAGGGAAATAGATTAGTGGGGGCTAACTATTTAGATATAGAAGATATGTACAGAAATAACTTATGTGGAAAAGCACACGCATTAGCTAGTCTCGACACCAATACCAGCTCTGTTCTTGTTTGATAGCGAGAAAGATACATCTTTCATGTGTTGAATTTAATATTTGTCTCATTTGTCATGTGTTGCTTAATTCCAAATTCTGTATATTGTTATAGAAAAAATCCACTCTACAACCCTGAACTATTGCAGGAGCCAGGAGTTCATTTTTCAAACTCGAACTGTAAATCTGGTTGTTTGAACATTGAACTCTTTAATCAGTTTACTTAACCCCTGGCTCTCTCAAGCGGTTTTGTGCTGACTGAGACAACACGTGCCATCATCTTGACATGTCAGCAACTTAAGTGAAAAAGTAAGAATTAAATAATTCAGACAATAAAATGAAATAATAATGATAATGATAATAATAATAATCAGTTTTTTTGGAAAGATCTGTAACTTCCAAGCAATTCACAAATAGTAGAAAGTCATCGGAAACCAGACTCTCTTTTTTTTAGTGAAAGAAAAAAAAGCAGATTCAGTAGTTCTCAGATGACATGTAGCTAAACTTTTTTTAGTGTCAGTTTGAAAAAACCCAAGTTCCGAAAAGGATTTTTTTGGTAGTCAAACTGAAAAATGTCTCAGTAGTCAATCCGAAAAAACTTCTCCCTGAATTTCCTAAATAGTTCATTTTTTTGTAAAAATATATACTCCATCCGATCCGAATTAATTGACGCAGCCTTTATACAATGTCCATTTTACATTGTGTAGAGGCTGCGTCAATTAATTCGGATCTGAGGGAGTATTATTTCTAGATATTTCTTTATTTTTTTAACGTTTTAATTAAGTTGCTGACAAGGCAAGAATAAAGTGATCCACATATGTGCCATATGTGGTCTCAGTTTGCGCAAAACCACTTGGGATAGGGCCAGGGGTGAACTGATTCAACAGTTCAAGATTCGAAAGTAAACTTCTGCAATTTCAGGGTTAAAAGGTTACTTTTTTCATTTTTGTAATCACCTAGAAATATTAGTGATATTTATCAGCCACATAGCCATCTGAAATTAGACCTGCCCCAACACTCTAAATATAATTTCAGTTTGCATTCATAGCAAGTATGACCTGCATGGCTGCATTACTGCAAATAGATTATGTTTTCACAAGTTCAAATTGCTACTGAAAAACCTGAGTACATGAGATTTAGAGTTTAAAGCTTGTTAACATTCACCATACTTATTATCTTAACTATCTATATTATGTCACTAAGCGTTCATATACAAGACAAAAGTATCAGGTATCAAACAAATGATGGGAGTAGGCAAGTTAGGGAATGCAACTAAGATCCACCTTTGTTGATCCTATTATTTAGTATTCTTTTATATTTAGTATTTGCGTTCTTCTGAAAATGGAGGATTTTACTAATGGACTATGGCATTTGCAATTATTTCACCACTGTGCTATGCAGAGACCAGACACTGTTAAAATTGATGCTCAAGATGCTAGTGGAGCAAAGATCAAAGTTAAATTATCAGAGCTATTTGCAAGAGTTTTCCAGCATGAGTTTGATCATTTACAGGCATGGGCTTAACCTTGATCAAACTTAATTTTGTCATGTATTTATGTAAGATTTTTGAATTAAATCTTCCACTTGAGTTCATTTATGTGAATGAAATATTTAATGGCCAACTAAATCCAGTCTATTTCTCTTTACTTCACTGTCCATGTTACTTTTGATCCAACAAACCAATTGGGGTCTGAGGACACCTCAATTTTCGTAATGAAGGGCTTATATTGGTGTGTGAACACATTCAGCACTATAGTCATGTGGCCACTCACCATCAACTTGTGGATTTGCAGGGAATCCTTTTCTTTGACAGAATGACTATGGATGTTGTTGAGAGCATACATGAGCAGCTGAAGGTTAGTAAATGCGAATCCGAAGTAGGTGAAGTTACACCTAGGAATATCATTTGATATTAGTTCTTGTGCTTATATGCTCTCTCAAAAGCCAGCAGTGTTGGAATTATTGGAATAGTGGGGCGCTGCAAATAAGACACTAATGTCCCTCCAAATTTTGCTTTTCTTTTGGGAGAGAGTAGACGCACTAATTGTTTGTTGTTATCAACAGGGCTGTTCATGATGAAGATATGATCCTTTTTTTGTATATATGTGTTAGTCTTTCTTGGTTGGAGTTTTTTTTTTAATGCTTTGTTGGCTGGAGTTACATGACTTTGGGTTTTTGGTTTGTCAAGATTTGGTATATTTTCTGAATAACATGCTACAAATATTTCTTGAAGCATGTGCGCGTGTGTTTATGTTTTGTTATGCCGTATCTCACTTTGTAACTTTGCTTACGTCTAGTCGAACTTTCTCATTTCCAATAGAATCTTGAGGACAAATACGAGGAAATAACAGGACAAGCAAGCCCTGAAACTATATCAAACTACAGAGGGACAAAGGATGTTGCTAGTTTTTCAAGATGATTGCGTCAGACCGTCAGTCTTCTTCATCTTAAACCTGTCTAGTTCGTGTGTCTTTTCATGTTCTATTAAGCAATTCTGAAATCTTTGTCTGCTACTGTACAAACAGGTTCTGCAAATTTTCCAAGTGCATCATCAAGCTGAGCTACAAATTCAAGTGTTTGTGGAACTGTTTGTTGGTGTATACACTGCTGTCATTCTAGTTTTGGCAGTTTTGCTATGTCTAGTTATGTACAACATTAATGAAATTATATACAGAAATTTCACTATTTATGGATGAAGTATTATTTCCAACAATGAATATCTGAATAGGATTTTTGTTTGCATGCTATGATATTGGGGATATACTGTACTTTCTCTCTTTCCACGAGACTGTGTTGACCTCTTGTTTTCTCAAAATTTAAAGTACAAAGCAAAGATTACATCCTGGCCTTAGTTGTAACAACCAAATAACTGAGCCATGAATAGCCTTTTAACTGGATAATGCGCAGTGATGTTGGTGCATCTCTTGCATTGGCCAGCATGTATTATACGTACTTGAGAGTTGAGAACACATCATATGCTAGTATATCTTTGTATAACATGGCTGTATGGCCCCATGTCTTTTTGCCATTATGTTTGTTTCTAGCATAGCGATATTTGTATCTAACAATGCACTAAGAAGTCCTAATCTTTCCGTGGTGGCAAATCTGGCACGACGAAGTCCATGCAAACATGAAACTTCTTCACAAGCTGTTTGATCAACATAAATATGGATTATTGGGAAAAAAGTGTTGCTCGAAAGCACATTGGTAGTAATATCTCAATAAGAATGGTGGCTGTGGTACATTTTCATGTTTATCAGTTGACTTACATTGAGTTTACATGTGTGCTATTGTTATGTATGATGAAATTCCCTAATAATATGGTTTGATGTGATCTTCATACAAAACTCTAGTTTTAAATAATAATTTGTTATAGTTAAGAAATGTGCTTAATGTAGATAGTGACATCCATTCCAAAATAGATGTGTGAATTAGTCTTGGTATTTAAATATTGTAATTTTGATTCTTGATGGCAGCACTTTATTGATTTAGTGTTGGTCGTGATAATTTAGAGATGGGTATATAAGCTATATGGGCCAACTATGTAAAAGTTAATGCCTTAGCTCATCCGTTTGCATGGAACTGACATGCCATTAAGATTAGAAGTTGTAATAATGCTGGAAAGATGGTAAAAATGCTTATGCGTTAACATGTTGTCTGTCCACCTAGAAGTAAGATCAGTACATTGTACGGTTCAGTAAGTGTTGCACCAATCTATGTATCTTCCATTATAGCTTATATTTGTTGTTCCCTTATTCAAAGATAGCTGATTCTCGTTGAGTTATAAGGCTAGAAAGATGGTAAAAATGCTTATGAGTGATCATTATAACCTACTCCCTCCGTTACTTAATATAAGACGTTTTTTAGTTACGGAGGGAGTAGTTAATAAATGGTCACCTCCCTGTCATGTTCTAATGGTTAATTCGCTTTCACTCATTCTATTTTTACACCATTATTATCTAATTAAGTTGATCTGTTTGAACATTTTTTTTCTATCCGTCTGTCAAAATCTTTCTAGCTACTAAACCTAAAAAAAGCACATTTCCTTTCCGCGCTGCACTGCTAGTCTTGAATACAGAATGTGTATGTTGCAAATGATTTTAGCATTTGTTGCTTAGAAGCTGGATGTATTGTACTTGTTCATTTTTCTTACAGTTCACTTCAATATCATTTTTCCGTTCCTTCTGCCCAAGTGCCAAAACAAAATTTTCCTTTGATTAACCAATCAGTATACTTGTCATCTAAACATTTATTATATTGTATCAATCTGTTTCTGAATCTTAACCGAGTTATTCTATATTGTACATTCAACATTGTCATTGGGATTCTTGGGTCGTTAACATTTGCTTCACCTTTACCCATGTTGGCACTGTTTTTATTAATAGTAAGGTGTAGCAATGTGCAAAAGTTGTGCAGAAGTGCTGTAATATTATTTTTTAACACTTATACTTTGTATTAGCATAGAAATAACATGCTCTATATTTTTTCAGCTCACACATATAATCTGTCTGCCTGCCCATTTTATATGAAAACATCTATGTTTGCTTTCCCACAAACATGACACACTTGCCATGATAACAAAACATAAATTAAGTAATTAACTGTGTATATATGCACATGACGAGGCAATGGTGCAAAGGGTCGGAAGCATCACAACGACCACTCATGGATAAGCACCAACTAATGGATGAGGATACTATCTGTGTTTCAGCATATGTCATGGTATGACTGCAAGTTGTTCCCAGCAGGTTTTCCAATCTGCAGACAAGCTATGGGAGGGATGGTTGGAGTGAAGAGTTCCCCAAAAGCTTGCCAACAGAATGGATTGTTTAGGTGGTAGTGGGCTATTTGCACAGGTTTAAGTTGTACTCCTGTAAGTGTGATCCCTGAACAAGGTGAGCTGTCACTGCATGCAAAATGGAGAGGCTTGATTGTAAATGTCCCTCTGATGTTCTCATACTGAACGCCTGATACCGCCACTGCTGTTGTTTGATTTGTGCAGGTTCTTTTGTCGCAATAGAACTGGTCTATCATAATAGGTGTTTGAACTTCGGAGACTTGTATGTTTGAGAACCTTATGTCTTGAACCAGTCCTATACCGCCCTGCAAGGAGAATTCAATTGGTTTAGCTCAGTAGGTATTATGAGTTTATTCTGCATGCTCTTTCTTGAATTATTGATCTTACCTGCCAGGTCTTGATTCTGACACCAGTCATTGTTCTGAACATGTTGACATCTCTTACTGTTACATTAGAGACGCATGCTTTTGTGTTGTCCCGGCCTAGTCCACCAATGCTGATTCCATGGCCTGGTCCACAATTCACATTGTGTATGTATATGTTGCTACATCCTGTCTGGATGGAGATGCAATCGTCACCTGCATGGAACAAGACAAAAGATGCCATGTGATCTGTGCTATATACTCATTTTACTACTTTTGTGTAACTGCAAAAGATGCTTCGATACGATTCGTCGCCCTTTTCCAGTGTACTCTAAGTCTGGAACTGCCCGTTGCACTGCAGAGCTTGCAGAACAGAGGGACATGCTTTCAGTTGATCATATGCCTTATATTATACTCCCTCCGTCCCATAATGTAAGGCGTTTTTTCAAGCTAATATAGCTTGCAAAAACGTCTTACATTGTGGACGGAGGGAGTAGTTTGTTGGAATATATAAATTGTCTTGTGTTCTCAAATTCTGGTTGAAGATATGTTTCACGTGGACACGTGTTGGCAAAACAAAATTGCTGAACATAATATGAATGCATGCTAGATTGGCAAAATAAAATTCTTCTTGAAGTTAGTCATAAAGAGGAATTACCGCAAGCCAAGTTGGTATGATGAATGCTGACATCTTTGGAGTTCTGCAGGTGTATTCCGTCGGTGTTGAGACTGTTCTCAGGGGAGGATATTGTCAGGTCGTGGACCAGCACCCCTTGACAGTTGTCAAACTTGAGATGGCACTGTGAGCTGTTGACAATTGTGATGCCAGCCACTACGACATTTGAAGAACCATAGAGCCTCAATGCCTGCATCAGAGTATGGAATCAAAACTGCCAGATGTTTGTTTTGGTATACAGTACTGAATGTGCACTAAGATAGTGATCTTACCGTAGGTTTAACCCGTGGCATCCTCTCAAGCTCCTCATTGTACTGCTGGATTGTATCCAAGGTTAGTGATTAATAAACCAACTTTTGAATTGAGTGATTTAGTACTAAATGGTCGGGTCTTACCTTGTCGTCATCCTCATCGTCATTTGGGTCTGAGTAGGTCCACCACTGTTGCCCCCTACCATTTATGGTGCCACTGCCTTGAATTGATAATCCACTTAGTTTGGTGAATTCAAGCCATTGAAGCAAGCCAGAACCCCATGCTTTAGCATTTGTTGGGGCTAAGATCGTTCCTTCCAACTACAAAATTAGCGCATCATTTAACCCCGTTATGTTTTTGTGTTTCACCTTTGCCAGATTGGAGTTTGTTTCTCTTTGTACACATGAAATTGTCGTTTCATTTGAATTATTTTGACATATCAAATATAGCATTGGAATCTTTTACATGCTCATAACATCAAGAAATCATTTCCCCTGCATATATAAGAGTACATACTACATAGGATGGCGTATCTATACTAACATACAAACTTTTATCTCTAGAATAAGGTGGGCTTGCAGGTGTTGTAAAAATCTAGTGCTTCTCTAGAATAAGGAGTCGTGCTGTTCAATGCAGGTAATGGGGAAAGCTTTTTCAGGTATATATTTGGCATTAGGTGCAGAATTACCTTTCTTTTTTGGGGTGGGGGTGGGGGGGGGGGTGCAGAATTACCTGGAAAAGAATGTTTGGTTTGCAGTTAGGCCCAGAAAACGAGATTGGCCCAACAAGGAACTCTAGTTCTGATGGTACAAGAACTGTAGATGCTCCCAGCTTGCACACAGCAGCCCACGCGGCTTGAAAAGCCTGCATGCACACTAATTTATTAGAGATTTGTTCTCAAAAGACTAGACTCTTGTTCCATAAAATGAACCCAGCGACAAAACACACTTGTAGAGCTCAGATCCTTAAGCTAATCATAGTATATAGTTCCACTGTGCCCCTATGGTTTTGTCGAAATGAAAACTATCCAAAACCGTACCCAAAAAATGAGGATTTCTTTTGGCTGAAAAGAAGCCCAAATACACTGTTCAATGTTGGTGGAAGCTTATTTTTTGGAAACTTGCAATTCATCTCCCAATTTCCATGAGTTTAACTACCATTGAATCTTTTTTCTGGTATGCATTTTTGGATTTCAAGTATGCCTCTACATAAAACATTTCCACCTTTTTAATTTTTAAAATAAAATTTAAAGAACTGGTTTTTGAGAACTAACACTAAAAAAGGTACTGTTGGTTCATCCAATTTTTGCCATCGATATGTTTCTTGCGTGCAAAAATAATTTGAAAAAAAATATCGATATTTTCTTGTGAACCCTGAGTGGATGCCCCACTTTGTTCACCAAGAGAAATAAAAGAACAGTACCTGAGTGGATTCCTCAAAAAGGGAAAAATAAAAGAAAAGCCGTACCAGCTTGAAGTGTGTACATGTGAAGAACAGAACAATCCAAAAATAAACCAATAAAATTTCCAGTAAGCACAGGCAATCATGCAAATACTGACTACAGAAAGGTCTGTCACTAGTGACAATTTCCTGCGGCTTTGCACTGGAAATCATGCGAGGGTAGTCGATGATGATGGATCACAGGACTCAATGAAATGTACATCGGATCATATGTCCGGCAAAAATCCAAATCTTCACACTACCTGAAGTGCCACTCCAAATATACAAATACTGAAATTCTAATCTTAGAAAGCCCATGCCTAGTGGTACCTGTTTTCCTGGACTGATCAACACGGAGCGGTCATGCATGACATGCCTGATATGGATTACAAAAGGAAATGTGCAATGCAAAATGGAATTGGCAGTGAGAATTTCTGTGTCCGGGAATGCATGATGCTACACAAGTTAGCGAACAGCAATTTGAGGTGCAGTGATATTGACCGACCTTTGTATCGTCTGAAACTCCATCACCCTTGGCTCCGAAATCAACCACGTTAAACACCGCACCCGGTGAGGCCGAGGCCGCAGGTGGTCGCTGCGGCGGCGGCTGTCTGCCCTTTCCACAGCTTGGAGATGGAAGCTGTGGACTTGAATGTCCATTGCCTTTGTCAGGGCTCGGCTTCGGGCTCGGGCTCGGACTTACAGGTACATTGGGGCTTGGTTGGTATGGCGTCTGGTGTCCTTTGCCAACACCAGGGGGGCCTGGTGGCGGGCTTCGCCGGTTGCCCCCGTGCTGCCGGTGGGAGCTCCCCTTCTTTGCCTTCCCTTTCTTCTTGAGCAGAGAGGAGCTCGGTGAGCTCCTTGGCCTCCAATGCTTGCCTCTCCTCGCGTCGCAGACATCAATGGTGGAGCACAGAGCAAGCAAGACAAGGAGAAGCAGGAGGCCGAAGCCTTTTACTCTGAGCTTCATCCTTGTGTCTGTACCTGTTGGCTAGCTGTGTGGAGAGTGTTTGTACGTGCTTGGGGAGTAGATAAATAGACAGCATACACAAGAGGTGTGGATTGCTTGTGAGGAGGGAAAGACAGAGGCTTCTTTTTAAATAAAAAGCTTCAGGTTCAGGGCGGCCATGTTTGCGCCTCCCTCTCAAAAGATTAGATGAAAATGAATGCGGGAAATGGGGCCACAACTCACGTGCATGCAAGGGTCTTGTAGCTGCACAGGGAATGGGTAAGTGATGTCTTCTTGTTGCTTATGCTCCTCGCCATGATCATGTATGCTTGGCGATTTGTTTACGGCGGTTATTCAGTGAGGACTTGTCGGTGGTGAACCGCATCTATTATGACATTTCAGTAATCTCTCTCTGCTATAATCTCATCTATACCGTTTGCTCCGCATCTTCTTTGACACCGATTTACTGAAACAGGAATGAAGCATAAAATTTATTCACGAGCGGGGAGGAGTAATTTCGGCACCAGATTTTGTGGGGAAACAAAACGGACGTTGTCCTTTATATATATGCTTCCCTGTGGTCCAAGAGATCACGTGCAATTAGAGCGCGAGTATGTCCAGTTTGGCAGCTAATCCAAAAATCCATATGCATTATGGAGATACCAAGGTGATGTGCAAACTCATAGTTTTCATATTGGTTGTTTTCACATCGTGGGACCTACTCGTCAATAGGGCATCTTTTTCCCCCAAGCTCTCAATTGACTGCTAAAGTGATTTTTTCAGACAAAATCGTCATATCAAAGGTTATTATGCAGATCGGCCCAATATGAGGACTCGGCTAGAGTTGCTCTTACTAAAGTACGGAATTACTAACGCTCACAGGCATCTCGCTGAACCAAAATATTTTTTGCTCTGTTTACAGCTCTAAGAAACAACGAGGGAAACAAGTAAAAAATAGTCATCTCAGGCAAACCTAACAGCTCACTTGCTTTGCAGAATTTAGTCAGTTTAGCCAGATGGCTATGAATGTGCTTTACCCGGCATCCTCGGCGGGTTTGCCCCCGTGTTGAATGATAGACATAGTTGTCCCTACGTTTAATCTATAGAGGTGCCATGCCAGATCCCTGCTCTTTTGTTTTTAACCTCTGGAAGATTGATGCGTCTCTGCCATGCCATTGCTGTGCACGCAGTGCAGTTATGCGTATGTGCCCACTTTTCGATCGGTTGCCAAAACCAAAGGCAGACATGTGATCGATCATTGACGGGACGAGCTAGCATCTAGCCGAGGCGGAGGCTAGTCCGTTCCTGAAGCATACGTACACCGTGCTCGTGGTCGTGGGATCGTGGCAACGGTTTTGAGCTGTGTACGTGAAGGTTAAGCTGTGGGAACGAAGCCCATCGAATCAACGTGTGGCCATGAACAGCCGCGCGACACAGGGCAAGAGGGCGCGGTAGAAGACGAGCGCGCACATGCCCAGGTCACATGGGGGCAACGGTCACGGGCGGAACGGAAGGGCCGCGCGTTTGTCCGCGCATCGGCCGGGCCGCAACCGCTGCCTGCCCGCATGCGGACGCCGTCGCAATCTCCGATTCTCTTCTCCCGTGCTCCTTCGTTGTCCAATCATTCATCCATCCACCCATCCATCTCCGCCCTGCCGCTCATGGCCGTGCATCCTTGCTTATTAGTTGGCTTCCAAAATAGGTTGCCCCGCTCGGTCGGTGACTTGATCAGCCGTGACCTCTCCCCTAGGACAATGGGTGGTCGATGCCCACATTTTCAGCGCTATCTCCGTCTCCGAGACGATCAATCTCCACAGCCTACACGTCTCTTAACTTGTACGTGATGTGAACTGGTACATTTTGTGAAGGCAGACAGAGGCCATAAAAAAGGCCCTGAATCCACATGCCCTTGCTCAGAAACAATCACCGCCCCCTGCACTGCACTGCACCCGCCGCCAGGCGTTCTGTGCTGTCGCGGAGGTTCGCCAACACGTAACACGTAGGAGGAGTATGTGGCTACACGTCTGGTTTCCCTTACTGTCGCGTTCGCGCCTAATCTTCACTGATTTCTGCACTCGTCCTATTCTTTTATTGCACCGCTGCAGAATCCATTTGCAAGAATCTAATCTACGCTCAGATTGTCCTGGCACCTGTCCACCTTCTCTTCTTTATACATCCGCATACGGCAGGTGTTTGATTTATACGCACGCAAGTGTATCCTGGTCACAACAGCAGCATTGATAATCTGATTGATACAGCACTGCTGTACATCAGTATTATTACTTCGTTGTGGTTCATCTAATATAGCGTATACAGACAGACAATGGGAAGGCACAACTGCTCTCTGCACACGTGGTTACTAATTTTTTTTTTGAGACAAGTACACGTGGTTACTATAGTATGCAGTAACAAACACTCGACTGGTCACTCATCAGGCTAAGCCTCACAGGACGCACTTTTATCGCTAGCGGCAACCTGCTGGTTTGACGATAAATCGGCATTTAGCAGCAACTGCTCGGTGAAAGACAAATACTACTGGCAGGCACGGGGTCTGACGTCCACTGGTTAATTCTCAAGGCAACGACATACTCAGGGCTCCTCCTCCACCTCCTCCTCCTCTTCCAAGAAAGAAAGTTAGAGTTTGTGCCTTTCGCCGGCGCCGGCGCAGGTCCGCCTCGTCTCCGGTGGCCCTAGGGCCATGGAGGCGCGGTGGATCATGGCAAGGGCCGGCGGGAGGGCTCCATTTTTAGTCGTTTTTTTCAATCTTGTTAGGGTTGTGTCCTACTTAGGAAGGCGAGACGGCGGCGGCTCCCTGAAGATGGAATAAAGGTCTCCCCGCCTAGCCCCCGTTCCAGCGGTGCGTCTAGCATCGTTGGTGGGCGTGTGAAGGTGTGTCTCCGACAGATCTATCTTTGGTGGATTTGCTCGGATCTCGTCGTTGTTCGTCTATGTTCGTGTGTCTTCGGTTTGGATCCTTCCGATCTACATTATTTTTCATCGGCGACGGTTGCTGTTCTGGGGTGCTGGTCCTATGAGGCCTTAACACGACGACTTTCCGACTGTCTACTACAACAAGTTGTGTCCGGCTCCGGCGATGGAGGGGTGATGACAGCGGCGCGCCTTCGTTTCACTTCGGTGCTTGTAGTCGTTGCTAGGTGGTCTACGATTCTGGATGTAATTTTTATTTCTGGTATTCGTTGTACTGCCATGATTGAAGATGAATAGATTGGAAGTTTTTTCGCGAAAAAACGACATACTAATACAGACATTCAGATAAATACACCTTACAACTTGCTAGTAAAACAACAGATTGAACGCTGGACGTAGAATACTACAACTCGTTGCAAATGGAGATGCAAGTACGTAGATTTGCAAGCTGTCGAGGCCTGTCGGCCTGACAGTCTTGGTACACAAAATTACAAATGAGCAAGCTCCTACATTTTTTAATAAATGACGTTTTTCTTATTTCACAATATATCATTAAGCGGATACAAAATCATAATGAGCAACACCAGATCTTTGAATAGCTAAGATGCACACAACCAAACATCAACAGTTTAAAAAAATAAAAAATAAAAACTAACATATCGGCAATAGTAAAGTCATATAAGACAGACATTGTGCCTAGCGAAGGAGATAGTGGATCGATACGGAGATTATGTTGCGACCATGTTAGGTAAATATCTCTCTCCACACCCGCTCCACCCGCATACTCGCCATCCTAAGCAGATTTTGATACTTCGTTCGATGTAGCGTAGACCTCGTACGAAACGTACAACAACAAAATCTGCAAAGGAGAGGCGTTTTTGGCATTTAAGTTTTTTTTGCTACACTAAGCTTTTTGGCCTAATTTTTCTGCTGCGTGCTAGGGTTTGTTCTAGGGTGACGGGGAGCGAAGCATGAAAATCAGAAAAAAATTCTACGAAACACCCAATATCCAATCGAGGAAATGCATAGCAACGAGAGGGAAGTGTGTCTACATACCATTGTAGACCGAAAGCGGAAGCAATATCCAATCTAGGAGATGCATAGCAAGAAGAGGGGAGTGTGTCTATATACCCTTATAGACCAAAAGCGAAAGCAAATATAACGCGGTTAATGTAGTCGTACTCTTCGCTATCCAATCACGATCCAAACTGATCTAGCGCTGAACGGACGACATCTCCGAGTTAAGCACACGTGCGGCTCGGTGACGTCCCCTCCTCCTTGATCCATCTAGCAAGAGAAGGTGGAGAAGTAGATGGGTCTCAACCAACACGACGGTGTGGTGGAGATGGTGGTGGAGTTACTCCGGCAGGGCTTCGCCAAGCCGTACCAAGAGAATATGGTGGTAGAAGGGAGAGGTGTTGCGTCAGGGTTTAGGGTGCCGTTCCCCTCATCTCCCTCCACTATATATAGGGGCAAGGGAAGGCGGGCGCAGCCCTTAGCCCCTCCTCCAAGTAGGGTTGCGGCCAAGGGGGGAGGAGTCCCTCTCCAGTACGATAGATGGGGGACTCCTCCCTTCCCCTTCAGGGACTCTTCCCGCCAAGCTACATGGACTACGGGGGCTGGTGCGCCTGGCCCATCTAGGCCAGGGCGCCCCCCCTCCAGCCCATGGTGGCCCTGGGGGTGGTGGCCCACTGGTGGTCCCCCGGAACCCTTCGGTGCCCCCCTGTACGATGTCGGTATACACCTGAACTTTTTCGGTACCCTGAATATGACTTCCCATATATCAATCTTCACCTCTAGACCATTCCGGGACTCGTTGTGATGTCCGGTATCTCATATGGGACTCCGAATAACCTTCGGTCACAATTATACATATCTCAATACTACTCTAGCGTCAACGAATGTTAAGCGTACGACCCTACATGTTCGAGAATCATGCATACATGACTGAGACTCCTCTCTGGTCAATACCAATAGGGGGACCTGGATGCCCATATTGGTTCCCACATATTCAATGAATATCTTTATCGATTGAACCACGATGTCGAGGATTCGGGTAATCCCGTATGCAATTCCCTTTCTCCGGCGATATGTTATTTGCTTGAGATTCGATCGTCGGTATCTCCATACCTAGTTCAATCTCGTTACCAACAAGTCTCTTTACTCGTTCTGTAATGCAAGATCCCGTGGCTAAACTCATTAGTCACATGAAGCTTCTTGTGATGTTCTATTACCGAGTGGGCCCAGAGACATCTCTCCGTCATACGGAGTGACAAGTCCCAGTCTCGATCCATGCAACCCACCAAAGACCATCGGAGATACCTGTAGAGCACCTTTATGATCACCTAGTTACGAAGTAACGTTTTATAACACACAAGGCATTCCTCCAGTATCCGGGAGTAGCATGATCTCATGGTCGAAGGAAGTATACTTGACATGAAGAAAGCCATAGCAAAACTAAATTGTTATGCTAAGCTTATGGTTGAGTCTTGTCAAACACATCATTCTCCTAATGATGTGATCCCGTTATCAAATGACAACTCATGTCTATGCTCAGAAAACCATAACCATCTTTGATCAACGAGCTAGTATAGTAGAGTCTTACTAGGGACACAGTGTAGTTTATATATTCACAAATGTATTTAAGTTTCCGGTTAATACAATTATAGCATGAATAATAAACATTTATTACGAATGACAAATATGATAATAACCAATTTATTATTGCCCCAAGGGCATATTTTCAACATAGGGCTGGTTTCCCACTCATATCCTATTTGGCGCCTTTAAGCGCCACTTATAAACAATTTTGCTACATGCCACACATCATCCCTCCCATCGCTACGTGGAAAATGGGTGGCCCATGCAGTGTTTTTTTTCCACAAGTTTCTGTCGACTTTCTGGGCGGTTTTTCTTGGCATGGGTTTTACTAGGTTTTCTTTCTTTTTCTTTCCAATTTTTGAAATGTGGGAAAAAAAATCAAATCCATTTTTTTTTGCAAATTTGATAACTTTCCTCAAATTCGTGATTTCTTTTTCAAGTTTACAAAATTTCTTTTCAAATTTGTAAACTTTATATTTTTTTCTAAAAAAACCTTTTGCAAGTTGTGAACTTTATAAAAATTCGTGACCTTCTTTGAATTTACGAAATTATTTTAAAATAAATAAATTAATCCGTGATTTTTAATTCGTGATTTTTTAATACATAAACTTTTTTTGAATTTGTTAACTTTTTGCATGTTCATGATTTTTGTAAATCTGAACTTTTCAATTTCGTGAACTTTTTTGAAATGGTCAACAGTTGAGTCAATGGTCAAAGGGTCAGTCAGTGGTCAACAGGGTCAAGTCAACTGATCAAACCAAGTCCCTGAAAATAAAAAAAGAAGATCAAAACCATGGCTGGGAGATCCGAGCGAGCCAGCAGCTCGTGTTCACGGGCCAGCCCACGAGACGCTGCAGAGTGAGTGCATAGGCGTTTGTATGGGCCGGTCCAATTTCCTTTTCCTTTTTTGTTCTTTTATGTTTCCTTTTATTTTTTTTACCTTTTCACTTTTTTTGCGAATTTTCTTTTCAAATTACGAGCATTATTTTTTCATCGAATTCAGAAAATGTCTTTTAAATTATTTTTTTGCATCAATTTCATAAAATAATCATCAAAGTTCAAAATTTATCATCATATTCAAAATTTCTTCGTCCATTTTTTTAAATGATCTAGAATACAATTTTTCAAAAAGAATTCATAGAATTCAAAATTTGTTCATTAAATATAAAAAAATGTTCATCATTATTGAAAAATGCTTATAAAATGTTATTCGTCAAATAAAAAATGTCACTAAAATTCCAAAAATGTTCATTCTTTTTAAATTGCGAATAGTTTTTGAATTCAAGAACCTTTTCTGAATCCGTGAATGTTTTTTGAAAGTCAGAATTTTATTCGAAATCTAAAAGAGAAAAAAATAAAAGAGAAAAAAACTGGGGCAATGGAACGATTGGTTCGCCAAGGAACGATTTGTTGGCCATGCGGGTCCATATTTCTCTCTTTCCGTGGATTTGTTCCCGGTAAAGCAGGTGATGTGCTTGCAAGAACAAAATGGGAAAAAGGTTATACCTTGTTTCCTTGCTGTTTTTTTACTCCGACTTTTCTCTATCTGGAGGCCAATCGCTTCAAGACAATGATGTTCGTCGAGGCAGAGTTGAAGGTCACTGGAGATGCTGCCTCTGTCCTTGTCGAAGATGGTGCCGTGTCCTCGCGCGTCGGCCGTGCTGGATGGCGTCGCCTCTCAGTGGAGGGTCGAGCCTAGGGCCTTGGTTGCCGGCAGGGTGTCATTTGCCGGTTCGTACGCCGGCCCGGCGAAACAACGACGACCACCCTCCTGTTCAGTCAATCTCTTTTATTCCCAATATAATTGCAGATTCAAGAAAGAGACAACCGGTCATTGGATTATTGATGCTAATCAACAAGGCCATATTGCACGCGAAAGTGAGCGCTGACATTTCTCCGGTTGTTTTGAGTAGGCAAGAGCAGCTCATCTGACTCTATCCACATTCCACAATTGCTAATCAACATCGCCACTCTGTAGTTGTGTCTCTTTTTTCTTCTTCCTTTTTTTGCTGCGGGAACACTCTGTACTTGTGTCTGATTCGCTTGATAGCGGCCCTGCCGATGGTAATGGGTTTTCAGATACCAATCAAATTCAAGCGGTCCAATCCATCAATGATCCATGTGATAGACTATTGATTGTGTGAATTTCAAGTCCGGGTTGCACGTGACTGTCGAGCATCGTGCCGTCTGGCCCAAGCGTTAGCACGATGTTGTTGGTCTACCGGTTAAAATCTACTGGCCGGCTCGAGCTCATGGATCTCATGACGATCACAGAAAAGGATCATTTGCTTGGAGTCCCTTTTATTTTCCGAAGCATCAAGAGACTTGTCTGCTCCTTTCCCATGCTCCCATCCGTGCTCCCGCGTACGTGGTTTGATTTAATTGGAAGAAAATAAGGTCCGGTCCCATCCCTTGAAAATCAGGGGGGAGATGATTAGATTAGAAAAAAAAAAGAAAAGGACAACCGTAGGATGAAGTGGGAGCACGGATGGGAGCATGGAAAGGGAGCAGGCAAGCCGGATCCCTCCAAACCCGCCTCAAATGACCGGACAAACTGCCCAGTCACTGACCAGTCATAAAAAATCAACCCAGACATGCTTCTCAAATGGGCCTCAAACGTCCAGACTGAACGGTACCCCTTATATCCAGCCCAAATCTAGGACGGATATAGAGCGTCCAGGCACATGCGACATGTCGGACTGATGATGAGGTCCCACACGAAATCGCCCAGGAACCCGGCGCAACGAACGTCTCCTCCGGTGGGGTGTTTGAAGGCCGTGTGGCGCCGCTCCGGCTCGCTGTCTGAGGCCAAATCCGGCTATTTAAGCTGGTCGGCGTCCCCCAACCCTAGCCAGATCCACCTTCTTCCTCTCCGTGCCGCAAGCCCGAGCCCATCTGCCACCTCTCTCCTGCTCTGCCGCTCTTCCCACGCCCTCCGGCTTCGCCATGGTTTAGCAAAAGAAGATCACCTATGCCATGCTCACGCCGAAGCGCCAATACCAGATTGAGTAGGAGATCCGAGCGAGGCGTGCCGCCCGCATCGCTGTCGGCTTGCCTCCGTACTCGCCAAAACCGAAGGAGGAAAGAGGAGCAGCAGCCGGCTCCGATGGAGGTGGCGGATCCGGAGGAGGAGCTGGCGCCGGCTACAGGCTTCAATATAGAGGACGCGGAGGCGGAGTTCGCGGTCTTCCAAGCGGCTGAGATGGCGGAGCAGCAGGTCATCCTCCATCTAGGATGAGGCCTATGTGGATGCCAACCGACAGTTCATCCGACAGGAATGGACAACATCCGATGCGCTCTTCGACAAGGTCGAAGCAGAGATGAAGACGGAGGCTGACGTGGAGCAGCCGAAGGAGCTGCAGGAGACGGAGCTGCAGCTGTCGGCCATGTACCCAGAACCAGGCATAGAGATAGTGGACATATCCGACGAGGATTAGGGTAGTATAGGTTACTTGATGTATGTAGTACATGGATTTCATCATTTGCATGCTTCTGTATGGATCTAAGAGCATCTCCAGCCGTGCCCCCAACAGGCCCCCAGGCCCCCTTTTGTCATCGGCGCCGAAAATTCGGCCCAGCCGCGCCCCCAGAAGCCCATTTTTCGCCGGCTCGAGCCGATTTTGGCGCCGGCGGACCCAGGCCGAACCCGGCGCGCTGGGGGCGCCAGGGAAACAGATTTTGGCGCGAACGGGAATGGGCTCACCGATTCAGCGACTCACCGCCTTCGGCGTCCTCATCACATCGGTTCCCGCAGGAATCAATGCCAAGGTTGCCACGCTGCCGCGCCGATCAGCCTTCCATTGATGCCTCACGGGCGGCGCAGTGAAGGCGCCGCGACGCGCGTCTCGCTCGCTCCCGCCACGCGGCACCCGGCGGGCAACCTCTCACCGCCCATCTTCGGCTATAAAAGCCAACCTCGCCGCCTTTGAACGCCACAATCGCCACCGACGCCCCTCTCGCCACAACTCGCCACCGACGCCCCTATCGCCCCCTCTCGCTACCGAAGCCCCTCGCCCCAACTCTTCCCCCACCGACGAGCAATGGTCGAGCGTTACCCAGGCGACGCCGCGGCGGCGAACGGCTTCGGCCGACACCATCTGCGTGAGGACGAGGCACACCTCCTCTACGAGGCCGACTACCCGGCGCCCCCAGACATGCGGGTGCCGGACTCATGGAGGTTGAGCGTCGGTGGCGTCCCGGTGCCCCCGGTGCCAACTGGTGCAAAACGGCGCGCCGAGATAGCGCGCATCCGCTCGTCGCTTTCAGAGGAGAAGCTGAATGAGCCGAGGTACGCTGACGCTAGCCACATGATGTGGACGATGTACTTCGACCGCCGCCACTGCAACCAGGTCACCTTCACAAATGGTGTCCTGCCCCGCGGCCGCCTCAACTCCGACGGGCGGCGCGAATGGTGGGACGTGGCCGGCCGCACCCTTGAAGCCATCCTCGACCACATCGAGGCCGGCAACACGTCACACCTGGAGTACCCGGCACCCCCCTCCTTCCCTCGCTGTCGCAGTAGTTCCTGGACGCCGTGGCGAATGGAGACGACGACCTCCTCGTCATCGGGCTCTGGCTCTCTTTCCTCCGGTTCGTCGGCGCTCCACCCTGTCAAGCTGGAGCCCGTAGGAGACGCCGCTTGGGCGCCGCACCCGCAGCGGCGCCCTCGTCATCAACGAGGGAGGCCGCCCCTCCCCTCATTCCTACCGCCTTGTTTGGCCGAAGACCGAGCCGGGGTTGCTCCCCGTGAAGAAGGTGCATGAGGACATGGCCGCCCACGACGAGACCGCCCACGTCCGCGAGCAGGTGGAGCGCCGGCACCGGGCCTACGAGGAGATCAAAGCTCGGCGCCGCGGACGCGAGGAGGGCAGTGTCGTCGTCCTCAAAAGCGATGACAAGGACAAGCCCGGGCCATCCAACCCCCCGCGCAACGGCGACCCTGGTCAGGGGTGCAGCAGGGACGGCGGCGACGCCAGCGGGATGTAGGGCGGCGGCGACGATGATGACGGCGGCGGCGGCGGCGGCGACTACATCCGGTTCTACAGGCTCCTCGGCATGTATAAGGCGGGCGGCGGCAACACCGTAGTAGTGCTAGGCGTAGTTGTCGTTTTTATGTAGTTTTAGATCATGTTTTTTGTTTTTTGTACAAATTTGAATGAAATCACCGAGTTTGGATGAATTTTGTGTTGTGTTTGGCCGATTTGGGGGCGACCTGGGGGCGGCGGCTGGAAACACGTTTGCCTTCACACTGAAATTAACGCCAGTTCGGCCCCAGGCGGCGCTTTTTCGGTGTCCTGGGGGCTGAACGGCTGGAGATGCTCTAAGGTTTGTAGTATGAGGTATCCGGATCCAGAGGAGTAAATTTGAGGAGTGACCGGTCACTGTCCGCAGATGCGTCGGGCGCTTCCGCGCTGAGTGGTCCAATTTGCTGTCCGCGGCTGTAGATGCTCTTACACTGCAAACCAAACAAATTCTGATTAAAATAGCATAGTACTACATGTTGATGTTGTAGTGTCAAAAAGCGTTTTACATTTTGAGGGAGTGCCATAGAGCATAAAGAGTGAATGGATCGCCGTGCATAAACTTTAGCACAAACGTATAGGACATAAAATTTATTTCACCTTTTTTAAAGCTTAGAGATAATTGTATTTATATACAAATACACAAAGTTGAATGAAATGAACTGACATTACAAGATCTTAGATGTAGCAACACCACTAGTAAATTTTACATCAAATTATAAAGCTAAAATAACTTACATTTTTATCAATGTGCTAAGAAGTTTTAGCAAACACTCGTAGGTGGCCACCAGCCTGTGCACAAAAGTTTTCAATAGCGGGCTAAATGCTTTAGCAGTTACTTTCGCCGTAAAGTACAACTGCTATAGAGGCAACTAAACCATTTACTCCCTCTACCCAGATATATGAGGTACATGCTATAAAAATTGTATCATAAGAAATTCCTTTCAAATCCAAGTTCAACAGTTACTTGTTGTAACACATATATCATACATTATTGGTTTAAATGATGTTCAAGATAGATCTTGAAATACGCATTAGACCCTATATTCGGATGAAGGGAGTAGAATATTTAAGAAAAACATGGCATATGTGACCTGCTAAAAACGGGATTTCAACGGTTAATTGAAAGGAAGATAAATTAATACACTCATAAATCTTTATTAGGTGTCTGATTCATGCCCTCGCCGCTGGTTGAACCTTCAGTTGAAGTTGCCGCCTTAGACACTGCAAATCTTTTGCGCGCGCGCGCGCGCGCGCGCGCGCGTGTGTGTGTGTGTGTGGGGGGGGGGGTAAGACACAAGAGGGAGCGTCTACGAGCAGAGTTTCAAACCGTTGCTGAGGGTTTATGGTTGTGTCTTGGTCTTCTGTGTGGTGGGAAATGACGCATGATTCTTTTCTAGCCCTAAATTTGAAATAGCAGCGTTAAACTCCTCCAACAGCTATGTACTTTAGCAGGAGTTCGCGACGCTTTAGCAGTTGTACCTACATAGTGGTAGTTCGTTTAAAGCGCTATAGTTGAGCCATAGCTTGCCTTTTTTTGTGCAGTGGGCCAACCACATGCACTTAGCATCAGTAAAGATAGTAACATATAGACATTAAGGCTTGCTCAAAACACACGAAATTCATAGAAACTACAATTTAATTTACATGAAAAATCACTACGTCACCATGCGATCAATTGTGTCTCCAAAGCAATGTGTCCATGAGCCTTATAGTATGTTTGGTTTGTGGCCACAATGTGTGGCCAGTGTTTGTTGCAAAACAATTGTGGTGTGCCAAAATTTCTTAGTTTCTTAGGCTGTGTTTGGCATTGCCATGGATTATGATAATCTTGTTGGGAAACGTAGTAGAAACAATTCACCCTAGATCAACCAGGAACACTATAAAGGTGCAATAACAGTTTGGATCGGATTGTTACCAACTCTGAGTTGTAGCGGAAGAAGACGAGTCGGTGTAGATGGTACTTGGAGTCCCTCGAACCTTCAATGAACGATCCCTCGAACTAAATACCGAAAGCACGACCTCTCTATAGATTGCAACCGTACGGTCTTCACAATCTAGCAGCACTTCGCTGTCCAAAGCTAATCATCATCGAGAATTAGAGGGAGGATATTAGAACCACACCATCCTTCTAATTATGAGGATTAGAGTATCTAGGTCTAGTTCTAATTAGATCAAGTAGGATCAAATAGAACTAGAATTAGAGAACTAGCGGAGGCTCCAAAATTTTTGTATTCAAAAGTGCCAAAATGTCTAGTATATATAGGTTGGAGGAGGGGGAGGGGACCCCTTCTACTTTTTGAGCGTGCGTTGGTTTTTCCCTTGAAGAGCAAAGGGTGATGCAGCACAGTAGAGATAAATACTTCCCTCAGTTAGAGAACCAAGGTATCAATCTAGTAGGAGACAACGCACAAATCACCAATAGCTGCACAAACAATCAAACAACTTGCACCCAACGCGATAAAGGGGTTGTCAATCCCTTCACGGTTACTTGCAAAAGTGAGATTTGATAGGGATAGATGAAACTAAACAAAAGATAAAGTAAATATTTTGGGTTTTTTCGTTTAGAGATCTGAAAGTAAAAGATTGCAAAATAGTAGATCGGAAACTTATATGATGGAAAATAGACCTGGGGGCCATAGGTTTCACTAGAGACTTCTCTCAAGATAGCAAATAATACGGTGGGTGAACAAATTACTGTCGAGCAATTGATAGAAAAGCGCAAAGTTATGACGATATCTAAGGCAATGATTATGAAATATAGGCATCACGTCCGTGTCAAGTAGACCGACTCCTGCCTGCATGTACTACTATTACTCCACACATCGACCGACTCCTGCCTGCATCTAGAGTATTAAGTTCATGAAGAACAGAGTAACACATTACGTAAGATGACATGATGTAGAGGATTAAACTCAAGCAATATGATGTAAACTCCCTCTTTTTAATCCTTGATGCCAACAATACAATACATGCCTTGCTGCCCCTACTATCACTGGAAAAGGACACCGCAAGATTGAACCCAAAGCTAAGCACTTCTCCCATTGCAAGAAAAACCAATCTAGTTGGCCAAACTAAACCGGTAGTTCGACGAGAATTACAAATATATCAAATCATGCATATAAGAATTTAGAGAAAATTCAAATAATATTCATAGATAAGTTGATCATAAATCCATAATTCATCAGATCTCGACAAACACACCGCAAAATAAGATTACATCGGATAGATCTCCAAGAACATCGAGGAGAACATGGAATTGATAATCAAAGAGAGAGAGAGAGAGGAAGCCATCTAGCTACTAGCTATGGACCCATAGGTCTGTGGTAAACTACTCATGCTTCACCGGAAGGGCAATAGAGTTGATGTAGAAGCCCTCCGTGATTGAATCCCCATCCGGCAGGATGCCAGAAAAGGCCCCAAGATGGGATCTCACGGGAATAGAAGGTTGCGGCGGTGGAAAAGTGTTTTCGTGGATGCCTCTGGTGGTTTTGGAATATATGTGAATATATAGGACGAAGAATTAGGTCAGGGGGTGTTGGAGTAGGCCACAAGGCAGGGGGCACGCCCTACCCCCTGGGCGCGCCCCTGTGGCTTGTTGTCTACTCCAAGGTCTTCTGACTTGGAGTCCAAGTCCAACAGGTGTCTTCTGGTCCAAGAAAAATTATTCGGGAATGTTTTATTTCATTTGGACTCCGTTTGGTATTCCTTTCCTGCGAAGCTCAAAAACAAGGAAAAATCTGGAACTGGCACTGGGCTCTAGGCTAATAGGTTAGTCCCAAAAATAATATAAAATAGCATATTAATGCATATAAAACATCCAAAACAGATAATGACATGGAGCAATAAAAAATTATAGATACGTTGGAGATGTATCAAGCATCCCCAAGCTTAATTCCCGCTCGTCCTTGAGTAGGTAAATGATAAAAAAATTTATGTGGAATGCTACCTAACATATTTATACATGTAATATTTCTTTATTGTGGCATTAATGTTCAGATCCATAAGATTCAAAACAAAAGTTTAATATTGACATAAAAACAATAATACTTCATGCATACTAACAAGGCAATTATGTCTTCTCAAAATAACATGACCAAAGTAAGCTTATCCCTACAAAATCATATAGTCTGGCTATGCTCCATCTCATCACACAAAATATTCAAATCATGCACAACCCTGATGACAAGCCAAGCAATTGTTTCATACTTTTGGCGTTCTCAAACCTTTTCAACTTTCACGCAACACATGAGCGTGAGCCATGGACATAACACTATAGGTGGAATAGAATATGGTGGTTGTGGAGAAGACAAAAAGAGGGAGATAGTCTCACATCAACTAGGTGTATTCAACGGCCTATGGAGATGCCCATCAATAGATATCAATGTGAGTGAGTAGGGATTGCCATGTGAAAGGATCGATATGGTTGACTAGAGGGGGGGGGGTGAATAGGCAACTAACAATTTTTAGACTTTTCTTTAACAATTTAAACCTTGCAACGAAATAGGTTGTCTAGATGTGCAACTACGTGGACAACCTATATGATGCATAGACAACTAGCACACAAGTAAGCAATAGATACAATACAAGTAAGCTTGCAAAAGTAAAGGCACAAGATAACCAAGAGTGGAGCCGGTGGAGACGAGGATGTGTTACCGAAGTTCCTTCCTTTTAAGGGGAAGTACGTCTCCGTTGGAGCGGTGTGGAGGCACAATGCTCCCCAAGAAGCCACTAGGGCCACCGTAATCTCCTCACACCCTCACACAATGCGAGATGCCGTGATTCCACTATTGGTGCCCTTGAAGGCAGCGACCAAACTTTTACAAACAAGATTGGGGCTATCTCCACAACACTTGGAGGCTCCCAACAACACCACGAAGCTTCACCACAATGGAGTATGGCTTCGAGGTGACCTCAACCGTCTAGGGTGCTCAACACCCAAGAGTAACAAGATCCGCTAGGGATAAGTGGGGGGAATCAAATTTCTCTTGGTGGAAGTGTAGATCGGGGCCTTCTCAACCAATCCCGAGCAAATCAACAAGTTTGATTGGCTAGGGAGAGAGATCGGGCGAAAATGGAGCTTGGAGCAACAATGGAGCTTTGGGGGAAAGAGGTGGGTCAACTTTGGGGAAGAAGACACCTTTATATAGTGGGGGAACCAATCCAACCGTTACCCCACTGAACAGCCCCGCACAGAGCGGTACTACCGCTTGGGCAGGGTGGTACTACCGCTGAGGGCGGTACTACCGCTCTTACCCAACGGTACTGCCGCGCTGATGGGAAGGTCAGGGTCCTGACCCGAGAGCGGTACTACCGTGGGAGTAGGCGCGGTACTACCGCTTGGAGCAGTACTACCGCCACTACTACCGCACTTAGTACCGCAAAACCCGACACGAAAAACACCGGTCTCGAATCGAGGCGACAGTAGCCCGGAACCACTGCGGTACTACGGCCGAAGACCACAAGCGGTACTACCGCTGGGGTGCTTCGGCGGTACTACCGCTGTGGACTGCGGTACTACCGCTGGGGCAGGACAAAGCATACACAGGGGAAAAGGCAGCTCCAATGAAGCGGAAGGAAAACGTCGGGTGTGATAAGGATGTGTACGTGTTGATTCCACCCTAGCCTTACCAAAACGGATCCCCTCTTGATAGTACGGTGACTCCTACGAAACTAGTCCACCAACAACGAAACGAAGGAGCTACACCGTCTTGAATAAAACATCGAGGGGAGGTAATCGTCTCGTGCCAATGGATGAATCTCTGAAAGAACTTAACACACACGATTAGTCCGCACAAGCATTGTCATCAATCACCAAAACATCTTGGGGATAAATATGCCCTTACAATCTCCCCCTTTTTGGTGGATTGATGACAATACGGGATTTGCACAATATGAGAGATATAGGACAAGCGCAAAAACCCCAGAGTCCTAAAATGTAGATGAGCTCCCCCTAGATGTGTGCTATCTAGATAAGTGCTTTGGACTGCACGACACAGTATTAGGATCAATGCTCCCCCTACATTTTAGAGACCAACCACCTAAGCAGGGTATATGAGAGTAGCATAGATAACTTAACAGGATAAGCATGCAACTCATAAGCTAGATAGTGACATAGATAATGATACTGGAAAGATAAGGTAGCATAAGGTAGCATAAGATAGCATATGTCTCACACCATATGACTGGAACATAGGTCTCACTAACGCAAACCAAATAAAGCAAATTGCAAGGAAAACACAAACACAAAAGACGAAAAACACAAAGCACAAATCCCTAAACTCTCTCCCCCTTTGGCATCGAGACACCAAAAAGGAGAGGGAGTGTTGCTACGGCTCCAGGTGATAGCAAACGAGGGACACACACATCAGAGCTCAGCGGGATCATCTGCGCCACCGTCGTCAGTCGGGAAGTGCTCGGCATCAGAATCGGTCCATGGGCAGTGCTGTTGAATCCACTCCTCCTCCTCAGTAAGCTGGTCCTCAGATCCACTGACAACTGTAGCACCCAACTGACGCATGAGCTCCTTGTGGCGACCTCGGGCCTTCTTCTCAGCCACATGAGTCATGTACTGACCGTGAGACTCCATGCAAAACAACTTCTTCATCTTGAGCTTGAGCTTCTTTGCCCAAGAGGGCTCTGCCTCAGAAGGCACGTAATCATCATCATCATCCTCAGCCTCAGCCCCAGTCTCCTCCTCGGTCTCCATGGCAGTAGCAGACGAAGGAACTCCAGTCTTAGGGGCCTGAGTGCCCCAGTTATCCTTCTTCCTCAGACGCTTGACGTCGTGAGAGACCAACTCTCCAGTCTCCAGAATCACCTGGGGATAGACACGATCCCAGGCCTTCTCAATAAGCAGCGTGATGAACGGACCATAAATCTGGCACTTGCGCTCTAAGATAGCAGATAACAGCTCAGACCACATAACATGAGAGATATCCAGGGACTCTCCGGTGTTCTGTCCCTTCTCACGCTGGCAGAAGAGAAGCATGTCCACGAGATAGGAGTGAACCATATCCAGATTCCCGATACGAGGGAAAAGAGTCTCTCTGGAGATACGGTGAAGGATATCCAGATAGGCAGGCAGCTCATAAGTTTCCTTCTTCATCTCAGGGTTGATCCTCAAAGTGCAGTAGGGCCATAGAGCTTGCTTGTGAGTGGCGGTGGTGCGGCGGTGGGGGCGAAAGCCGACAGGAGACTCAAGACCTAGATCTTGCACCCCAATCAACTCCATGAAAGCTTTCCACTTGACTGAAAGCAACTTGCCATTGGTCATCCAAGTCAGTGTCCTGTCCTCATCAGTCCCGAGGTGAACCGTGGCATAGAATTGGGCCACAATATCAGCATCGTAATCTTTGTTGAATTGCATGATCCCAAGAATGTTCAGTTGAGTGCACTCTGAAGAGCTTCACCAAAGTATTCAGGATCCTTCTCCATATGGTCGGTGTCGATGGAGTGCATGTTGACAAAGAGGTTCTTCTTGGCTTTGAGAACATCAAAGAAGATGGCAAACTGGAACCTGTTCCAGAACGGACGGTTGACCAAAGTGGGATCTTGGTCTGCCTCATACGGGTTGCGGCGACGCCTTGCCCAGAACTCCTTGGGGGCATTTCTGGCACGGTTTTGCCTGGCTTTGGCTTGACCCCAGGCTTCCTCTAGAGTTGAGGTGGAGGTGGAGCACTTGAAGAACCTCCGGCAGACTCAGTGGTGCGGTAGCGCTTGGACGTGGCACGACCGGGGTTGACACGACGAGCCTGATGCTCAGGAACCTCATCACCTGGAACCACACACAAGAACACGCAAACAACCAGAAAGAACGAGCATAAGTCACAAAACACGAGCAAAAAGATCACTGAGAGGTAAGAGCATGGTGGAAACTGGTAGAGGGCGGTAGTACCGTGACCCGCGAGCGGTAGTACCGCTCTGGAGAGAGCGGTAGTACCGCTCCAAGCGGTAGTACCGCTCGAGACGGGGAAACAACAGTTTCCCACTGCCGTGGTCAGATCCGGCACTACCTAGATCCGCCAACCGAACACCAATCCAAACTTTCTAGAAGCATTCTCCATCCTACTCAAGCCTAGATCTGGCCAAAAATCTAGAGATGCAACTGCTATTGCCCCTAAGATGCTAGATTGGAAGTCTAGACAAGAAGAAAAAGGGAGCGGGGGCAATACCGGCATCCATGGCAAGAGGACAAGGTGGGGATCGACTCCACCGAAGGAAATGGAGAGGAACGCCCCAGAGAGGGAGATCCGCCGGAGCCCTCCCGCGGTGCCGGTTGCTGAAGAGAGAGGAACAGAGCAAGGGGGCGTGCGAATGGGTATGGGGGAGAAGAAACTCCCCCTGCCCCCGATATAATCCCCTGCCCACGCCTCACAGCAGTAGTACCGCGCTGGAGAGCGGTAGTACCGCTCGGAGCGGTAGTACCGCTCGTCACCAGCGGTAGTACCGCTCAGCAACAAAACGGCTTCTAGACAAGCGGCTAAAGCACCAAAGAGACGAGAAAGCAAGGCTAAGGGAAAGAGAAGACCAACAAGGCAACACACACACTAACAACGGTCCAGAACCCACTCTTACAAAAACAACCACACGAAACAGAGCGAGCTCTGGCCTCTCTCAAGAGAGGGCGGTGGCCGGAGCCACCTATGTTTGAGTCAATTGGTATGGCAGCGCGAAGAATTATCCTTGGGCCCATGACCAAAACTCGTCTTTTAAGCACAAGTACCATAAAAAATGGCTAATGTGAAAGAGTTGATCGTTTTATGCATAATGGGGGGAGGGAGAGTTCATTGAGAGAACAACACTCCCCCTATGTCCATGCCTACATTTAAGCTAGACACCAAGTTGAGTGAGGTGGGGTGTGCAAGGGTTCAAGTCACATTGCTCGAATCAATGATATTTAGCTCATGCCTTAACTCGCAAAATCTTGCTTCATCCAAGGGCTTCATGAAAATATCTGCAAGGTTATCATGAGTGTTGACATACTTGAGCTCGATCTCCCCTCGACTAATGTGATCCCGGATGAAATGATACCGAATCTCAATATGCTTCGTATTGAAGTGTTGCACCGGGTTGAGAGAAATCTTGATGGCACTTTCGTTGTCACACCAAAGAGGCACTTTGTCACAAATGACACCGTATTCCTTTAAAGTTTGCCTCATCCATAAAAGTTGTGCACAACAACTACCGGCCGCCACATATTCCGCTTCGGTGGACGAGAGAGATACACAACTTTGCTTTTTGGAAGACCAACTCACCAAAGAGCACCCAAGAAACTGGCACCCTCTGGAAGTGGACTTCCTATCCACTTTGTCTCCCGCCCAATCAGAATCCGTAAATCCTTCAAGTTTGAAGTTTGCCCCTCTTGGGTACCATAAGCCAAAGTTTGGGGTATGAGCCAAATATCGAAAGATTCGCTTGACCGCCACATAGTGACTTTCCTTCGGTGCGGCTTGAAACCATGCACACATCCCCACACTCAACATGATATCCGGTCTAGATGCACAAAGGTAAATCAAGGAACCAATCATGGAGCGATATACCTTTTGATCCACCGCTTTACCATTGGGATCAATGTCAAGTTGGCACTTGGTGGGCATTGGGGTAGAAGCCGGCTTGACATCACTTAGCTTGAATCTTTTTAGCATGTCTTGAGTGTATTTGGCTTGGTCGATGAAGGTTGATTCTCTTCTTTGTTTGATGTCAAACCAAGGAAGAACTTCAACTCTCCCATCGAAGACACCTTGAACTCAGAGGTCATGAGAGCGGCAAATTCTTCATTGAAAGCTTTGTTAGGAGAACCAAAGATAATGTCATCAACATATAGTTGGCACACAAACAACTCCCCTTTGACCTTCTTAGTAAAAAGAGTGGGATTGATTATCCCAACTTCAAATCCATGATCTTGTAACAACTCGGTAAGGTGGTCATACCACGCACGTGGGGCTTGTTTAAGGCCATAGAGTGCCTTATCGAGTTGATACACATGATCCGGGAAGTAAGGATCCTCGAACCCTGGGGGTTGCTTGACATAAACCAACTCATTAATGGGACCATTAAGAAAAGCACTTTTCACATCCATTTGTTGCAACTTAAAGTTGTGATGGGAAGCATAAGCAATCAACAAACAAATGGATTCAAGGCGAGCAACGGGAGCAAAGGTTTCACCGTAGTCGATACCCTCGACTTGGGAGTAGCCTTGTGCTACCAATCTTGCCTTGTTGTGAATGATGTTCCCATGAGCATCTTGCTTGTTCTTGAAGATCCACTTGGTTCCAATGATGTTATGGTTCCCCGAAGGCCTTGGCACCAATCTCCACACCTTGTTGTACTCGAAGTTGTTGAGTTCTTCATGCATGGCATTGAGCCAATCCGAGTCTTCGAGCGCCTCATAGATCTTATGGGGTTCAACACAAGAGACAAACGCGTGATGTTCACAATAGTTTGCTAATTGTCTACGAGTGCTTACCCCCTTTCTTAGGCTTCCAACCACATTCTCCATGAGATGACCTTTGGTGGTGAGTTTGGAAGCAATCTTCGCAGCACGACGCTCTAATTCCTCCTCGGATGTGGAAGGAGGAGGGTTCACTTGATCATCTTGAGCGTCGTCATGAGCTTGTTCTTGATCTTGAGCTTGCTCATGATCTTGAACTTGCTCGGAGGGGAGAACTTGACCTTGGGCATCATGTGGAGGTTCACCACCATCTTGAGATTGATCTTGCCCTTGGTCTTGTTCCCGAGGTTGAGGGCCTACACTTTGTTCTTCGGAAGCGTGTGGGTCTTGAGTAGGTGAAGGATCCACTGGAGTGGAGCATTGTCCTTCTCCTTCGGCCACAAGGGGTTCCTCAATGGGTAGAATATGACCAATACCCATTCTTCTTATGGCTTGGGGAGGAATTTCATCACCTACATCACAAGTACCACTTTGCTCCACTTGGGAGCCGTTATTTTCGTCAAACTCCACGTTACACGTCTCCTCAATGGGTCTGTTGGACTTGTTGAGAACACGGTAAGCATGAGAGTTTGTAGCATAACCAACAAATATGCCCTCATGAGCTCTAGCCTCGAATTTAGACAAACGAACACCTTTCTTGAGAATGAAACACTTACACCCGAACACCCTGAAGTACTTGAGATTGGGCTTGTTCCCGGTGAGTATCTCATACGGAGTCTTGTTCAAGCCTTTGCGGAGATAGAGCCGATTGGATGCATGACATGCAGTGTCAATGGCTTCGGCCCAAAAGTTGTATGGAGACTTGAACTCCGCCATCATGGTCCTTGCCGCATCCATCAACGTCCGGTTCTTCCTCTCCGCAACACCATTTTGTTGAGGGGTATATGGTGCAGAATATTGGTGCTTGATCCCCTCATCACTAAGAAACTCATCCAAGGTGTAGTTCTTGAACTCGGTGTCGTTGTCACTTCTTATTGTCAAGATCTTCGCATTATGTTGACGTTGAGCTTCATTTGCAAAGTCGATGACGGTTTGTTGAGTCTCACTCTTCCTCTTGAAGAAGTATACCCAAGTGTATCTCGAATAATCATCCACAATCACCAAGCAATACTTTCTACCCCCAAGACTATCAAAGGATGGAGGCCCAAAGAGATCCATGTGCAGGAGCTCCAAGGGTCTCTTCGATTAGATGATAGTCGTGGGAGGGTGAGCCGTCTCATGAAGCTTTCCTTCGATACAAGCACTGCAAACACGATCTTTGGCAAAACTAACATTCGTTAGTCCATGAACATGGTCCCCCTTGAGAAGAGTTTGCAAAGATCTCATATTGACGTGGGCTAAAGGTGATGCCAAAGCCATCCCACATCAACTTTAGCCATTAGGCATGTTGCGGTCTTGGTGGGTTGCTCCGAAAAGTTAATCACATAGAGATCGTTCTTGACATGCCCAACAAAGGCTACTTTAAGAGTCTTGCTCCACAAGAGGGCCACGGTATCAATATCAAAGAAGGTGGCAAAACCCATGAGTGCAAGTTGACGAACGGAAAGTAAATTGAACGCAAGGGACTCAACAAGCATGACTTTCTCGATCGTTAGATCATGAGAAATAACAACCTTGCCAAGACCCAATACCTTAGAATGTGAAGCATCACCCCATTCAACATTGGTGGGCATAGATGGGATCTTGTGCACGTCCACCACCAAGTCCTTGCTCCCGGTCATATGATTTGTTGCTCCACTATCGAGCAACCATGACCCCCCACCGGAAGCAAACACCTACAAGAGATCAATGCTTGGTTTTAGGTACCCATTGAGTAATGGGTCCTTTGATGTTAGTAACAAGGGTCTTAGGAACCCAAATAGACCATTCAATGTACTCATAAGAAGAACCAACAAATTTAGCATAAACATGCCCATCACTAGCACGGCACAACACATAAGAGGGGTTAAAGGGCTTTGTTGGCAGAGATGGCTTTGCGCTCTTTGGCATCACCACTCTTCGCATTGTTATTCTTCTCCTTAGGAGCACCCTCTCCCTCCTTCACAAAGGTTTGCTTGAGTGGGGGAGGTCGATTGGTCTTGTTATTCTTCTCCTTGTTCTTCTTCTTGTTCTTGGACTTGGGTGAGAACCCAACTCCCTCCTTGCCCACAACTTCCTTTTGATTGCTCAAAAGGTAATTTAGGTTCTTCTCGCCTTGTATGCATGACACAAGACCTTTCTCGAGTTGTTCCTTCAACTTGACATTCTCCTCCACGAGATGCACATGCTCACAACATGGGTTAGTAGCATTTGCATTATCAATCAAGACCATATGAGGAAATGTGGCCTTTTCCTTGGTTAGCTTAACTTGGAGTTGAGCATGAGACTCCTTGAGGTTTGCATGAGCACCTTTCAAGACCTTATGGGCCTTGTCAAGTACATCAAACTCCTCCTTGAGTCTAACATGATCAACCCCAAGTTTAGCCTTCTCGGAAGTTAGAACACGAGACACAACAAGAGCATGATCAAGATCTTTCTTTAGTTTGTCATGGCCATCGTTGTGTGACTCCCCAAGAGCCAAACGATGCCCTCGCTCTTCCTCAAGAGCATTAGAGAGATCCGATATCTCATCGGCATAGTCACGACTATGACCTTCCATCTTAGAGATGGTTTCTTCGTGAGCCTCGATCATGTCATTGGCTTCACCAAGTTGTTCCAAGAGAGCAACGAAGTGCTTCTTGGATTTGCCCTTGAGCTTACTCATGAATGAATCAAATTCATTTACCTCCTCATTAGACCCCTTACCATTATCAAAGTCATCCGTTGAAGGAGGATTAGGAATAATGACGGTTTTGATGTTGGGGGTTACCTTGTTGGTGGCCTTAGCCATGAGGCACTTGGCGGTGATGTTCTCGTTAGGTGAATCGATGAGAGACACCCGGAGAGTTGTGACAATGGCAACGGATGCCATGGCCATTGTTTCACTATCTTCATCATCATCGTCATCCTCACGATATTCTTCTTGAACCACCAACCCACGAGTAGGAGTCTTCTTGGTGAAGTTGTTCTTGTTGGGGAAGGACTTGGCTTTGTCTTTTCGGATGAACTTGCCACCATTGTCTTCCCGCTTCTCGTAAGGACAATCCGCAACGAAGTGGCTCACATTGCCACAGTTGAAACAAGTTCTAACTCGTTGCTTTCCTTGAGGCCACTTGAGTTGTTCTTGTTGAAGTTGGGTCTTGTATTCTTCCTACTCCAAAATTGTCTTGAGGCAAGAGCCATGTGCTCATGATAATCATACTTCGTGTCTTCGGGGTTGCTCTCCTCATCTTCCTCTTCTTCTTCTTCTTCTTTCACACTAACCTTGGCCTTCAAGGCAAGATTGGGCTTCTTTGCCCTTTGAGAACGGAGCACCGCATTGTCGGCGGTCTTGTCCAAGATGCTCATTGCAACAAACTCATCCAACACTTCACCTGAGGTCATGGAGTGGAAGTCCGGTCTTTGACGAATGACGGAGGACATGGCCTTGTTGTAGGGCATCATGGCCTTGAGGAACTTGTGCTTGATCCAATTGTCATCCGT
Organism: Triticum dicoccoides; assembly: GCF_002162155.2. NCBI lineage: Eukaryota > Viridiplantae > Streptophyta > Magnoliopsida > Poales > Poaceae > Triticum > Triticum dicoccoides. The sequence continues at coordinate 432,276,467 of NC_041385.1, read as the reverse complement.
GTCCTTGCTCCCATGATCTCGGAGTGCGACCGCGAGTTTGGTCACTCTTCGAAAGAGCTCACGAGGTTCTTCATCTTCTTTCATTGCAAACTCATTGGCTTCATCTTGCACCACTTCATAGTTGGAGCGTTGAATGCTAGCACTTCCTCGATAGAGAGACTCAACACATTTACATGCTTCTTTAGCCATGACATGAGGTCGAAGATGAGGGAGATCTTCGGGAAGGATTGCATCTTGGATGATGAAGAGAGCACTCTCATTGAATTGATTGTCCATGTCTTCTCGAGGGGTGAAGTTGCTTGTGTCATGAGGATAGAAAACTTCTTCAATGATTCTCCAAAGGTTAGTATTCACATGTTTTAAATGACGCTTGAAGCGATAAACCCAAGAATCAAAATCTTCATGTTTCTCATATTTAGGAGGAGGACCGGCATGATTCAAATGAGTAGAGGGGATCGGTCCTCTATACACTGGGGGTTCCACATGGGCAAAGATGCCCGTGCCATTTCTACCACTAGTAGAAGGATTCTTTTCACTGTTAGCTTCCCCCTTGTCGGAGGTAGCATCCGTCACCTTGTTAGTGGGATCACCCACTTTCATCGGCGAGGTAGATAGTTTAAGTCCTTCTAGGAACTCAGAAAACATGCTTTTAACCTCGGCCGTCATGGAGGTTTTCAATGTGTCTAAAGCCACATTGAATTCCTCACGTGAGACCGAGGTTCCCCCTTCGGCCGAAGACGGGATGGGATTCACACCGGAGTGCTCCTCCGCACCATCGTTGGTGTCAACCATACTCTTCGGACGGCAAAGTCCTTAATAAAGAGATGAGGCTCTGATACCAATTGAATGGATCGATATGGTTGACTAGAGGGGGGGGGGGTGAATAGGCAACTAACAATTTTTAGACTTTCTTTAACAATTTAAACCTTGCAATGAAATAGGCTGTCTAGATGTGCAACTACGTGGACAACCTATATGATGCAAAGACAACTAGCACACAAGCAAGCAATAGATACAATACAAGTAAGCTTGCAAAAGTAAAGGCACAAGATAACCAAGAGTGGAGCCGGTGGAGACGAGGATGTGTTACCGAAGTTCCTTCCTTTTAAGGGGAAGTACATCTCCGTTAGAGCGGTGTGGAGGCACAATGCTCCCCGAGAAGCCACTAGGGCCACCGTAATCTCCTCACGCCCTCACACAATGCGAGATGTCGTGATTCCACTATTGGTGCCCTTGAAGGCGGCGACCGAACCTTTACAAACAAGATTGGGGCTATCTCCACAACACTTGGAGGCTCCCAACAACACCACGAAGCTTCACCACAATGGAGTATGGCTTCGAGGTGACCTCAACCGTCTAGGGTGCTCAACACCCAAGAGTAACAAGATCCGCTAGGGATAAGTGGGAGGAATCCAATTTCTCTTGGTGGAAGTGTAGATCGGGGCCTTCTCAACCAATCCCGAGCAAATCAACAAGTTTGATTGGCTAGGGAGAGAGATCGGGCGAAAATGGAGCTTGGAGCAACAATGGAGCTTTGGGGGAAAGAGGTGGGTCAACTTTGGGGAAGAAGACACCTTTATATAGTGGGGGAACCAATCCAACCGTTACCCCACTGAACAGCCCCACACAGAGCGGTACTACCGCTTGGGCAGGGCGGTACTACCGCTGAGGGCGGTGCTACCGCTCTTACCCAGCGGTACTGCCGCACTGACGGGAAGGTCAGGGTCCTGACCCCAGAGCGGTACTACCGTGGGAGTAGGCGTGGTACTACCGCTTGGAGCGGTACTACCGCCACTACTACCGCACTTAGTACCGCAAAACCCGACACGAAAAACACCGGTCTCGAATCGAGGCGACAGTAGCCCGGAACCACTGCGGTACTACGGCCAAAGACCACAAGCGGTACTACCGCTCGGATAGCGGTACTACCACTTGGGGAGCGGTACTACCGCTCTGGGAGCGGTACTACCGCTCTGGGAGCGGTATACCACTGGGGTGCTTCGGCGGTACTACCGCTGTGGACCGCGGTACTACCGCTCGGGCAGGACAAAGCATACACAGGGGAAAAGGCAGCTCCAATGAAGCGGAAGGAAAACGTCGGGTGTGAGAAGGATGTGTACGTGTTGATTCCACCCTAGCCTTACCAAAACGGATCCCCTCTTGATAGTACGGTGACTCCTACGAAACTAGTCCACCAACAACGAAACGAAGGAGCTACACCATCTTGAATAAAACACCAAGGGGAGGTAATCGTCTCGTGCCAATGGATGAATCTCTGAAAGAACTTAACGCACATGATTAGTCCGCACAAGCATTGTCGTCAATCACCAAAACATCTTGGGGATAAATATGCCCTTACACCATGTAACGAGTGCACTAGAGCTATAAGTTTATGAAAGCTCAAAAAGAAAACTAAGTGGGTGTGCATCCAACTTGCTTGCTCATGAAGACCTAGGGAAATTTGAGGAAGCCCATCGTTGAAATATACAAGCCAAGTTCTATAATAAAAATTCCCACTAGCATATGAAAGTGACAACATAGGAGACTCTCTATCATGAAGATCATGGTGCTACTTTGAAGCACAAGTATGGAAAAAAGGATAGTAACATTGACCCTTCTCTCTTTTTCTCTCATTTTTTTCTGTTTGGCTTCTTTGGCCACCTTTTTTTATTTAGGCTTCATTGGCCTCTTTATTTTATTTCCTCACATGGGATAATGCTCTAGTAATGATGATCGTCACACTTTTATTTACTTACAACTCAAGAATTACAACTCGATACTTAGAACAAAATATGACTCTATATGAATGCCTCCAGCGGTGTACCGGGATGTGCAATGACTCAAGAGTGACATGTATGAAAGAACTATGAAAGGTGGCTTAGCCACAAATACGATGTCAACTACATGATCATGCAAAGCAATATGACAATGACAGAACATGTCATAACAAAACGGAATGGTGGAAAGTTGCATGACAATGTATCTCGAAATGGCTATGGAAATGCCATAATAGGTAGGTATGGTGGCTGCTTTGAGGAGGGTATATGGTGGGTGTATGGTACCAGTGAAAGTTGTGTGGTACTAGAGAGGCTAGCAATGGTGGAAGGGTGAGAGTGCGTATAATCCATGGACTCAACATTAGTCATAAAGAACTCACATACTTATTGCAAAAATCTATTAGTCATCAAAACAAAGTAATACGCGCATGCTCCTCAAGGGATAGATTGGTAGGAAAAGACCATCGCTCGTCCCCGACCGCCACTCATAAGGAAGACAATCAAAAATAGCTCATGCTCCAACTTCGTTACATAACGGTTCACCATACGTGCATGCTACGAGAAACACAAACTTAACACAAGTATTTATCCAATTCATAATTACTCACTAGCATGACTCTAATATCACCATCTTTATATCTCAAAACAACCATAAGGAATCAATCTTCTCATAGTATTCAACGCACTTTATATGAAAGTTTTTATTATATCCCTCTTGGATGCCTACCATATGAGGACTAAATTCATAACCAAAGCAAATTACAATGCTGTTTAAAAATACTCTTAAAATAATATAACTGAAGCGTGAGAGTTCAACAATTTGTATAAAATAAAACCACCGCCGTGCTCTAAAAAGATAGAAGTGAAGCACTAGAGCAATATTGCCTAGCTCAAAAGATATAAGTGAAGCACATATAGTATTCTAATAAATCACAATTCATGTGTGTCCCTCTCAAAAGGTGTGTACAGCAAGGATGATTGTGGTAAACTAAAAAGCAAAGACTCAAATCATACAAGACGCTCCAAGCAAAACACATATCATGTGGTGAATAAAAATATAGCCTCAAGTAAAGTTATCGATAGACGAAGACGAAAGAGGGGATGCCTTCTGGGGCATCCCCAAGCTTAGGCTCTTGGTTGTCCTTGAATATTACCTTGGGGTGCCTTGGGCATCCCCAAGCTTAGACTCTTTCCACTCCTTATTCCATAATCCATCAAATCCTTACCCAAAACATGAAAACTTCACAACACAAAACTCAACAGAAAATCTCATAAGCTCCGTTAGTATAAGAAAGTAAACCACCACTTTTGGTAATGTTGTAAACTCATTCTTTATTTATATTGGTGTAATATCTACTATATTCCAACTTTTCCATGGTTCATACCCCCCGATACTAGCCATAGATTCATCAAAATAAGCAAACAACACATAGAAAACAAAATCTGTCAAAAACAGAATAGTTTGTAGCAATCTGTAACTCTCGAATACTTCTGTAACTCCAAAAATTCTGCAAAATTAGGACAATCTGGGAAATTTGTGTACCAATCTTGTGCAAAACGAATCAGATCAAAAGCATGCTTCTATTTTCCTGGGCGCAAAAGTTTCTGTTTTTCAGCACGATCAAAACAACTATCACCGTAAGCCATCCCAAAGGTCTTACTTGGCACAAACACTAATTAAACATAAAAACACATCTAACCAGAGGCTAGATGAATTATTTATTGCAAAACAGCAAGGAAAAATATTGGGTTGTCTCCCAACAAGCCCCTTTCTTTAAAGCCTTTTAGCTAGGCATTGAGATTTCAATGATGCTCACATGGAAGACAAGAATTGAAGCGCAAGGAGAGCATCATAAAACACGTGACAAACACATCTAAGTCTAACATACTTCCTATGCATAGGCATTTTATAAGCAAAAAAATTATCAAGGTAAGCAAAAACTAGCATATGCAACAAAGAACAAAGAGACGATAGCAATCTCAACATGAAGAGAGGTAATTTACTAACATAGAAATTTCCACAACCATATTTTCCTCTCTCATAATAATTACATGTAGGATCATATTCAAATTCAACAATATAGCTATCACATAACATATTCTCAACATGATCCACATGCATGAGAAGTTGACACTCTTCCAAAATAGTGGGATTAACATTAACTAAAGTCATGACCTCTCCAAACCCACTTTTATCAAAAATTTCATAAGATTGAACATTCTCCAAATATGTGGGATCTAAAGTTGACACTCTTCCAAACACACTTTCAATATTATTGCAAACACTGTTATCAATCTCATATTCATCATGGAGCTTAAATAAATTTTCAAGATCATAAGAAGAATCACCCCAATCATGATCATTGCAACAAGTAGTAGACATGGCAAAATTAGCATCCCCAAGCTTAGGGTTTGGCATATCATTAACACAATGGACATTAATAGAATTTATAATAACATCATTGCAATCATGCTTTTGATTCAGGGTACTATCAAGTATGGGTGCAATAGCAATAATCTCATGTTTAACATAAGGAACTATAGCAAATTCATATCCATAAATATTGGCATCATGGCCATAAGAATAGCAAGCATCATGTTCATCAATGGAAGATATCTCAATCAAATCAACGGAATCATAATTATCTATAGATTCATGTATATCATTATTTTCTTCCAAAGCAACGGACATTCTCTCAATAAATTCTTCGACATAGGCATTGTGAGCATAGTTTTCATAGCAATATTTAAGTATGTCAAAATTTTCAGATCTGTAGAGAGTAATATCATACTTTTCAATCAAAGAAGCAACTTTATAAGCACCCTTAAAAGCAACAAATTCTTCAATTTGTTTGATATCATAGTAACTATAAACACCCTTTTCATAAGAAGATAAGATTTCATTATCATTAAACTCACATAGGTAGGGAAGGTGTTTTTATGGTTCTTAGAGTAACAAGTAAAATCACAAAGTTCACAAAGATTCCAAGCATAACATAGCAAACAATTTATTTGATTCCATCAGAGTCTCCCTTTTCCAGACAAATAGTAACGCACAAAATGATCATGCTCATCTAAAGATTTTCCCTCAATCAAACTAGTTGGGGTTTCAGCACGAGCACATATGGATCGAAGATGATCCAAGTAGAAAACTTTAAGAGGATCCATAAACTTTGTTTCTGATTTTCAATAAACACACAGTTATACCAAGCAAATGAGCAAACAATCCAAGTAAGACATAAGGGCAAACTAAAAACACGAACAAAAGAAGGGCAAATAAAAAGGCAAATCTTTTCAAAAATCGTTTCAGAAGTGGGGAGAGGAAAATGAGAGGTGAATGGCGAATAATGTAATGCAAGTGATGAGAGTTTTATGATCGGTACTTGGTATGTCTTGACTTGGCGTAGATCTCCCCGACAACGGCGCCAGAAATTCTTCCTGCTACTTCTTGAGCTTGCGTTGTTTTTTCCCTTGAAGAGGAAAGGGTGATGTAGCATAGTAGAGATAAGTATTTCCCTTAGTTAGAGAACCAAGGTATCAATCCAGTAGGAGACAACGCACAAATCTCCAATAGCTGCACAAACAATCAAACAACTTGCACCCAACGTGATAAAGGGGTTGTCAATACCTTCACGGTTACTTGCAAAAGTGAGACTTGATAGAGATAGATGAAACTAAAAAAAAGATGAAGTAAATATTTTTGGGTTATTTGGTTTATAGATCTGAAAGTAAAAGATTGAAAAATAGTAGATCGGGAACTTATATGATGGAAAATAGACCTGGGGGCCATAGGTTTCACTAGAGGCTTCTCTCAAGATAGCAAATAATATGGTGGGTGAACAAATTATTGTCGAGCAATTGATAGAAAAGCGCAAAGTTATGACGATATCTAAGGCAATGATTATGAAATATAGGCATCACGTCCGTGTGTCGGGGCAACGACACCTATGGGATCCCGTGGATCCCTTATACAGTTCGGAAGGGAATAAGGTGTGCACAAAGAGCAGATCTAGCGATCAACACGAGGGAGTTTTACCCAGGTTCAGGCCGCTGAGAAGTGTAAAACCCTAGCACTGCTTTTGTGTATTGAGAGTTCTTGAGCCCTGGCTCGTTGCTACACATGCAAATTGGGCCAGAAAGTCCAAAAGTCCCTCTCCTGTATCGCCTTGGGCCTCCTTTTACACCAAGGGGTTACCATAGTGGTGTACAGTGCATATAGGAGGTGTAAAGTTGCTACATTGTCCATGCTTATCACTGACGTCTTAGGACAAACGCATTTAATGTGCTGTTTACGTGTCCCTAACTTTCTCGGGGATGGAAACAAAGCCCGTCCCATCCCACGCCGCCTCGCCCCATCTCGACACACGTCCAGGATGACGAGGCTCGCGAGGCTAGGCTGGCAGGCTGGTCGCTGCGCTGGAGCGGTGGCAGGGCGGTGGGATCTTTCCCGTGTGCGGGTCCTGCCATGGGCTCGCAAATGTCCCCGTGAAGGATCCCGCCGGGCCTCGCAAACGTTCCTGGCAAGGATCTCGCCGGGCCTCGCAAACATTCCTGGCAAGGATCTTGCTAGGGAACTTTGCCTTTTGGTCTTCACAAAGATCTGCATGCCACCACGCAGACGCCCCTGGATATTGGTCTTAACATTGTTGATGGTGTCAGAGCTCTCAATCTCAAGGGGGATGGTCTTGCCGATGCTTCATTTCACGTACCATCCTGACAAGGGTCTTGCTGGGGGCCCAGCTTGTGGTCTTATCTAGTCGCCTCATATTTGTTTCCAATTGTCCCTGTCAGGCCTTGCCATGGGAATGGCTACAACTTCCCGTGCACAAGTATGGGGTACTAAAGGGCCCAAACTTTGGTACACCGACAGGAGCCCCCGTGCCTGGGCGACACAAGGGTGTGAGGTGTTGTTGCACCAGGCCCAAACAGTGCACGGGCACGCGTGGCAGGGGTTAACTGATGTAATCATCCCGTCTGTTGCACTCCCCCACGATCCGCATTGGGTGTGCGACGTGGGATACGTGCGTGGAACGGCCGCAGCAGCAGCATGCCCGCGGAAGTGTTTTCACATCAAACAGTAAAGAGGCAGCCTCGCGCCTTCCCCATAAAAAGGGGGATCCACAGAAGTGCCGCTCATTTACCTCTCGCTCATTCCAATATAGAAACCGCAGTCGTCTTCTTCCTCGAACCCGAAGCAGAGCCTCCTCATCCATCCACTTCCTTCGCGTTCTCACCGCCCTCCTCCGATCGCCATGGCGCCCAAAGAGGGCAAGGGCAAGGAGGTGTCGGAGAACGAGTTGGTGAAGATGCGGAAGAACAACGTCTTCTTCACCCTGACGCTCGATGCGCGCACCCTGAAGGAGCGATATTTGTGCATGTGGGGAAGGGTGACGACAGGGCACCCTGCTACCCGCGTAGTCCCAGCTTCCTACGCCATGGCTGTCCCAGATAAATTTCCTTTCTTTGTCGATTACTTCTACTACAGGCTTTGTCCCCCATTTTCTGATTTCCTCAACGACATCATGTACACATTTGGATTCCATATCTTGGTTTCCACGCCGAATGATGTGGCATGTATGTCCACCTTCACCCACCTCTGTGAGAATTTTGCCGGAGTGGTCCCCAATATAGCCATCTTCTGTCATTACTCCATCCCCCGCATCCAGCCAGGAGAGGCCCTTTCTGGCTGCGTCGCCTGGATCCAAAGGGCAGGGATAAAGAAGACATAACCAGAAGGGATTTACCGCGAGAAATGGGATGAATGGCGGCGCAGGTGGTGCTAGATTATGGAGAAAGATCTGCAGCCGTTCTTTATGCCCCGACAAACGAGACTGACCCGCGGCAATGATTGGAGCGATCTCGACCCTCAGGATGGGAGGCTCACAATCGCAACCACCAGGATCCAGCGCCTCAAGGCTGTCAGACTCACAATCAAGATGATTGTCGCTGACTTCCTCCGCCGCTGCATCGCCCCTCTGCAGAACAAAAGAAGGCCAGCTTGGGAATATTGGAACACAACAGATATCATGAGGCTGCACCCCGTCCTGAACAACAACTTGACGGTTTTTCAGCACACAGCTCTCTGCCACAAGCTGTTCAGGACTGACGGGCTTTTCAAGTTGTCGGCAAGTGTCATTCCCTTGTGCAACAACTCTGCTCTGAACTCGATCATCGCCATGATGCCGGTGTTCAATGCCGACCTGGGTCGAGCCCTCCGTGGAGCGCGCACATGAGTTCTTTGACAACTTGTCGGAGAGGGCCATCCGGGAAGAGGCGACCTCATCCGCCCAACTACTAACGATGAAGTGGCATACATTGCCAGTAGGGCGGAAGAGGCGGCCCTCGCCGCGGAGGCCGGCAGTGTTGGCTTTGTGGAAGATGAAGCCAGTGAAGATGAGAATCTTGCCGAGCAGGGGGAGACTGCTGGAGAGCATAGTGGCGGTGTTGCCAGTGGCTCTTCTGTCGGAGGTACAGTTGAAGAGCAGCCGTATGAGGAGCCCTCATCTCCGGAAAAGAAAAAGCGTGTCCTTCGGCGAGCCACCCCGGCGAGCCAGTCCAGCGAACTTCCTCGCACGAAGAGATCCCCGGTAGGGGGGCGGCCGACAAGGCTATGCTATGGCAAGAAACTCAGCAGGAACCTGTGCGCCAGACGAGGCGCACAACCACGGCGGCAAAGAAAGCAGCGGGGGCGGCTCGGGCAACGGCGCCGGAAACTGGAGTAGGCTCACATCAGCCTGCCGCTTCCGCCACAGCCAAGCGGCCCAGGTACCCTCCTCCATCCCCTTGTATGGATGCTATAGCGGAGGTTGATTTTGACCTCTCCACTTTTAGCCCGGAAAGAGAAGAGAGCTCGGAGAGAGAAGAGTAAGGGTATCGTCGCCTCCTTTTCTTCCTGAATCTCTGGTTTTGCTTATCTCACTTATTCTTGCTTTGGCCTGTCCTCACAGAGATACGGAAATCCTGGCGCAAAGGATGGCGAAGAAGGCTAAAACTTCAACGAGATACGAGCCCCCGGCAAGCACCGTAGGTTTGACGGAGGCCATCTTCATCAGCCCGGAGCCTAGCCCATGATGCAGCCCCCAACCTAGCCCCCAGCATGAGTCCACTACTCATTTCCCGTTGGCGGGCGTCGGGGTCTATATCTTTAGTGCTGACATTGCCAGGCATGCAGGAGAAGAACGGCAACAAAGAGGGCCAATGAGGGCCGCCCCTGACATGCCGCCTCTGTCAACCACACCGCCCAGGGATGGATCCCTGGCAAGGGCTTCTAATGACAAGCCCACTCGCGTGGAGGAAGAGCCGGCAAGCACGGGCACCGACAGTCCTACACTGGCAACAAGTGTTGCCAGGGAAGGGACCACCTCCCAGCAACTCCTCACAGGTAAGCCGCCCGCTTCAGGGCACTTATCATTCTTCCTGTTTGATCTTTTTCTCTTGGTCTCATCTCGTTTCTCCTCCTTGGCTTTCAGATCTCACCATGACGGAACGAATGGATGTCGACGTGAACACCGAGGAGACCACCAAGGATGCTGCCGCTGAAGCCGCTAGAACCACTGCCGACGAGGCCGCCAAGGACGTACATGAGAAAACCGCCAAGGGGTCCATTGGTGAGGCCGGCAAGGAGACCGGCGACCGTACTAACAACATTCCTGCCGCAAGAGTGCCCGACGCTACACCGGTTCTAGAGCCTCTAGTTGCCGGTGAGGTGGTTGTCGAGGATCAACCATCAACATCTGAAGTTCCCCCCTCAAGCAAATACCTGAAGATTGGTGACAACTTGTTCATCAACATCCCAAGGACGGCAAGCACCAGAGCGCCAATCGAAGGAGAGACTGTTGACAAGGAAGTCATTGCCACTGTCGGGCTCAAGGTCATCGACGAGCGGCGCGCCAACAACAGTGGATCTAAAGAAGTACAGCTCCTCCAGGCCATGAGCGATAACTTCGAGAAGCTTGGGAGCTTCATTGTACCCGAAAGGAGAAGTTAGACTCCAGAGCAGCAGTTGTTGATGGAGCAGAGGCAGACCTCAAGAGTCGTGTCGAGCAAATGCAGGGTTGGTATGCCGGAGGCCTTACAAGAGCTGAGGACTGGCCGGGAGCAGCCGAGCCAAGGTTGGGATGAGCTCCTCTTGAAGCAGTCTGATATCAAGAAGCCATAGGAAGATGCTGCTCAACATGATACTACAGAAGATGCTCGCTTAATAGAACGTCGTGTCAGGCTCGATGCTTACGAAGAGAACCTTGTCACTCGCGAGGAGGCGCTTGCTGCCAAGCTCCGCGGAAAGGATAAAGAAATTGAAAAACTTATCACGCAGCGAACCCAAGAGCTGGAGCAGAAGCACAAAGAAGCACTTGACGCTCTGATCTCAGACCACACCAGCAAGCTAAAGGAAGCCATCGATGCTGCTGAAGCTGCAGAGGCCGCCAAGAATGAGCTGGCTAACAAGATGAAGAAGCTGGAGGCAGATCTGGAGGATCACAGCAAGGAGATCTCGACGCTCAAGACCAACAGAGAAAACACTCTCTATGACTTGGTGGAGATGCAAGTTGCCATATCCGAAAAGACCAAGAAACTTTCCTCCTCCAATGAATCTATTGCCGGTCTGGAGCTGAAGCTGATCACGCTGAAAGAGTCCCTTGAGAGTAGTAGGGCTCACGAGAAGACCCTAGCCAAGGACCTCCAGAACGAGAAGGAGCTGATTGAGAGCGCCGCCGCCACCTACAACGACTACGAGAAAGGCGTGAAGATCTGGACTGAGTGCCTTATTGACGTCTGATATGTCTTGAGCTTGCGTTGGTTTTCCTTGAAGAGGAAAGGGTGGTGCAGCAATAGTAGCGTAAGTATTTCCCTCAGTTTTTGAGAACCAAGTGTTCAATCCAATAGGAGGCTCCTCAAAAGTCCCACGCACCTACACAAACAAACAAGAACTCGCAACCAATGCAATAAAGGGGTTCTCAATCCCTTCACGGCCACTTGCGAAAGTGAGATCTGATAGAGATAATATGATAAGATAAATATTTTTTTGATATTTTATGATAGAGATTGGAAAAGTAAAGATGCAAATAAAAGTAGATTGAAAGCTTATATGCTAAAGATAGACCCAGGGGCCATAGGTTTCACTAGTGGCTTCTCTCAAGATAGCATAAGTATTACGGTGGGTGAACAAATTACTGTCGAGCAATTGATAGAAAAGCGAATAATTACGAGATTATCTAGGCATGATCATGTATATAGGCATCACGTCTGTGACAAGTAGACCGACTCCTTCCTGCATCTACTACTATTACTCCATAATCGACCGCTATCCAACATGCATCTAGAGTATTAAGTTCATAAAGAACAGAGTAACGCATTAAGAAAGATGACATGATGTAGAGGGATAAACTCATGCAATATGATATAAACCCCATATTTTTATCCTCGATGGCAACAATACAATACGTACCTTGCTGCCCTTGTTGTCACTGGGAAAGGACACCGCGAGATTGAACCCAAAGCTAAGCACTTCTCCCATTGCAAGAAAGATCAATCTAGTAGGCCAAGCCAAACTGATAATTCGAAGAGACTTGCAAAGATAACTTAATCATACATAAAATAATTCAGAGGAGATTCAAATATTTCTCATAGATAAACTTGATCATAAACCCACAATTCATCGGATCTCGACAAACACACCGCAAAAAGAGTTACATCAAATAGATCTCCAAGAAGATCAAGGAGAACTTTGTATTGAGATTCAAGGAGAGAGAAGAAGCCATCTAGCTAATAACTATGGACCTGAAGGTCTGTGGTAAACTACTCACAACTCATCGGAGAGGCCTTGGAGATGATGTAGAGGCCCTCCGTGGTCGATTCCCCCTCCGATGGAGCGCCGGCGAAGGCTCCAAGATGGGATCTCGCGGATACAAAAGGTTACGGTGGTGGAATTAGGTTTTCGTGGTCGCTTCTGATGTTTTTGGGGTACATGGGTATATGTAGGAGGAAGAAGTAGGTCGGTGGACGCTCGAGGGGCCCACGAGGGTGGGGGGCACGCCCACTTGTAGGGGGCGTGCCGGGCACCCTCGTGGCCACCTCCTTTGTTTCTTGACTTCCACTCCAATTCCTCTGGATCACGTTTGTTCCAAAAAGATCGCTCCCGAAGGTTTCATTCCATTTGGACTCGTTTGATATTGCTTTTCTTCGAAACACTGAAATAGGTAAAAAAACAGCAATTCGGGCTGGGCCTCCAGTTAGTAGGTTAGTCCCAAAAATGATATAAAAGTGTAAAGTAAAGCCCATAAACATCCAAAATGGGTAATATAATAGCATGGAACAATCAAAAATTATAGATACATTGGAGACGTATCAAGCATCCCCAAGCTTAATTCCTGCTCGTCCTCGAGTAGGTAAATGATAAAAACAGAATTTTTGATGTGGAATGCTACCTAGCATAATTCTCAATGTAATTTTCTTTATTGTGGCATGAATGTTCAGATCCAAATGATTCAAAATAAAAGTTCATATTGACATAAGAAATAGTAATACTTCAAGCATACTAATCAAGCAATCATGTCTTCTCAAAATAACATGGCTAAAGAAAGTTATCCCTACAAAATCATATAGTCTGGCTATTGCTCTATCTTCATCACACAAAGTATTTAATCATGCACAACCCCGATGACAATCCAAGCAATTGTTTCATACTTTAGTAATCTCAAAAAATTTCAACTTTCATGCAATACATGAGCGTGAGCCATGGACATATCACTATATGTGGAATAGAATGGTGGTTGTGGAGAAGACAAAAAAGGAGAAGATAGTCTCACATCAACTAGGCGTATCAACAGGCTATGGAGATGCCCATTAATAGATATCAATGTGAGTGAGTAGGGATTGCCATGCAACGGATGCACTAGAGCGATAAATGTATGAAAGCTCAACAAAAGAAACTAAGTGGGTGTGCATCCAACTCGCTTGCTCACGAAGACCTAGGGCATTTTGAGGAAGCCCATCATTGGAATATACAAGCCAAGTTCTATAATGAAAAATTCCCACTAGTATATGAAAGTGACAACATAGGAGACTCTCTATCATGAAGATCATGGTGCTACTTTGAAGCACAAGTGTGGTAAAAAGGATAGTAGCATTGTCCCTTCTCTCTTTTTCTCTCATTTTTTTATTTGGCCTTTATTTTTTTTGGCCTTCTCTTTTTTTATTTGCTGGGCTCTTTGGCCTCTTTTTTTATAAAGTCTGAAGTCTCATCCCAACTTGTGGGGGAATCATAGTCTCCATCATTCTTTCCTCACTTGGGACAATGCTCTAATAATGAAGATCATCACACTTTTATTTACTTACAACTCAAGATTACAACTCAATACTTATAACAAGATATGACTCTATATGAATGCCTCTGGTGGTGTACCGGGATATGCAATGAATCAAGAGTGACATGTATGAAAAAATTATGAAGGTGGCCTTGCCACAAATACGATGTCAACTACATGATCATGCAAAGAGCAATATGACAATGATGATGCGTGTCATATAAACAGAACGGTGGAAAGTTGCATGGAAATATATCTCAGAATGGCTATGGAAATGCCATAATATGTAGGTATGGTGGCTGTTTTGAGGAAGGTATATGGTGGGTGTATGGTACCGGCGAAAGTTGCGTGGCACAAGAAAGGCTAGCAATGGTGGAAGGGTGAGAGTGCGTATAATCCATGGACTCAACATTAGTCATAAAGAACTCATATACTTATTGCAAAAATCTACAAGTCATTGAAAACAAAGTACTACATGCATGCTCCTAGGGGGATAGATTGGTAGGAAAAGACCATCACTCGTCCCCGACCGCCAGTCATAAGGAAGACAATCAATAAATAAAATTGTGCTCCAACTTCATCACAAAGCAGTTCACCATACGTGCATACTACGGGAATCACAAACTTCAACACAAGTATTCTTTAAATTCATAATCACCCAACTAGCATGACTTTAATATTACCACCTCTATATCTCAAAACAATTATCAAGTATCAAATTGATCATAGCATCCAATTCACTTTCTATGATAGTTTCTATTATACCCAACTTGGATGCCCATCATTCTAGGGGCAATTTTATAACCATAGCAAATATAATGCTGTTCTAAGAGACTCTCAAAATAATATAAGTGAAGCATGAGAGATTAACAATTTCTACAAAATTAAGCCACCACCGTGCTCTAAAAGATATAAGTGAAGCACTAGAGCAAAAACTATCTAGCTCAAAAGATATAAGCGAAGCACGTAGAGTATTATAATAAATTCCAATCAAGTGGCTTTCTCCCAAAAGGTGTGTACAGAAAGGATGATTGTGGTAAACTAAAAAGCAAAGACTAATATCATACAAGACTCTCCAAGCAAAACACATATCATGTGGCGAATAAAAATATAGCTCCAAGTAAAGTTACCGATAGACGAAGACGAAAGAGGGGATGCCTTCCGGGGCATCCCCAAGCTTAGGCTTTTGGTTATCCTTGAATATCTTGGGGTGCCATGGGCATCCCCAAGCTTAGTATCTTGCCACTACTTATTCCATAGTCCATCAAATCTTTACCCAAAACTTGAAAACTTCACAACACAAAACTCAACAGGAAATCTCATAAGCTCCGTTAGTGGAAGAAAGAAAAACCACCACATAAGGTACTGTAACGAACTCATTATTTATTTATATTGGTGTTAAACCTACTGTATTCCAACTTCTCTATGGTTCATACCCTACATACTAGCCATAGATGCATCAAAATAAGCAAACAACACATGAAAAAACAGAATCTGTCAAAAACAGAACAGTCTGTAGCAATCTGTAACTCTCGAATACTTATGGAACTCTAAAAATCCTTGAAAAATAGGAAGTCCTGGGAAATTTGTCTATTGATCTACAGCAAAAAGAATGAACACAAAATCACGTTTCTGTGAATTACTAAAATTATTTGCGTGTGCGCAAAGTTTCTGTTTTTCACCAGAATCAAATTAACTATCACCATAGGTTATCCTATAGGTTCTACTTGGCACAAACACTAATTAAAACATAAAAACACATCTAAAAAGAAGCTAGATGCAAAATTTATTACTAAACATAAGCTAAAACAAAAAAACAAAAATAAAATTGTGTTGACTCCCAACTAGCGCTATCGTTTAACGCCCCTAGCTAGGCATAAAAGCGAGGGTAGATCTAAGTAGTGCCATCTTTGGCACTCGGAAAGAAAAGAGCGAATTTCCTTTCTATGGCATTCATCCTTCTATTTTGGGAAAGAACATTGCCATTAATGGAGGAATTAATATTAAGCACATTACGGAAATTTGCATCTAAGCTAGCCTTCATCTCTTTGATAATTTCGTTTTGATAAAAGCATAAGAGGGTGGTAGATTCAACCTTATCATTCATGGGGTGCCAAAATATAGTTTTCATTCTTTCATAGGTGTCTATAGCATCCCCTTCAAGATAACCTCCTTCAAAAATAGAATCTAGAACTTGCTTGAAAGAAACAGGTAAGCCAACATAGAAACTTTTTAAGTAAACCTCAATTTGATATCGTGGCACATAGCTAGCCCGAATCCTTAATAACCTATCCCAAGCATCTTTTAAAGACTCATCAAGTAAATAACGAAAATTTTTGGAGTCATCTTCATCAAAATTATTCAAACTCTCATTGGTGACACCGGTGGGTCTTTCAATCGCATCATTATTTATGAGCTTAGAGAGGATAGAGGGACTATCAAAGGTACTAAAACCCTGAAAAGGACCCTTAGTTCTTTTTGATTCGGCCATGGCAATGGGAAGGCAAATGGTAAAGAGAGGGAAGATTGGGAAAGGGAGGGCAAATAAAACGGCAAGGGTGAAGTGGGGGAGAGGAAAATGAGAGGCAACTGGCAAATAATGTAATGCGAGGGAGATGAGTTTGTGATGGGTACTTGGTATGTCTTGACTTGAGTGAAGACCTCCCTGGCAACGGCGCCAGAAATCCTTCTTGCTACGTCTTGAGCTTGCGTTGGTTTTCCTTGAAGAGGAAAGGGTGGTGCAGCAATAGTAGCGTAAGTATTTCCCTCAGTTTTTGAAAACCAAGGTATCAATCCAGTAGGAGGCTTCTCAAAAGTCCCACGCACCTACACAAACAAACAAGAACTCGCAACCAACGCAATAAAGGGGTTGTCAATCCCTTCACGGCCACTTGCAAAAGTGAGATCTGATAGAGATAATATGATTAGATAAATATACTTTTGGTATTTTATGATATAGATTGGAAAAGTAAAGATGCAAGCATGATCATGCATATAGGCATCACGTCTGTGACAAGTAGACCGACTCCTGCCTGCATCTACTACTATTACTCCACACATCGACCGCTATCCAGCATGCATCTAGAGTATTAAGTTCATAAATAACAGAGTAACGCATTAAGAAAGATGACATGATGTAGAGGGATAAACTCATGCAATATGATATAAACCCCATCTTTTTATCCTCGATGGAAACAATACAATATGTGCCTTGCTGCCCCTGCTGTCACTGGGAAAGGACACCACAAGATCGAAACCAAAGCTAAGCACTTCTCCCATTGCAAGAAAGATCAATCTAGTAGGCCAAACCAAACTGATAATTCGAAGAGACTTACAAAGATAACTTAATCATACATAAAGAATTCAGAGGAGATTTAAATATTTCTCATAGATAAACTTGATCATAAACCCACAATTCATCGGATCTCGACAAACACACCGCGAAAAGAGTTACATCGAATAGATCTCCAAGAAGATCAAGGAGAACTTTGTATTGAGATTCAAAGAGAGAGAAGAAGCCATCTAGCTAATAACTATGGACCCGAAGGTCTTTGGTAAACTACTCACAACTCATCGGAGAGGCCTTGGAGATGATGTAGAGGCCCTCCATGGTTGATTCCCCCTCAGGGGGAGCGCCGACGAAGGCTTCAAGATGGGATCTCGCAGATATAGAAGGTTACGGCGGTGGAATTAGGTTTTCGTGGTCGCTTCTGATGTTTTCGGGGTACATGGGTATATGTAGGAGGAAGAAGTAGGTCGGTGGACGCTCGAGGGGCCCACGAGGGTGGGGGGCGTGCCCACCTGTAGGGGGCGCACCGGGCACCCTCATGGCCGCCTCCTTTGTTTCTTGACTTCCACTCCATGTCCTCTGGATCACGTTTGTTCCAAAAAGATCTCTCCCGAAGGTTTCATTCCGTTTGGACTCCGTTTGTTATTCCTTTTCTTTGAAACACCGAAATAGGCGGAAAAAACAGCATTTCGGGCTAGGCCTCCAGTTAGTAGGTTAGTCCCAAAAATGATATAAAAGTGTAAAGTAAAGCTCATAAACATCCAAAACGGGTAATATAATAGCATGGAACAATAAAAAATTATAGATACGTTGGAGACGTATCAACGTCGTGGAAAGGCTTGCAGCAGAACTATCCACCATGGGCCTGCCGAACTTCCAATATTCTTCTGACGACAGGGTGTCCACGAGCGCCAGACTGACCATGTTCTTCGATGGCCTCGTCGACGCCCTGAAGTTGCTCCACTCCAACCGAGCAACCCAACTCGCCATTCAACAGTCTTGCCGCTGTTGCTACTTCGCCATCGACTTCTCTCTGCGCCACTAGCACAACACTGACCACTTGATTCGTTGCCGCTAGATATAGCAGCAATGGCTCTCGTGGTTTAGGCGCGACTAATGTTGGCGTAGAGGAGAGGTACCTCTTCAGATCTTGCGCCGCCGCCTCCGCTTCCAGAGTCCATTTCATTGGTCCTGCCTTTTTCAAGATCTTAAAATAGGGCAGGGCGCGCTCAGCAGATTTGGAGATGAACCTTCTTAGAGCAGCAATGCAGCCGACAAGTCGGCACAAATCTTTGACTCGCCTCGGCGCTTCAATCTGCTCAATCACCTTGATCTTGTTGGGGTTCTCCTCGATCCCACGCTGAGACACAAAGAATCCGAGAAGCTTGCCGGATGGGACACCAAACACACACTTCTCATGATTGAGCTTGAGATTCATCTTGCGCAGATTTGCAAATGTCTCTTCTAAATCTTGTATGACCATTGCTTTGTCTTTGGTTTTGACCACTATGTCATCCATATAAGCCTCCATATTTCTATGTAGCTGTGGCTCAAAACCGATCTGGATCGCTCTTGCAAACGTTGAACCAGTGCTTTTCAACCCAAAAGGCATTCGTATAAAACAATACGTGCCACATGGGGTGATAAACGCGGTCTTCTCTTCATCTTCCTTCATCATGAAGAACTGATGGTACCCTGAATAAGCGTCAAGGAATGACAACAAGTCACATCAGGTAGTGGAGTCCACAATCTGGTCGATGCGTGGCAAGGGGAAAGGATCCTTTGGGCAGGCTTTATTGACACTTGTATAATCAATACACAACCTCCATTTTCCATTCGCCTTGCGCACTACAACCGGATTGGCCAACCATGTTGGATGGAGCACTCCTCTGAGCAAACCTGCTGCTTCCAACTTCCTGACCTCTTTGGTGATAAACTCTTGCCACTCCAAAGTTTGCTTCCTGACCTTCTACTTGACGGGCCGTGCGTGAGGACAGAAAGCAAGATGGTGCTCAATAACTTCCCTGGGAATGCCAGGGATGTTAGATACCTGCCATGCAAACGCATCGACATTCGGCCATAGGAAGGCGATGAGCACACTTTCCTATTTGCTGTCGAGGGTGTAACTTATGGTGAAAGTTCCGCCCATGCGTCCTCCTTGACGGGCACCTTCTTAGTTTCTGGTGGAGCTGCTTTGGATTTCTTGCTCTTGTCGGTGGAGCTCTCCAGCACTTCCTCGACGGGAATGCAGCACTCCGAAGAGGTGCGTTTGCCGGAGTGGGTGCAAGAGGTCTTGCCGGTGTAAGAGGTCTTGCCGGTGTAAGAGGTCTTGCTGGTGCAATTGGTCTTGCCGGTATTATTCCCCCTGGGAGCTTCAGTGGCATTGAGCAGGTGCCTTCATGGCAGGTGCTACAACTGCCTCCCGTTAGAGCTGGTCGGCACAGATAAGTGCATCCCTCTTGTCAGAACCGATAGTGATGACACTAATCGGCCCGGGAATCTTCAACGTGTTATAGGCGTAATGTGACGCCACCATAAACTTGGCCAGCGCCGGGTGGTTGAGGATCCTGTTATATGGCAATGAGATCTTGGCAACATCAAAAACGATCTTTTCCATCCCGTAGTTCAGCTCGCCACCAAATGTAACTGGTAGCATGATTTTACCTTTTGGTTGGCTTCTTCCTGGGTTGATCCCTTGAAACGTGTCCGTCTCTTTGAGATCTTCATCGGGAATTTGCAGCCTCGTGATCACATTGGGCGAGATCAAGTTCAAACCGACCCCACCGTCAACTAATATTTTTGTTACTTTGAGGTTGCGGATTGTTGACGAAACCAACAATGACAAGCACCCGACCGCTGTTGTGCGATCAGGGTGATCCTTAGCATCAAAAATAATAGGCGTGTTGGACCATTTCAGCGGCTTCTGTGCATCGACTGATGGTTCTGTCGCATTAATCTCGCGCGCCCACTATTTAAGTTGGCGGTGAGAAGAATGCAATGAGGCGCCACCATCGATGCACATGGCTTCAGTAGCTTTTTGGAACTCATGCTCGCTGGACTCATCGCCTTCTTTGTGGTCATCATCCCCCCTATTTCTTGTCGCGGCCTCGAGCAGGCCTCTCCTGTTGCTTATCCTTGCCGCGGCGACCCCCTCCGCCACCACACTTCTTGCCGGACCCCTCAGCACCATCCTGTCCCTTCTCCTTATCTCGCCTTTCATATTCAACTTTCTGCTTCTCGGCAAGCAGCTCAACTTGCCAGCAATTCTGGAGGTCATGGCCCTTGGTGCGATGGATCTTGCAGTATTGCTTGTTAGAGCTCTCCGGCTTGTCAGCAGCTGCAAAGACCTAGTAGGCGGTGCACCTAGCAACCTCTTTGCCGGGGTCGTCAACCTTGGCCTTCTTGGCGGTGCCGGGGTTGCTGGATCCCTCGACGGCAAGCACAGTTTTACCCTTGAACATCATGTTACACCGTCGGCCCTTCTTCACCGGGCCGGCGGCATCTTCGTCTCCGGAGTCAGTTCCCGCACCGGCGTCTTTGCCGATGTATTTCCTCCCTTCTTTAGCTCGAGCACATCTATCGGCTAAAACATAAAGCTCGGCAACATCCCTAACCTTGTTCATTTCCAACTCTTCACACATCTTGCGATTGCGCACATTATGATGAAACACACTGATAACAGTGGCATGATGAACGTCTGGGATATTGTATTGTACACAGCTGAATCTCTGTATATACTTGTGCAAGGTTTCACCCTCTTTCTAGGGAATGAGATGTAAATCACTTGCCTGGCCGGGAGCTTGGTGGCCTTCGGTAAAGGCGCCAACAAACTCGTGGCACAGATCCGACCAAGAAGAGATGGAATTTTCTGGTAGGTGCATCAACCACGACCTGACGTTGGGCTTGAGTACCAACGGGAAGTAGTTGGCTAGCAACTTGTCGTCTCGAGCCCCGGCAGCCTGCACCATGTTGGTGTAGATGCTTAGTAACTTCGACGGGTGAGTCTTGCCGTCGTATTTCTCCGGGACCTCTGGTTTGAACATGCGGGAAGTGGGCCACTGGACGCACCGCAGCTCACGAGTAAAAGCTGGACAACCTACCTCGTAAGGTAAGTCTCCAGAATCCCCCGGTGCAGGCTTGTCCACAGTGGGCCCTACACGCCTGTTAGATTGATGGCACGCTTCCCGCCGCCGCTCAATGGTGGTCCGAGCGTCTTCTTTGAGTTGTTCCTGAAGGACTTGACGTTGATTGCGGCGAGTTCGTGGATCGGACGATGTTGTGGATCCATCATCGCGTGCATCGATCCGCCGAACTGGCGACCGCTGCTGTCGTGATGGAGGGGAGGGCACCGTAGTTGTGGCACCAACGATCCTTCCGCCATAGGCACGCGCCAGCTCGATGGACCGCCGCTGCAAGGGCTCCACCTGCTGCAGCCCATCTACATTGGTGAAACCGATGAGGCTCTGAATGGCAACTCTCCATTCTTCTAGCTTCTCCGCAGTGGGAGCAAAATCTAGGAGTAGTTGCGCTCACGCCAACGCTTCTGCAGGTGTAGGCAGCAACAATGGGTGCGAAGAACGTGAGGTGCTCTGACTCCTAACTGTCTTAGAAGGAGCCCCATCACGGTCCCACGGCCGCGCGTCATTTCCATCGGCCTCTTAGCGTGCATGTTGGCCCCGCGCGTCTCGGGAATGATGCTGAGGGCTCTTTCGATGGGGACGCCTGGGGTCATCAATGTCGCGCCGATGCTCATCACGCATGACCTGGGAAGACCGCGGTGCATGCGCCAGTGGGGATGTCTTGGAAGTCGCCTTTCCACCTTTGGAAGTCGATGTGCCGCCCGTAGGCAGCACGACTCCGTCCTTGGATCCAGCGATGCGTGTGCCATCGTCGCGGCCACGGGCAATACCGCTCGCCTCGATTTATTCACTAGAATGTCATGGAAGCCCATGATCCCCAACTTCTCCTCCACCCGCGTCCACTCCATCGCCCGTCCGTGTTGGTACGGGCAGATCGGCCGCAGATGAACCAATCGTCGTGATACCCTTCCTCTTGGGAAACATGATGATGAAGATCTCGAAGAAACTGACGCGCTAACTGCTAGATCACGTTTGCACAACCTCACGCGCCCTATATGGCGTGCCAAAGATGTCAGGGCAACAACACCTATGGGATCCTGTGGATCCCTTATACGGTTCGGAAGGGAACAAGGTGTATGCAAAGAGCAGATGTAGCGATCAACACGAGGGATTTTTATCCAGGTTCGGGCCGCTGAGAAGCATAAACCCCTAGTCCTGCATTGGTGTATTGAGAGTTCTTGAGCTCTGGCTCATTGCACGCATGCAAACTGGGCCAGAAAGTCCAAAAGTCCCTCTCCTGTATTGCCTTGGGCCTCCTTTTATACCAAGGGGCTACCACTGTGGTGTATAGTGCATACATGAGGTGTAAAGTTGCTACAGTGTCCATGCTTATCGCTGACGTCTTAGGACAAACACATTTAATGCGTTGTTTACATGTCCCTAACTTTCTTGGGGACGGAAACAGAGACTGTCCCGTCCGTCGCTGCCTCGCCCCATCTCGACACGCATTTAGGATGACAAGGCTCGCGGGGCTAGGCTGGCAGGCTGGTCGCTGCACAGGAGTGGTGGTAGGGCGGTGGGATCTTTGCCGTGTGCGGGTCCTGCCGTTGGCTCGCAAACGTCCCCGGCAAGGATCTCACCAGGCCTCGCAAACGTTCCCGGCAAGGATCTCGCCAGGCCTCGCAAACGTTCCTGGCAAGGAACTTGCTGGGGAACTTTGCCTTTTGGTCTTCACAACAATCTGCATGCCACCACGCAGATGCCCCTGGATCTTGGTCTTGACATTGTTGATGGTGTCAGTGCTCTCAATCTCAAGGGGATGGTCTTACCGGTGCTTCACTTCATGGACCATCCCAGCAAGGGTCTTGCCGGGGCCCCAACTTGTGGTCTTCTCTAGTCGCCTCATATTTGTTTCCAGTTGTTCCAGTCAGGCCTTGCCGCGGGTATGGCTGCAACTGCCCGTGCACAAGTATGGGGTATTAAAGGGCCCAAACTTTGGTACACTGATAGCGTGTCAAGTAGACCGACTCCTGCCTGCATGTACTACTATTACTCCACACATCGACCAACTCCTGCCCGCGACTAGAGTATCAAGTTCATGAAGAACAAAGTAACGCATTAAGTAAGATGACATGATGTAGAAGAATAAACTCAAGCAATATGATGTAAACCCCATCTTTTTATCCTCAATGGCAACAATAGAATACGTGCCTTGCTGCCCCTACTATCACTGGGAAAGGACACTGCAAGATTGAACCCAAAGCTAAGCACTTCTCCCGTTGCAAGAAAAACCAATCTAGTTGGCCAAACTAAACCAATAGTTCGAAGAGACATACAAAGATATCAAATCATGCATATAAGAATTCGGAGAAGATTCAAATAAAATTCATAGATAAGCTGACCTTAAATCCACAATTCATCGGATCTCGACAAACGCACCGCAAAAGAAGATTACATCAGATAGATCTCCAAGAACATTGAGGAGAACATGGTATTGAGAATCAAAGAGAGATAAAAAGGCATTTAGCTACTAGCTATGGACCCATAGGTCCGTGGTAAACTACTCACGCTTCATCAGAAGGGCAATAGAGTTGATGTAGAAGCCCTCCATGATCGAATCCCCCTTCGGCAGGATGCCAAAAAAGGTCCCAAGATGGGATCTCACGGGAATAGAAGGTTGCGGCAGTGGAAAAGTGTTTTCATGGATGCCTCTAGAGGTTTGGGAATATATGTGAATATATCGGACAAAGAATTAGGTCGGGGGTGTTGGAGTAGGCCACAAGGCAAGGGGCACGCTCTACCCCCTGGGCGCGCCTCTGTGGCTTGTCATCTACTCCAAGGTCTTCTAACTTGGAGTCCAAGTCCAACATATGTCTTTTGGTCCAAGAAAAATCATCACGAAGGTTTTATTCCGTTTGGACTCTGTTTGGTATTCCTTTCATGCGAAGCTCAAAAACAAGGAAAAACAGGAACTAGGACTGGGCTCTAGGTTAATAGGTTAGTCCTAAAAATAATATAAAATAGCATATTAATGCATATAAAACATCCAAAACAGATAATATAATAGCATGGAACAATCAAAAGTTATAAATACGTTGGAGGCTTATCAACCCGCACAAGGGAGGGGGAGGTTTTCCCCCTTGGCCGGTGATGAAGAGGAGGAGTCCCCCTCCAATTCGGCATCCCCCTTCCATCTCCATGAGGAAAATTGGGCGCTTCCCATATTGGGCCCAAGTGGCCCAATATGCTTTCCACCACTTGGCTTTTTTAGGTCCGTAGCTATTTAAATAAATATAAAAGCTACCTAATCATATACAGAGCATGTTAATATTAATTTAACATAATCAGAAACTATTTCCACCTATATATAATTTACCGGTATTGCTCGGTAAACACTAAAACCCTTCCGGTGACCCCAAAACACTTTCGGTTCCTCTCGAAACTATTTTGAATATTAATGAAACTATTTGTTAAATATTTTCTCATTACTCCTGTCTTATTAACAATCAACACATTTTGATTAGCTTAATCTTGTGACAATGTAGGTTCGGTAAAACACAGACATGAACAAACCCCTTTATTTCAATGACCGGTCGCGAAACCGTGGACATCCATATTGATCCCTATGAGTACACGAATGACATTCGAGTGAACCTTTGATGATCATGTGTTGTTCCCTTTGCTTTGTGATACTTTACAAAACCCGAGGTGAGATATATCATTATCCTCTTGAGTCATACACAAGCTCACTTTACCGGTCTCCTGGTTACCAGTTTTGTTCTTCTTTCTTGTTGACATGTTCCGGCATCCCCGTGACATAGTCACTTGTGTATGGCCACATGATGATGGATGCCGTCACACGGAGAGGGCCCTAATAATACATCTCGCTCAACGGAGGAGCAAATACCACTCTCAAGCTATCTAGCTAGTCCTTTGTCAATCTTCCTAATGAATCTATAAGTTGTCGTTATGATCAACGTGTTACAGATGACATTTGAGCAACCCCAAAGTTCATTGTATGATAAGAAATGACTACACTGCTTTTATGGTCTAAGTAACTAAATCACATGTTACCTCTCTATGCTATAGTAATTGACTTGTAACAATTGTATCTCATAGTATAACAAACAAGTTTGTGTCGATTCAATATGATCGTTCTTCCAATGTCATATTCTCAAAGTTGTTTTAGGACTATTGTTACACTTAACAATATCCTAAAATTCGAAAAATATGATCACCAACAACACTTGAGCTAGTCTTAGAGGTGACTAGGAACCATATTTTTATCGTTTAACATTCTACACGTGCATATGAGTTTTCCATTGGATCGGATATTCCAGGACCATAGCAGTTATAGCATAGAATATAAACTCTTAATTATGAACATGAAAAATATAATAGTACAATATTATCGCCTCTAGGGCATATTTCGAAAAAAAAAAACATGCACTTGAGTAAATAATCTAGTTAGCACATTTTCTTTTACACCAATGGCAACCATGCTTTGCTTATGGTATAGCCTTCATCCTATCAGATCTTGACAACTTCAGATCTGCATGCATTATTTGCATTTTTGTGCATCTATTATGCTTTCACAGGAATTCATATTTGTGTAGAAACTGAGTGTGTATGTATTGAATCATTGGTAGGACCTTTGATTCCTTAGACTTGGCTATGGAACCACTATTAAAAACAATTTTCCATTGGCACAATCATCTAGAAACCACACCAAGCTCATAAATGAACTTTTGATTCATCACCCTCCATTGTTGCTTCTAAAGTGACAATATACTCAGCCTTTTGTTATAGAATTCACCACATTAACTTTCTTGGACCAATTCCAACTTACTATGCCACCACAAATAATATAATTGAAATCGAAAATCACTTGTAGCATTGATGAAGATTTTTTTCAATGTACTACTTACAACGAGCATGTATTGATGTAACTCTTTACAAAAATATCTTCATTTTCTTCGTTATGCGGGAAACATGTCGTTAACTAAACATTTCCATTGTTGTCCAATGATCAGCAATTTGACCATTCTGGCAATTTTTACTCGCAACTTACTTGGAGCACTGGACATATCTGGTTGTCTACATACCATGGAATAGAACTAACACAAGTGTGATTGAAATTACGTATTTTTCTCATCAGTATTTTAGGATACCTATTTTTTTTCTTAAAACTCCTTCCAGGTGAATTTCACAAGAAACTCTTCTTGTCATTTTTTATACTAAACTGCTTTAGTATCTTGTCAATATGTATTTTGGCTAAGCCCGATGAGACGGTACTATCTGCATGGTTATTATGCCTAATTCCAAGATTACATTGCCTAAGTACTTTACTGAAAAACTAGTTTCAATAAAATCTTAATATTAGTCAAGAAATTTATAAAATTTCCAATCAACAATGTGTCATGCACACATGGTGTTTAGAAATATTATCATGCTCCCAGTTAGTTTCAAGCATCTTCGCTTTCCTCGATGAAATCAAATTATTTGACCATTTGATCAGAACAAAAATTCTGACTCCATTATGCTTGCTTCAGTCTCTTATAGGATCTCTTGAAGTTTGCACACTTATTAGCATCCTCCGGATTGGCAAAATTACCTTGGACTGTATCACAGATACAATCTTGGTAATATTTCCATCTCATGGAAATCATTTTGACATCAATCTATTATATCTCATAATTGAAATATTTAGTAATTGCTAATTTAACCTGAACTGACTTTCAGTATTGCTATGATGAGACAATCTCGTCATAGTCAATTCCTCGATCTTGTCATAAACTATTTGTAACAATTCAAACAATATAAAGCATTTTAAACTTTATCAGTTTATAGATCCATACTTTAGACTTTAAGTCTTCCCGAGGGCCCGTCAAATCCTAAACTCGAATTATGTATATGGATACTATCTTAGATTATTTTGGCCTATAGCCCATTCCAGAGTTAGGGCCCATCAACGCTTTTCTGTGCATTATAGGTTCATTGTTTGTTCAACCATATCTCGTCTGCACACCATGAAGGTTTGCACGAGTTTTCCCAAACTATATAGTTCAGGTGCAAGTTCGACGGAAATCTCGACATCTTATGTAGAGGCTTTTGTATCAGTCATGGTAGGGAATTTTAGAACCAATTCTAGCATTTCTTTTTTTGACCTGATTGCGAAGATTATGTAATGTCCTCAAGTTGCACTGTCCTCCCACTCACTATTATGCAGAAAACATTTTCTTCAAAATCTATCGTATTTTGGGGCAAAACACTTTGCCTCGGCGTAGTGATAGAGGAATACCCAACTATTTGGGATAACCAACAAAGTAGCACTGATCTGACTTGGGACATAAACTTGCAAACATTTTACTTATTTCTTATATTCCCAAATTTTAAGAAAAGACAAAATGGTTTGGCATTACCATATCATATCTTATATGGCGTCATTTCAACAGATTTGATATCGCTTTTTTCAGCGTAAAAGCCACAATCTCTAAAGCATCACATTAAAGGTATATTGACAAATTGATTTAATGTCATATTTGATCTCACCATGTCATACATGGTTTGATTACATTTATTTTGACACACCACTCACAGTGATGTTCCGAGAGGTGCAAGCTAAGAAACTCTTTTCACAACTCATCAGACAATCGCTAAACTTGTGAATCAAATATTCCTTTCTGCAATCCAATTGTAGAAGCATAAATTTTCTTCTCACAATAATTTCTACTTCATTCTAAAAGTCTTTTGAATATTTCAAACAATCCCAATTTATGTCTCATTAAGTAAATATAAATATCTACTTGAGTCTTCCTTTGAAGGTAGATAAACCCACTTACTAGGGATATAACCCTGTGATATAACCCACCATAATTTGGCTGGGTTATCCAGGTGGAGGCTTAGGATCAAGGATCCAGATGGGCCGAGGCGCCCAGGAACAAGACCAATGGGGCGCCTCACGGAGTGGGCCGACTTAGGGACTAGCATCTGAAGACGGCGGCTCTTGGCCCTAAAGTCCAAGTCGCCAGGAGTTTCCTTACTTAGGAGACAAGTTGTAAACATACTAAGTCACGGGTCATCGTACGACCCAGACTCTTGTAAACCCTGGGTCTCGACCCGTATATAAAGGCGAGTCTTAGGGGCAGAAAGGACTAAGTTACAATCAATCAATAACTAGGTCAAGCGAATATGCTCCCTTGTATTTATCCCCAAAGCAATAAGCAAACAAGCAGGAAGTAGGCTATTACCTCGATAGTGAGAGGCCGAACCTGGGTAATCCGCGTCTCTCGATTCCGATCAACCCCGACAAGCTAAACACCTAGTTGCAATGGCCTCATGTCTAAGTCCTCACACTAGGACATCTGCTGTGACAAAACCATGACAGTTGGCGCCCACCATGGGGCTAGCACATGGTGGTTTCGAGTTTTTGAAGGGCTCTTTCCAAGGGATCGAGGGACACGCCGTCGACAGTATGGCGAAGAGTCGTCGCGGCAAACTCTACATTGACGATGCCGGCTGGGGCCCCGAGGCTGACTCAATCGAGTACAGGTACCGGTGTTGGTGTTCTGGGAACCTGGGTACCTAGACCTGCCTGCCTATGGCCCACGACATGGCTCCATCAACGACCTGGTATGGCCCATCTTTAACCACGACAAGACAAGACCCTCGCGAAAGGCCAAGCCTCGCGAGGCAGATGACATCAAGACCTCTTGACGGAGCGGCCTCCCCAGGCGGCCTCCTGAGGAGCGGAGATTTCTATGAAATCACTCAACTCATGAGGCTGAGGTGACATCAGCCATGATGACCAAGGCCAAGCGCACGCCAGTGGGCATAGAATGGCAGGTTTCCTCTTTGGTGCTAAGGAGGCAAGCACAGGTGCACAGTCCCAAGGAATTAGCCAAAGGTTGCCGTTTGTGTGCAATAAGACCAGGACTACCAGAACGGTAGGATGGATCTCATCGTTGAGCCCACCACGACGTCATGATCAGAAGCTTTGTCGGTGAAGACCACCTTTTGTCAGGATAAGATGTACTACTTGTCCCCTTTCAAAATTGGCCACTATGGGATCCCTTCCTGCCTAAGTTTTGAGGGAAGAGGACCAAGGCCACTATAAATATAGCCTAGCCACCACCGTAGCGGATGATCGAGTCCTTGAGAGACCGGACCCCCCTCGAGGCCGAATCCCTAGAGCTCATCACAAGAACGAGCCTCCTGAGGTTGTTCCTCCGCTTGTACTAGTTCATCCTCAGCCCCCCGCGAGGCTAATCCACCACAAACCAGGAGTAGGGTTTTACACCGCAAGGTGGCCCGAACCTGGGTAAACTACCATGTCCATTTCCTTCCCGTTCATCAAGCTAGGTCGTGAGAGCAGTGAGTCGATCGGCTTGAGAGGTTGAGTTCTTCTCACACGCCCATGAGTTCGAAACTTTCTTGGGTCCATGGAGCCCAGAATCCGACATTTGGCGCGCCAGGTAGGGGGCGTGTCGAGGTTAATTTCTCTTCTGTCAGTTGTTTCATCACTGCTTCATTGTTCTCATGGAAGAGGCTCCATGAGCCGGCGCTGAGCAATGAGCCGTCGCACCATCCAGGCGGCCCTCCCCAGCCACGAAATCCATCTTCACCTCCCACTTGCCGCGGCAGGGGTGGGCATCGGCGACAATAGTCATCGGCGTCGTGGGCCATTTCCACCCCTCCCCCTCAGCGTTGTGACCGAGCGGCAGCAAGATCCTCTAACTATGCCGCGGAGACGTCCCTGCACACTCGCCGGGAGCAGCCAAATGCGCGAGCCGCGCTCGTCATGGCCCACGAGTTGTTGTGTTGCAGGCTGGCTGAGGGTGGCCGCAACACCCTGCTCTCCTATGCCACCGACCTGCTCGATGCTTCCTATGAGGGCACAACGCCTTTCGGCATCATGCCAGCTATGCGGACTCCCAGGAGGCTCACGCCCACACCGGCCGCGCCTACTCGCCCCTCCGGGGGGAGGGGAGGCGTATGGCATCGTCTTCCCAACCCAAGGGGCACATTCGCAGGGAGCAGCTGGGGTAGGCGGTTTATACGTTAACGGCAGCGAGGAGTCGCTCTTGGGCTGGCAGGCTAGGGCCTCGGAGATGGCGGGCTGCAGAGTGCGGGCTTGGAGGATGATCTCGGGGAAATAGCCCCTAGGATGCTGGTACCACCAATGGCGGGTGCGCCGCGCGAGCAAGGGAGAAGCCTGTTCATGTTTCCTGCGCTGGCCAGCCATCAGTATCACCAAGGTCGCGGGGGATGGAGACCCCTCATGAGTCGGCTCAGCTCCTGTCGGTTTTCTGGGAACCAGGGTACCCAGACTTGCTTGCCTGCAGCCCACGGCGTGACTCCATCGAAGGCCTAGTATGGCCCATCTTCAACCACGACAAGACAAGACCCTCGCGAGGCGAACGACACCAGGACCTCCCGAAGGAGCGGCCTCCTGAGGAGCGAAGATTTCTATGCAAACCCTCACCTCATGAGGTGAGGTGACATCAGCCAGGATGACCAAGGCCAGGCGCGCGCCTGCTGGCGCAGAGCAGCAGGTTTCCTCTTTGGTGCTAAGGAGGCAAGCGCAGGTGCAAAGTCCCAAGGAATCAACCAAAGGTTGCCATTTGCGTGCAACAAGACCAGGACTGCCAGAATGGCAAGATGGATGTCATTGTCGAGCCCACCACGACGTCATGGTCAGAAGCTTTGCAGGCGAAGACCACCTTTCGTTAGGATAGGATGTACTACTTGTCCCCTTTCAAAATTGGCCACTGTGGGATCCCTCCCCACCTAAGTTTTGAGGGAAGAGGACCAAGGCCACTATAAATATAGCCTAGCCACCACCGTAGGAACGATTCCTTGAGAGATCGGACCCCCCAAGAGCTCAGGGTCATCCGGGATGGGCGCCTTGGCCGCCGCCCTGAGCGCAACGACCGTGGTGGAGGTCGCGGCAGAGGCTGCTTGGATGATCATGGCCCCCGTTAGGGCTGGCACGACCATCCTCGTGAAGGCCGCTTGCAGGACCAGCCTCACAATGGTCCATGGCGGAACCAGCCTCGTGAGGATCGCCCTCAGGGCAATGCTGGACTCCCTCCACTTCCACCGCTACCAAGAAGGAACAACGACCACCGCCAGGACGATGGGGCTGGGGGCTTCCAAGAGCCTCGTGCTATCGCCTGCATCCTGGGAGGTGCTCAGGCCCCTGCCTCCCATCGCATCTTCAAGGAGTTCACTCTTGAGGTGAACGCGGCCCTCCCCAAGCTCGGGGCATTACGTCCACTCAGGTGGCCCAAGTACTCCATCACCTTCGACTCTTCGGACCAGCTCAAGTGCGCGACCACTTCAGGTGCGCTCCCAATGCTTTGCTCACCAACCATCAACAATATTCTCGTCACCAAGACACTCATAGATGGTGGTGCTGGGCTCAATATCCTCTCCATCGAGACGTTTGACAGGCTCCAGGTGCCATACGACCAGCTTCAGCCGACCAAGCCGTTCCCAGGAGTGACCGACGGCTCTACGCACCCCATCGGGCAGGTTCGTCTCCCCGTCACCTTCGGTAAGCATGACAACTACTGCACCGAGCTCATCGACTTTGATGTTGCTCACATTCGCCTGCCATACAACACCATCCTCGAGTACCCAGCCCTCGCCAAGTTCATGGCAGCAACGCACCATGAATACAACGTCCTCAAGATGCCAGGAAGCTGTGGCATCATCATGGTCGCCTATGATGAGAAGGACGCGGTGTGCTCCCTCGAGGGCGCCTACCAGGCTGCCGCGGTCGAGAGCTCGGATCGCAAGTGTGACACCATTCCCCCTGAGGTCGCCCCCAAGAAGAAGAAGCAGCTCCTCAGGGGCACTCAGGAGGCTGGCATGGCTGATGATCGTGCATCAGGCCCCTCGCCCTCTGCTGGGGCGCCTTTCCCTCTCGCATAGGAAGGTGCCCCCGGTGCCCCCCTCAGGTTGGGCTCAGGGCTCTTCTCTGGAGGGCCTCTGACCTGGCCAGCGTCACGAGGGAGGCGTTCGGGCACCATGTGGAGGCATGCTTCAACGCGCACTTCCGGGAGCAAGGCACAATGCACGAAGCACCAAGCGCACAGGAGTTCATCATTAGGACAATCGAGGATCTTCAGGAGGCGCGGGCCATGCGAGGCAGGCATTGGCCCGCGTCGCTCAATGCAGCTGCCACCCAGGATGCGAGCGGCGAGCTGTGCATTTGTGTCAACATCCTGGGCCTCAAAAGAGCTGCTTTTAAGGAGCTCTTCTGGTCGTCCCATGTCGGTCAGTGTGGAGGCCACCCCCATAGCTACGTCTGCATGCCATTCGGCCTATCGGGCACGACTGCCTCGTTCCAGCGTTGCATGCATGGTGTCCTGGCGTCTCGTGAAGCCAGGCACCAGGCAGTCCTGATGAAGGAGGAGCCGGAGCCTCCGGAGCCTCCCGAGGCTCAGGAGCCTACTGGCTCATGAGGACCAACTTCTGCGGCGCGCATCTCCAACTACTCCAACCTTCTACCTCAACGGTGGCAGGAGACTTTTTACTTTGTTTAGTTGAGGGTTCCCCTCGGGCTGCATTATCCTCAAGCTGTATGCGTCCGCCCTCCAGCGTGTATCATTTTGCGCATCTATCAAAACTGGCTTCACCCTTTCATGAGTTGCTTTATATTATTGCCTATGTGTCCGGTGCTTCGCCACCATGAATGTCGTGCGCCCTTACGAGCCCGCCCGCTACTGCCTCATGATTAAGGACTGGCACGGTGTCTGTGCTCGGGTCCATCCCTGCAGCGTTGCTAAACCCAAGTGGTCGAGCTCTGTTTCGCGGGCCAGCCCTGTGTACATCACCTCCCGTGGCCCTTGGTGCCTTGTTCTTGCATGAGCTAATCGTGAGTGGATAAGTTAGGGAGCGCGGCACGGTGCCTTGCCATCACGGCCATGCGTTGGTTGTCTTTCTTTAGGGTCGATGCATGAGAAGACTGGGCACGACGTATTTTCTCGGGTCCGTCCCTACAACGTCAACAAATCTAGCGGCCGAGCTTTGTCTGGCGGGCCAGCCCCGTTCACTTCACCTCCTAGGGTCGCTGGTGTTTGGCCTTCTCATGAAATATCCTCTGGAGATTCACTCGATGCAGGTGACCTAACCATCTCGCAGGATCCCTACGAGCATCCTAACCAACAATTTAGGCGCAACCTGCTTTGAGGTAGGGCCTCATGAGTCCCGCGCTGGCTCATGGGTGCCCATATACAACTCCTCCAGTCCTGTCGTGCAAGCCACATGCCAAGACGGGGTTGTACATGCCCCGGAGTCTCCCCTCAGAGGGAGCTCCCACCCACGCACTAGTGGAAGCCCGATGCTCCGCGCTGACGGACGACATGGTCGAGGAGCGGCTATGCCCATGCAAGAGTGGAAGTGTCATGCTCCGCGTTGATGATAAACAACTGGGGGGCACCATAGCGGCTGCACTAACCTCAGGAGAGCCCTAGGGATCATCGTCCGGCCCCACCGCGCCAACTTTCCCTCGGGAGAGCCGCACGAGGGGGCTGGGCATGGGGGCTGCGTCTAGGTCACGCCCGGCGCACGCCACCCTACCAGGTCTTCGGCACCTGGTCATCTCGCGACCCTCCCAGGAGAAAGCTGGCGAGGAAAGGTATGAGGACTCCGGGTTAACCCAGACGCTGCTTGCACTTCCTTCACGGGGCCGTTCGTATGTCAAGGGGGACACCTGAGCATCGCGACTCAGGGGCCTCGCTAGTCACGTAGCCCCTCACCCCTTGGTCTCGTCCTGGCGATCCGGATGACCCAATGATGACTGAGGTATGGGCGGGGCCGGGCCCTGCCATCACAGAACACTAAAGGCAAACAAAAGGAAACCAAGCACAGAAAGGAAATCACAGAATCCTAGCAAATTATTACAAAACATAATGTTTCATGAAATCAAAGCAGAAGTTCTTACGCCTCCACGAGGCATGTTAAATGTTGCAGGATAAAGATGGGAAGCGCCACCTTCAGCCTTGCTTGCTGCCACCAGTCGCCATGGGGAGTGCATCCTCAACGGTGCCGTTGTCGCCTTCGCCATGGACATATTCTTAATTTTGGTGATGGGCTTTGGAGTAATCCCTTAGGTCCCTGCAAAAATTGTCAGAAGAAAAGAAAATGATTTAGTGTCGAAAGCTAAATCAAAACAAATGTCAGAAATAAAAAAACAGAAAACAAAATAAGAAAGGAAACTTACCAGGCGCCTTTGGGCGGCCCGTTACTGTTCTCGCCCAGCCCACCAGGGGCATAGCCGTCTTCCTCCTCTTGCCAGTAGGCAGAGGGGAAGCGGTGCACGACGCCGCACGCGCCTGCACGTAGCTGCCTGCTTGCCCTCCCCCTCGTCACCCTGGACGACCTAGATGACGCCACGTGACCCCCCCATGACCCTCTCACCCTCTCCCGTCCTCCTCCCCACCTCTGTCGCCCTCTCCCGTGACAGCCGAGCACCGCCGTTGCCACCACTCGCCATTGTCGCAGCCACCGCCTCCCCCTCGCCCTCTCGTCGTACACACAAGCTCCGCGCCGTTGCCCTGCATCGTCTCCCTCAGCCACGCAAGCCGGAGCACCCCGAGAAGCCGCCATCATTGCCTTCTTCAGCGTCGGCCGCCGTGGATCTCCATTGTCCACTCCTTGCTTGCAGCGCGTCCCCGAGCTCGCTGTCGACTTCCCCAAAACCGTTGTGAGATCCTGCGTCGACTCCCCCTTCTCCCCTGCTTCCACACGCCCTCTAGCTACCCTGACCGCCCGAGCCGAAGCTCACCTCCGCTCGAGCTCATCGCCAGCATTATTCCAGCGACCCCCTGGTCACCCCACCTTGCCCATTGGCCTCGTGAGCTCGTGCAGAGGTCGTAGGAGACAAGAACCGGGCGTTTTGTGGCCCGTAGCGCCGACCTCCTCCTCGGCCGAACTCCGGCCGCCGCTGAGGTCGATGCCGCTGTCTCTTTAGGCCACCTCACGGCCTCCCACGTGTTCCATTGGGTGCGTGCGAGCCTGGGCATCGCGTAGGTGGTCTCTGCCGCCGAAATGGTCGCCGGAGCACCGATCCCATGCGCCTTCACCGCATTCGGCCTCGTCGGAGGCTAAACACCGGCGGGTTTGACCGTTTTGACCACTAACTGACTTAGCTGGAGTCACTGACATGTGGGCCCTGCCCTAGCTAATTTGTAGTTAGGTTAGTGTTAGTGTTAATTAACCCTGTTAATTAACTGTGACACTGACATGTGGATCCCACACATCAGGCTTGACCTGGTCAACGCTGTTGACTGCTGAGGCAAGCATGATGCAGTGCTGACGCAATTAATCCTTTTCTGGTTTTAAAAATAAACCAGGAAATTCCAAAAATTGTTACAACCTTCAAAAAATCATATAAATTCAACCGTAGCTCAGATTGAAATAATTTATATATGAAAAATTATCAAAAAAAATTCAATCTATCCATCTGTACTAGTTTCATGCATGACAAACCAACTTTTACCCACTTTATAAGTGAAAACACTTAAATGGCATTTATAAATGTTTAATTTGGAGTTGCATTTGAACCCTTGGTTCAAATGGACTTCACCCAAATGAATGCTAGTTGCATTAGCTCAAACAACAGCACATATTCATGTCATGTTCATGCATCATATTCTTGCATATGCCTGTGTATTGATTGTCGGCACCGTCCTTCTCGATAGGTCCTGCTCCAGAGACCGTTCCAGAGTACCTGTCTGTGGAGCAATGCCCTCCTATTGACCTACGAGGCAAGCAAACCCCCTTGTTCATTCCGATACAATCCTACTCTCTTGCTCCTGATCTCTGTTATTGCATTAGCATAACAACGATTCAACTGCTACTTTATGCTGCGGTAGTTGAACCCATTCCTTTGTATGACTTGTCATTGCCACAGTAAATAGTTGAAACCCACTAGCATGTGTAGGAGTTGATTGAAGCCATGTTGTGTTCCTACCATGCCATGCCTGCTATTGCTTAGAGTGTGTCAGGTCTGATTCATTGGGAATGAATTGGAGTGCAGTGCTATGTTCTGATGCTGAGAGTTAAGTATGGGAACACGATTTGGTAAAGGTGGCGGTGAGAGGCCATGTAGGAGTACATGGTGGGTTGTCTCACTGGAACCATCCTTAAGCACTGAGTTCTGTGTATGTTGTCCAATGACTAGCTACTACCACACATTGGGTTCCGATAACTCGACCCCTCTCGACTTATTAACCAACTTGATCTCTGTCTAGGAGTCGCAACTAGTTTCTGGTGTTTGTGGGTAGTGTTATCTTTCTACCAAGTGGCACCCCGCAGGGTGGGCTTGGGACAGACTAGGCACACGTGGCCTGGTGTACCGAGTGGCACCCAGATGGTGGGCTCGGGAACCCTGCACACATCGTTTGGGGCCATGATGGAAACCTCGGCCGGACTCCCTTGCGGATAGAACCCGAATAGGCGATAAACCTGGACTAGGGTCTTGTGTGGTTAATCAGGTCGTGGCCAACACCCTCGCCAGGCTTCCGCTTGAAGGTTGCCGAGACACACGACGTGTACATGGTGGTAAGTGGCGAGAGCGTGTGTGAAGAAGTACACTCCTGCAGGGTTAACTTGATCTATTCGAATAGCCGGGTCCACAGATATGGACTTCTTGGATGCTTATGTGGTACATAGACAACTTGAAGTGGATACTCTAAAATGCTCAAGACAAGTGTGAGTGCTATGGATGGCCTTCTCATAGGGAGACGGTGATGAACCCATAGTAGTGTATTGTGTGGTGATTAGTGGACTCGTGTACGCTATCTCACCTCAAAGAAGTTACTCGTAGTCGTGGAACATGATAGCCACTGAGTCAAAGCTGGCTTGCTGCAACTAAACCCCACATTGCCTTCTTGATACAAATGCATGTATGATAGGGTCTGATGTAAGTCTTGCTGAGTACCTTTGTACTCACGTTGCTTAATTTATGTTGTTGCACAGGAGACTTCGGTCTCACTAGTTTCCTCATGGACTTAGACAAGTAGTTTGTTACCTCAGCTGTGATCTTGATCGGATGTTGTAGATAGTCAGGCTCCTTAGCCTTTTTCATTTGTAGATGTATGCACTTAGACATGTTATGTTTCCGTTTGTTGCCTGTATGCTCTGAATGTTGGGTCAATGTGACCCCTATTTGTAATAAATGCTATGATGGCTCTTCTGAGTCTTTATCTATATGAGTTGTTGTGTTATGTTGTGATTCCATGTTGTACAACACATACTTGCATGTTATGCATACGTGTAATGTGTAGTGCTATGTGTGGGATCCGACAACCTAGTTGTTTATTCTTGGTAGCCTCTCTTATGGGAAAATGTCTCCTAGTGCTTGCACTGAGCCATGGTAGATCGCTACTGCTCCGGAACACTTAGGCTGGCCGGCATGTGTCCTTCTTGGTTCTTGTGTCTGTCCCTTCGGGGAAATGTCACACGTTGTTCCTTAAGTACTTGTAGCTTGCTACGACTTGGGTTCATACGTTGATGATCGACACGTTCATTCCTCGGTCATGTATGCATGTTCCTGTAAGTTTGTGCCACTTGGGTTTACGACTAGTCATGTCGGCCCAGGTTCTCTGTCATATGGATGCTAGCGACACAATCATATACGTGAGCCAAAAGACGCAAACGGTCCCGGGCCAGGTAAGGTGGCACCCGTGGGAATACCGTGCGTGAGACCATAAAGTGATATGATGTGTTACATGCTAGATCGGTGTGACTTAGGATCGGGGTCCCGACAGCTTTGGTTTCAGCCCTTTTTCATTTATAGTTGTCTGTACTCGGACATGTTTTGCTTCCGTTGCCTGTATGCTTTGTATGTTGGGTCATGTGACCCATGTTTGTAATATCTGGCTCCTCGGACCCTATTGAATAAATACTTAGAGTTGTAGAGTTTTGTTGTGATGCCATGTTGTATTTTCACATATCGAGCATATTGTGTGTATGATTTGAAATGCTTGGTATGTGTGGGATCCGACAACCTAGTTGTTTATTCTTGGTAGTCTCTCTTACCGGGAAATGTCTCCTAGTGCTTCCACTGAGCCATGGTAGCTTGCTACTGCTCTGGAACACTTAGGCTGGACGACATGTGTCCTTCTTCGTTCCTGTGTCTGTCCCTTTGGGGAAATGTCAAGCGTTGTG
Source organism: Triticum dicoccoides (assembly GCF_002162155.2). Lineage (NCBI taxonomy): Eukaryota > Viridiplantae > Streptophyta > Magnoliopsida > Poales > Poaceae > Triticum > Triticum dicoccoides. Next base: position 432,237,838 of record NC_041385.1, on the reverse strand, counting down.
CCTTTAAGTCCTTGTAGCTTGCTACCACTTGGGTTCATACGTTGATGGTCGATAGTGCTTTATCATGTTTTGCACTAAACCGCAAAGTTAAGTTGTTTAAACATGCATGAAAGTAGTACATATGGATAGGTTGGATTTTTCTGATCATTTTTCGTATATAAATCTTTGCATTTGGAGTTACAGATTAATTTCTATGATTTTTAGAAGTTAGCACTATTTAAATTCATAAGATGAGTTTGGGGTTGAACCTTTGGTTTAAAATGGCTCAAACCCATCTAGTTGTAGTTGCATTAGCCCAACACACTCATGTTGCATGTCATATGCATGCATCATATTGTTGGATATTGTCGTGTATTGATTGTGTTACCGGTATGATTCTCTGCGGTAGGTTCTGCTCCTCAGGATTACCGTGATTATCCAACTGAAGGACAATACCCGTCTACCAATCTCCCAGGCAAGCAACCGCCATTTGACCATATTGATAAAATACCATGTTCTTGCTCCTGCTCTCATTTACTGCATTTAAGACAACAACTTTCAAACTGTTGTGTGCTGCGGTAGTTGAACCCATTTCCTCTGCATGACCTGTCATTGCCACAGTAACTAGATGAAACCCACTAGCATGTGTAGGAGTTGATTGAGCCATGATTGTGTTTCCTACCTTGCTATGCCTGCTATGCTTAGAGTCGTGTCAGGTCTGGTTCATCTAGGTGATGGGCTAGAGTGAAATGATTATGTCGGTGAAGAGAGTGAAGTGTTGAACATGATTTGGTAAAGGTATCGATGAGAGGTCATGTAGGAGCACATGGTGGGTTTTTCATTGGAACCGTCCCTAAGAACTGAGATCTGTATGTGTGATTTAAGATTCAGCTACTACCATGCATTGGGCCGTAAAATATGACCCCGCTCGACTTATTAACCGCTCTTGTCCTCTGTCCAGGAGTTGCAAGTAGTTTCTGTTGTTTGTAGTATACTGGAGGCCGTGCACAGCGCTGACCCTCGGGGTGGGCTCTGATGCAGCAGGTACGTGGCATGGTGTACCGGGCGCCCGTTTGGTGTCTCTGGAACCCTACACACATTGTTCAGGGCCGTATGTGGAAACCTCGGCCGGACTCCCTGCGGATGGAACCTGAATAGGTGATAAACCTGGACTAAGGATTTGTGTGGTTCGTCAGGTCGTGGTCTACACCCACGTCGGCTTTCGCTTGAAGTCTGTCGAGCACATGTCGTGTGCAGATGCTAAGTGGTGGAAACATGTATGAAGAAGTACACCCCTGCAGGGTTAACATTATCTATTTGAATAGCCGCGTCCGCGGTAAAGGACTACTTGGTTGCCTATACAGTTCATAGACAAGTAAATGGAAGCTACTAAAAGCCTCAAGACAAGTGTGAGTGCCGTGGATGACCCTTCCGTAGGATGACAGAAGAGGATCCGCGGTATTGTATTGTTGTGGTGAGTAGTGGACTCGTGTGCACAAAACTTTTAAAGGTTGTTGTCTCGTAAGATGGTTTAGCCAAAAGACAAAGCTGGCTTGCTGCAATAAACTCCAGCACCCCTTTGTTGATAATGTGCATGTATGTAGGATCTGATGTAATTATAGCTAAGTACCTTTGTACTCATGTTTGCTTAATTACTCTTGCAGAAGAGAATGTCGCCCCTTCTGAAGGGTTTTATGTAGACCTCGACGTTAATGAGTAGCTTGATGCCCAGGTGGTGATCCGAAGCATGTGAAGGACCCTTGTAGATAGATAGGCTTCCTCAAGCCTTTTGTTTTCTAGTTGTCTATACTCAGACAAGTTGCTTCCACTTTGCTTGTATGCTTGTATGACTTGAATGTCGGGTCATGTGACCCCTATCTGTATGAATAATATGTATGCTTCTCTAGAGCCTTTTAAATAAAGTACTTGAATTGTAGAGTTTTGTTGTGATGCCTGATATGTCTCCAATGTATCTATAATTTATGAAGCATTCATGCTATTTTATAATCTGTTTTGAATGATTATGGGCTTTATTATACACTTTTATATTACTTTTGGGACTAACCTATTAACCGGAGGCCCAACACATATTGTTGTTTTATTGCCTGTTTTAGTATTTCAAAGAAAAGGAATATCAAACGGAGTCCAAACGGAATGAAACCTTCGGCAGCGTGATTTTTTGGAAGAATATGATCCTGGAGACTTGGAGTTCACGTCAGAAGATCCTCGAGGAGGCCAGGAGATAGGAGGGCGCGCCCACCCCTCCTGGGCACGCCCCCTGTCTCCTGGGCCCCTCGAGGCTCCCCCGACCGACTTCTTTCGCCTATATAAGCCTACGTACCCTAAAAACATCAATAATGAAGATAGATCGGGAGTTCCGCCGCCGCAAGCCTTTATAGCCACCAAAAACCTCTTGGGAGCCCGTTCCGGCACCCTGCCGGAGGGGGAACCCATCACCGATGGCCATCTTCATCATCCCGGTGCTCTCCATGATGAGGAGGGAGTAGTTCACCCTCGGGGCTGAGGGTATGTACCAGTAGCTATGTGTTTGATCTCTCTCTCTCGTGTTCTCTCTATGGCACGATCTTGATGTATCGCGAGCTTTGCTATTATAGTTGGATCTTATGGTGTTTCTCCCCCTCTACTCTCATGTGATGAATTGAGTTTTCCTCTTGAAGTTATCTTATCAGATTGAGTCTTTAATGATTTGAGAACACTTGATGTATGTCTTGCCGTGCGTATCTGTGGTGACAATGGGATATCACGTGCTACTTGATGTATGTTTTAGTGATCAACTTGCGGGTTCCGCCCATGAACCTATGCATAGGGCTTGGCACACGTTTTCGTCTTGGCTCTCTGGTAGAAACTTTGGGGCACTCTTTGAAGTACTTTGTGTTGGTTGAATAGATGAATCTGAGATTGTGTGATGCATATCGTATAATCATGCCCACGGATACTTGAGGTGACAATGGAGTATCTAGGTGACATTAGGGTTTTGGTTGATTTGTGTCTTGAGGTGTTATTCTAGTACGAACTCTTGAATAGATTGATCTGAAAGAATAACTTTGAGGTGGTTTCGTACCCTACCATAATCTCTTCGTTTGTTCTCCGCTATTAGTGGCTTTGGAGTGACTCTTTGTTGCATGTTGAGGGATTGTTATATGATCTATCTATGTTATTATTATAGAGAGAACTTGCACTAGTGAAAGTACGAACCCTTTGCCTTGTTTCCTACCATTGCAATACCGTTTAAACTCACTTTTATCATTAGTTACGTTGCTGTTTTTATATTTTCAGATTACAAAAACCTATATCTACTATCCATATTGCACTTCTATCACCATCTCTTCGCCGAACTAGTGCACCTATACAATTTACCATTGTATTGGGTGTGTTGGGGACACAAGAGACTCTTTGTTATTTGGTTGCAGGGTTGCTTGAGAGAGACCATCTTCATCCTACGCCTCCCACGGATTGATAAACCTTAGGTCATCCACTTGAGGGGAATTTTCTACTATCCTACAAACCTGTGCACTTGCAGGCCCAACAACGTCTACAAGAAGAAGGTTTATATTAGACATCAAGCTCTTTTCTGGCGCAGTTGCCGGGGAGGCTAGGTAAACGGCACTCACACCCCGTCAACTAAGCTCTTTTCTGGCGCCGTTGCCGGGGAGGGGAGTTCTTGAAGGCATATCTTTAGATCTTGCAATCGAATCTTTTTGTTTCTTGTTTATCACTAGTTTAGTTTATAAAAGAAAACTACAAAAAATGGAGTTAAGTTTGTCTTATACGCTTCGTCTTTTTAATATCTTTCGTGGGTATGATGAAAAGGAAAATTGTGCTCAAGTGCTAGAAGAAGAATTACATAGAATGCTTGGCATGAAATATGTGAATGATGAGCATGATTTCAATGTTGTTAGTATGAATTCCTTGAATATCCATGATGCTAATGATATGCAAAGCCACAAGCTTGGGGAAGCTATGTTTGATGAATATGATATTTTTAGTCCCCCAAGTTTTGATGAGAATATTTATTATGATGAAATCGTGCCTCCTATTTATGATGATTATATTGATGAAAGTGGGTTTGGAAGAGTGTCAACTTTAGGAAGTAGTGATCCCACTATTTTGGAGGATGTTGAATGTTATTGTGATGAACATGAGAGTGGATTTGGAAGAGTGTCAACTTTATTTAGTGATGATTCCACTATTTCGGAAGAGGTTCCAATTGATTATGAGAACAAAGTTGCTACCTATGATGATTATTGTGATGACTTGTATGCTATTAGGAATAATGATAACCATGAAACTTGTCATCATGATTTTAGTTTTCAATTGGATTATGCCTCACATGATAATTATTTTGTTGAGTTTGCTCCCACTATTATTCATGAGAAGAATTTTGCTTATGTGGAGAGTAGTAAATTTTATATGCTTGTAGATCATGAAAAGAATGCTTTAGGTGCTGGTTATATTGTTGAATTCATTCATGATGCTACTGAAAATTATTATGAGGGAGGAACATATTCTTGTAGGAATTGCAATAGTATCAAGTTTCCTCTCTATGTGTTGAAAATTTTGAAGCTATGCTTGTTTTACCTTCCTATGCTAGTTGATTATTGTTCCCATAAGTTGTTTGCTCACAAAATCCCTATTCATAGGAAGTGGGTTAGACTTAAATGTGCTAGTCATATTCTTCATGATGCTCTCTTTATGCTTCAATTCTTATCTTTTATGTGAGCATCATTGCCATCATCATGCCTAGCTAAAAAGGCATTAAAGAAAAGTGCTTGTTGGGAGACAACCCAATATTTATCCTTACTGTTTTTGTGTGTCCACATGATTATGCTACTGTAGTAATCATGTTTTATAGCTTTTGTTTCAATAAAGTGCCAAGTAGAACCTTTGGGAAGACTTGGGTGAAGTCTATATGATCTTGCTGTAAAAAACAGAAACTTTAGCGCTCACGAGATTAGCTGCCATTTTTTTACCGGAGAGTGATTTTAGGTTGATTCTTTTTTCAGATGATTATTAGAAAAATTCCTCAGGTCCAGAAATTTATTTCAGAATTGTTTGAGTTCCATAAGTGTACGTTTGATACAGATTACTACAGACTGTTCTGTTTTTGACAGATTCTGTTTTCTATGTGTTGTTTGCTTATTTTGATGAATCTATGAGTAGTATCGGAGGGTATGAACCATAGATAAATTGGAATACAGTAGGTTTTACACCAATATGAATTCATAATGAGTTCATTACAGTACCTAAGTGGTTGTTTTATTTTCTTATACTAACGGAGCTTACGAGTTTTGTGTTGAGTTTTGTGTGGTTGAAGTTTTCAAGTTTTGGGTAAAGATTCGATGGACTATGGAATAAGGAGTGGCAAGAGCCTAAGCTTGGGTATGCCCAAGGCACCACAAGGTAATATTCAAGGACAACCAAGAGCCTAAGCTTGGGGATGCTCCGGAAGGCATCCCCTCTTTCGTCTTCGTTCATCGGTAACTTTACTTGGAGCTATATTTTTATTCGCCACATGATATGTGTTTTGCTTGGAGCGTCGTTTTGGTTTGTTAGTATTTGCTTTGTATTATTTAGAATAATGTTTTGCATCTATACTTTCAATAAAAATGTCAAGGATAGCCTTTACCATGCTTATTTTGCAAGTATACAAGTTGCTGTTTGAAAACACAAAGTTTACCGCTGTTGCAAAAATTCCCTAGAAAAGTCAGAGAATGGTATAGTGTTGAATATTTTTGCATAATGAGCTCTGATAAATCTTCTACATTGCAGTATTTTTCACATAATTTTTGGAGTTAGGGAAGTATTGATACTCTTGCATTCTTTACAGACTGTACTATTTTTGCAGATTGCTGTTATGTTTGCATATGTTTGCTTGTTTAATGATTCTATTTGAGGATAGGAGTGTTAAATATGCAGAGAAATTTAGTATGCAATGTTGAATAATAATTTTAGTGATTTATTACAGTAGAAAATGATAAGGTTTTGCATTGGTTTATACTAACCTATCTCACGAGTTCTTGTTGAGTTTATTGTGGATGAAGCTTTTGATAAAAAGAAGAGAAACCATGATATGAGAGGAATTAAGGAGACATAAAAGCTCAAGCTTGGGGATTCCCAAGGCACCCCAAGATAATATTCAAGAAGTCTCAAGCATCTAAGCTTGGGGATGCCCCGGTAGGCATCCCACCTTTCTTCTTCAACAACTATCGGTTAGTATCGGTTGAGCCTAAGTTTTTGCTTCTTCACATGAGTTGTGCTATCCTTGCAAGATCATTTTATTTTGTTTTGCTTGATGTTTGAATACAATACCAAGATCTGAAATTCTTTAATGAGAGAGAGTCTTCATATAGTTACATAATTATTTAGCTACTCATTGATCTTCACTTATATCTTTTTGGAGTAGTTTGTCATTTACTCGTGTGCTTCACTTATATCCTATGAGTAAATTGTTGAATGAGTTGATTGTCATAAATCTGAAATTATATATGTCTCGTTTGCTTATCCCATGGGGAGTAATGACTTCACATCTAAGAAGTATAGGTTGTAAAATTATTGAAGGTTAGCAAGCATTGTATTGGTCATTTGAACAATTCATGAAAGAATATTGAAGGAAGAGAGATTTCACATATAAATATACTATCCTAGACATCTTTTATAATTGTGAGCACTCATTATGTATGACATGCTAAAGAGTTGATGTTGGACAAGGAAGACAACGTAATGGGTTATGTTTTCTCACATCTCAGTTAAAGTATATTGTCATGGATCATTTCAAACATGTTTAGCTTGCCTTTCCCCCTCATGCTAGCCAAAATTTCTTGCACCAAGTAGAGATACTACTTGTGCTTCCAAATATCCTTAAACCCAATTTTTGCCATGAGGGTCCATCATATCTACCTATGGATTGACTAAGATCCTTCAAGTAAGTTATCATTGGTGCAAGCAATAGAAATTGCTCTCTAAATATGCATGACTTATTAGTGCGGAGAAAATAAGCTTTGTACGATCTTGTTACGGAAGCAATAAAAGCGACGGACTGCATAATAAAGGTCCATATACAAGGGGCAATATAAAGTGACGATCTTTCACATTAAGATTTTGTGTATCCAACCCGAAAAGTGCATGACAACCTCTGCTTCCCTCTGCGAAGGGCCTATCTTTTACTTTATGCAAGAGTTAAGGTGATCTTCACCTTTCCCATTTTTTTATTTTATCCTTTGTCAAGCACTTTGTGTTGGGGTGATTCTGATATATATATATCCAATTGGATGTAAGTTAGCATGAACTATTATTGTTGACATCACCCAAAGGTGAATACGTTGGGAGGCAACACTATAGGCCCCTATCTTTCTCAGTGTCCGATTAAAACTCCATAACCATTAGTATTGCGTGAGTGTTAGCAATTGTAGAAGACTATATGATAGTTGAGTATGTGGAGTTTGCTATTCCTGAAAATAAGATGAATTGCAATTGTTTGATGACTAAGAATGAAGTTTTCTAGTTTTCAAGAAAGTTTATGATCTATGCTTTAACATGTGAATAGCTTGTTACTTGATCTTGAGAAGTTTTACGAGATGAACTACCGTTATGACATATAATCGTGCTAGAAAAGGTGATTGAAATTATCATTGATCAAACTTGTGCACCTGCTAGCATTCACACTTCATAAATTCTTTCTTTTATCATTTACCTACTCGAGGACGAGTAGGAATTAAGCTTGGGGATGCTGATACGTCTCCAACGTATCTATAATTTATGAAGCATTCATGCTATTTTATTATCTGTTTTGAATGATTATGGGCTTTACTATACACTTTTATATTACTTTTAGGACTAAACTATTAAAGGAGGCCCAACCCATATTACTATTTCAGTATTTCAAAGAAAAGGAATATCAAACGGAGTCCAAACGGAATGAAACCTTCGGCAGCGTGATTTTTTGGGAGAATATGATTCTGGACACTTGGAGTTCATGTCAGAAGATCCTCGGGGAGGCCAGGAGATAGGAGGGTGCGACCACCCCTCCTGGGCGCGCCCCTGTCTTATGGGCCCCTCGAGGCTCCCCCGACCGACTTCTTTTGCCTATATAAGCCTACGTACCCTAAAAACATCAATAATGAAGATATATCGGGAGTTCCACTGCCACAAGCCTCTGTAGCCACCAAAAACCTCTCGGGAGCCCATTCCGGCACCCTGGCGGAGGGGGAACCCATCACCGGTGGCCATCTTCATCATCCCGGCGCTCTCCATGATGAGGAGGGAGTAGTTCACCCTCGGGGCTGAGGGTATGTACTAGTAGCTATGTGTTTGATCTCTCTCTCTCTCGTGTTCTCTCTATGGCACGATCTTGATGTATCGCGAGCTTTGCTATTATAGTTGGATCTTATGATGTTTCTCCCCCTCTACTCTCTTGTGATGAATTGAGTTTTCCTCTTGAAGTTATCTTATTGGGTTGAGTCTTTAATGATTTGAGAACACTTGATGTATGACTTGCCGTGCGTATCTGTGGTGACAATGGGATATCACGTGCCACTTTATGTATGTTTTGGTGATCAACTTGCGGGTTCCGCCCATGAACCTATGCATAGGGGTTGGCACACGTTTTCGTCTTGACTCTTCGGTAGAAACTTTGGGGCACTCTTTGAAGTACTTTGTGTTGTTTGAATAGATGAATCTGAGATTGTGTGATGCATATCGTATAATCATGCCCACGGATACTTGAGGTGACAATGGAGTATCTAGGTGACATTAGGGTTTTGGTTGATTTGTGTCTTAAGGTGTTATTCTAGTACGAACTCTTGAATAGATTGATCCGAAAGAATAACTTTGAGGTGGTTTCGTATCCTACCATAATCTCTTCGTTTGTTCTCTGCTATTAGTGGCTTTGGAGTGACTCTTTGTTGCATGTTGAGGGATTGTTATATGATCTATCTATGTTATTATTGTTGAGAGAACTTGCACTAGTGAAAGTACGGACCCTTTGCCTCGTTTCCTACCATTGCAATACCGTTTACGCTCACTTTTATCATTAGTTACCTTGCTGTTTTTATACTTCCAGACTAAAAAAACCTATATCTACTATCCATATTGCACTTGTATCACCATCTCTTCTCCGAACTAGTGCACCTATACAATTTACCATTGTATTGGGTGTGTTGGGGACACAAGAGACTCTTTGTTATTTGGTTGCAGGGTTGCTTGAGAGAGACCATCTTCATCCTATGCCTCCCATGGATTGATAAACCTTAGGTCATCCACTTGAGGGAAATTTGCTACTGTCCTACAAACCTGTGCACTTGCAGGCCCAACAACGTCTGCAAGAAAAAGGTGTGTAGTAGACATCACTAAACCCTAGAAGCTAGCCTATAATTATGAGTGTTGTTGTCCTACAGACTAAACCCTCCGGTTTATATAGATATCGGAGGGGGCTAGGGTTACACAGAGTCGGTTATAGAGAAGGAGATCTACATATCTAAATTGCCAAGCTTGCCTTCCACGCAAAGGAGAGTTCCATCTGGACGCGGGAATAAGTCTTCAATCTTGTATCTTGATAGTCCAACAGTCCGGCCAAAGTATATAGTCCGGCTGTCTGAGGACCCCTTAAGCCCGGACTCCCTCAGTCGCTCCGACAAGTTCACCACATAAAGACCGTTCTCGACATGACTGAGGGAGTCCTAGATTAGGGGGTATCCGGATAGCCGGACTATATACATCATTCGGACTATCGAAGCGTGAAGATACAAGACTCAAGACTTCGGCCCGTGTCCCGATGGTACTCTCCTTTGCGTGGAAGACAAGCTTGGCGATCCGGATATTGTGTTTCCTTCCTTGTAACCGACTCCACGTAAACCCTAGCCCTCTCCGGTGTCTATATAAACCGGAGAGGATGGTCCTTAGAAGGCCGATCACAATTACAATCATACCATCATAGGCTAGCTCTTAGGGTTTAGCCTCTACGATCTCGTGGTAGATCTACTCTTGTACTACTCATATCTTCAATATTAATTAAGCAGGAAGTAGGGTTTTACCTCCATCGAGAGGGCCCGAACCTGGGTAAACATTGTGTCCCTTGCTTCCTGTTACCATCAGCCTAAGATGCACAGATCGGGACCCCCTACCCGAGATCCACCAGTGTTGACACCGACATTGGTGCTTTCATTGAGAGTTCCTCTGTGTCGTCGCTTCAAGGCTTGATGGCATCTTCAATCGTCAACAACATGGTCCAGGGTGAGACTTTTCTCCCCGGACAGATCTTTGTGTTCGGTGGCTTCGTACTCCGGGCCAATTCGCTTGGTCATCTGGAGCAGATCGACAGTTGCGCCCCTGGCCACCAGATCAGGTTCGGAAGCCTGAACTACACGGTGGATATTCACGGAGACTTGATCTTTGACGGATTCGGCCCTGTGCCAGGAGCGCCGGACAGTCACGACGGGCATGGCCTAGGCCTGGTGTCGGACAACGCTCGGAATGTTATCCCTGCAATAGCCCCGGACCTAAATCCGGAACAGGTTGCGTTGCCCGAGGACGGAGGACTAGACCCCGTCCCGCAGGCCACATACTCATCAGCGGTGGAGCCAAACACAGGTCTCACCTCTGTGGAGGCCTGTAACCCCGGGCCCCCGGACTCGTATCTGGTTGTTGGTTCCGATCCGCATATCCTCGAGCCAGGTCGGGCTCCGGTAATGGAGTTTATCACTACGGACATTTTTCAGCACTCGCCCTTTGGCGACATGCTGAACTCGTTAAAGTCTCTCTCTTTGTCAGGAGACTCTGGGCCGAACTATGTCCGGCCTGAGTGGGAAGCAGGTGATGAAGGAATTCGTTGCCCATCCACCACCCACTACATTGCCACGGTTGATGATTTAACCAACGTGCTTAACTTCAACTACGAAGACATCGACGATATGGACGACGATGGAGACGACTTACAGGAGCCACCGCTCATAGGGCGGTGGACAACCACCTCTTTATACGATATATATATATGGTGGGTACTCCAAAGGAAACCAATGGCAACGAGGCAACGGAGGACAACACCCTAGAGGGAAAAGCAAAGTATGGGTGTCTTCGGCGCCACTCCAAGCCCCGCCACATCAATGCCGACCCCGGAGATGAAAACAATCCGGATGGTGCCGAAGAGGAATACAGCCTTAATCAGCCTACCTTTAAGTAGGCCGGACAGGCCACAGTGGGATACTTGGAGAGGGACAACTATACACCCTCCCCCGAAGACGAGGTAAGCCTCGGCAATGACGAATTCAGTGTGCCTGAAGATCCAGTGGAACAAATTAGCTTCAAGCGACGACTCACGGCCACGGCAAGGAGCCTGCAAAGGAAGCAAGAGCAGCTTAAAATCAACCAGGATCTGCTAATGGATAGGTGGACCAAGATCCTGGCCACCGAAGAGTACGGACTCGACCGCCCTAACAAAGGGTATACGCGGCACAACATGCTACCTCAAACTAAGCAGGCGATCCAAAGGCACACAACCCAACGTCCGCACACCACCACAGTCCAAGACATCGAGAAGGATACACGAAGAGGCATCCTCAATCCTCAGCGCAATGGCCATAAACGTCAAGTCAGGAATGTTGGTGCCAAGTTCAGCAACTCCCAGTCTGATCAATGGACAAAGAACAGCTCAAGCCTATTCGGCTCGAGCCACAAACTTGATCAACCATGTGAAATTCACGGTACTCCAAGAAGGACGGCCAAACATACCAATAGAGAATGTCGGATCTCCAAAACAAAGCGACTGGTCGCGTGCCGGAAACAATGAAGGGAGGCATCTAGTCAAGAGACCCCCCAGGGCACAACAGTACGGCCGATCGTCCCCTATCATACGAAGCACGGCAACTCAATTGTCGTACCCTTAGACCTAGTAGTCCAGGGGCTCCATAACACATAAAGCCCCTGTGGGTATAAACCTACAAATAAACACCTTCTATAAGGTGTCCGGTGCAAAGGCCAAGTTCATTGGCCCACCGCTCTGACGGTTGTTCTCAGATAACCAAAAAAATGCCACGCCATTGGCGCACTCCCCTCATACGGTAACCCACCGTATGCTAACGGGATGAACCACGTGGACTAGATTCCATGTGGTAAACCATTAGGCCAACGCCGGTGATATACTCACGCCCACATACAAGGCCGAAACCCCGCCCTTAGAGCGGAAATCATACAGCAGCCAGAGTAGCAAGTTGTGCATGCTTATCAATATTTTGATAGAACAACCATCTATCCGGACACCCACGGAGGAGTCCGGGCTACTTCTCGGTATAGCGGCTGGGGTCACCAGGGTCCGTTCAGGAACCTTTGGACCAACCACGGGAGGATGCCCAGGTGCCTCCGAACATTTACCTTCACAAACTAACTTTTATGCAGAACAGGATTGGCGGCCTGGAATCGGCCTAGACACATAAGGACAAGACCATGCAGGTAGAAGGCAGTTCGGATTCACTTTCGATCCATTCACAGCCCCCTCCAGTCCGGCCATCACAGGTTCCGCCAAAAACCATTCCTTTTTCATCATCATAAATCAGACTCACATGCATAGACATATCATCCTACTGCAATGCGTAGACTTAAATAACATGTACCAGCCGTTGTCTATCATCGACGCCTCTTCGCCACAAACCGGCAGCCACGCTTCGTGTTATGCTCGGCTATGCCAGGGGCTTCACAGTACGGCACTAAAAGTCCGACCACCTTTTCAGTCGCTCGACACCCCGAACTTATAGCACTATATGCATCAGTTCCGAATCATGTCTTGGGTCATTGGTTGGGTTTGCCCGGCTCCCATGTTTTGGTACCATATGTTCCGTTCCGCCGGCTAAGGTAGCGCTGGGAGAACTACTACGATTGTGTCCCAGTTCTGCCGGACGAGCACCTCAGTAGAGAAAGCCGAAAACCGTCTGTCATGATGCAGCGAGAGCTGGTCAGCTATTCGAGAGGTTGTAAAATCCTTAAAGATTTATTCCGCATAACGCCACTATAAAATGCAGATTGCGACGGATCGGTCTTCCGATCAGGCGCCAATAGAGCCCCTAGTTCGGCCTTCCGAACACTAGGGGTTGCGCCGACCATACTCGAATTCCTATGGCTAAGTGAGGGTAGTAAAGCCATATATAGTCTGATTGCCTAGTTCGTGGTGAGAAACACCTCCTTAAAAGGACCCAGCCATGGGATAAAGAGTGTTCAGAAATACCTCGAACACCCCCGTACTTCTCACGTGGGGGCTGAAGCCGACGACTGGCCAACTCTCAGAATTTACATAAAATAAACAGCCGCATGGGAAGAACATATGTTCACACAAAATAAGTAATACATAATAAGCGTGCCATTATCCCATATTACAAATATTGGCAAGAATACCCTCAGGGGAATATAATGTCTTTGGAGCACTTATCTGCCGCCAGGCGGGCCCCCTTTAGTACACCTTCATAGTACAGTTCGGGCTTGCGATGCTCCTTACCCTCCGGTGGCCCCTCAGTTATCAGCTTCTCCACATCAAGCTTCCCCCAATGCACTTTCGCATGGGCAAGCGCCATGCGCGCACCTTCTATACATACTGATCGCTTGATTGAATCAAGCCGAGGACAGGCACCCACAATCTACTTTACGAGTCCAAAGTAACTGCTTGGAATTGGCTCTGCAGGCCACAACCGGATAACCAAGTCCTTCATGGCTAGTTCGGTCGCCTGGTGCAGTTCGACAAGCTGCTTCAGCTGATCGATAAAAGGCACCGGATAGTTCAGCGCCAAATACTGCGACCAAAAGTTCCTCCCCGCAGACTCCCTTTCCTCTGTCCGGTAAAATTGGGCAGCATCTGATACGCTGCGAGGCAGATCCACAAACGCCCCTGTAAAATCAAGAATTCAGCTTGCCGCTTAGAGTTCCCCCCATTATCACGTAATAATGGCCATAGATACAAATGACCTTACCAGCCGCAACCTTCCGGGCCTCCTGAATGTCCCGTACAGCACCTCGGGCTTCTTACCGAGCATCTTCCGCGGCTTGGAGAGCTTGGGCGAGTTCGGATTCTTTCCCTACTAGACTCTGCTCCAAGCTCTCGCTTTTCGTCATAGCTTCCTGGAGCTTCCGCTTAGCTGCGATGACCCTGGCCTCGTGTTGATGTAGGGCGGAACCCTATGGTGACGATCTTTCACGTTTGGAGTGGATCCTACGGGGAATCACGAAGAACACGCGGAAGAACTAGAGGGAAAACACGGGGAGAACGAGAGAAACACTCAACCGACAAGTAATCAATCACACGAGTGCTAGATCACCGACAACAAAGAGTAACACACGATCCACAATCAACAAAGGTAATAGGATACAAAGGAACCGTTCTTCTCCGTGAGGAGGTCTTGGGGTCTTCCCTGGAAAGCGGTCTTGAATCCGCTTGGGGGATCTTCTCCGAAGAGGTCGTGAGCTCCGAGGAGAAGTAACCAAGTGGATGAGCAAGGCTCTCACACAAAATATGAGCTAAAACCAATGCTACCTTAACTAGGAGGAGGTGGAGGAGTATATATAGTCTAGAGCCATGAAGGGGTAAGTAAGGGCGAAGGGGTACATGGGCTCGGCCCGTTACACTTCGCGCAGACAGGCCGGTTGTACCGGTCATGGGGGAGGTTGTACCATTGGTAACTCATGCAGGGCGGAAGTACCAGGCGAGGAAGGCGGTACTACCGCTGGGGTCAGGTGCTGGCTTCTGCAGATGGACGTCGGGGGCTCCCGCGGTTGTACCGGTTGCTGGGCCGGTAGTATCGGTATTTTGGGAATTACCGGTACATCCGGTGCAGTATTGGCCTTGCACCGCTTGATCACAGAAAGGTGGCCGGTTGTTGGGCGGTAGTCGGCCGGTTGTTCCGCCCGGGCGGTTGTTGGGCGGTTGTACCGGTCCTTCCAGGCTGGGCAGAATGCCTCCTTGATCTTGATGTCCGTCTTGAACCATTCCTTCTCCTGGGTTGCTTACATGGCACCTGAGCATGCAAAGCGTCTCCGTTTGAGGTAGTAGCCATGTCTCAAATGGGTCAAAGGGAAGTTCAACAAGGAGAGAGTTAACCTCAGATTGGATGGCACATGCTCGAGCTCTTGTCATGGGTCCACTTGGAGCTTGTGTGGTCAAAGTGGTGTCCATGGGGATGATCGAAGGATGCTCCACATCATCTCCCCCCCCCCCCCTTGGGAGAGATCCGACCTCGGATCAAAATCCTCATCTCCATGGTATGGCGTGAGGTCCTTGACGTTGAAGATATCACTCACATTGTACTTGCCTCGTGGTAGGTCGATCTTGTAGGCGTTGTTGTTGTAGCGTGCTAGCACCTTGAAAGGTCCATCGGCTCGAGGGAGAAGCTTGGACTTGTGTTCGTTGGGGAAGCGGTCCTTGCGAAGGTGTAGCCACACTAGATCACCAATGTTGAAGACCATGGGTTGCTTGTTGACGTTGAGCTTGGTCGCTAGTCGTTGTACTTGGCGCTCGATGGTGTGCCTTGTATCTTCATGCATCTTCTTGATGTAACTTGCACGAGCACTTGCGTCGAGGTTGGTTCGCTCTTGTAGAGGAAGAGGTAGAATGTCCAATGGGGACAATGGGTTGAAGCCGTAGACGATCTCGAAGGGGGACTTGCCGGTTGTCAAATGTCTTGCCCGGTTTTAGGCGTACTCGGCGATGGGTAGACATGCCTCCCACTCCTTTATGTTCTTCTTGATCAACACGCGAAGTAGAGTAGAGAGAGTATGGTTCGTCACCTCCATTTGGCCGTCGGTTTGAGGATGGTATGCGGATGAGAACAAGAGCTTGATTCTAAGCTTGGCGCATAGGGTCTTCCAAAAGTAACTCAAGAACTTGACGTCGAGGTCGGAGATGATTGTCTTTGGTACTCCATGGAGACGCAAGATTTCCCTACAAAAGAGATTTGCAACGTGTGAAGCATCGTCTATCTTGTTGCAAGGAATGAAATGTGCCATCTTAGAAAATCTATCCACTACAACAAACACAGAATCCTTTCCATTTTGAGTTCTAGGCAAACCAAGTATGAAATCCATGCTAATGTCTTCCCAAGGTTGATAAGGAATAGGAAGAGGCATTTAAAGACCATGGGATTGAGCTTTAGACTTAGCTTTGCGACATGTAGAGCAACGGTTGGTGAAGCGTGAGACACCGTGGAACATCTTGGGCCAAAAGTAGTTCTTGGAGAGTGTGGCGAATGTCTTGTCGTGTCCAAAGTGTCCCATGAGTCCACCTCCATGAGCCTCTTGCAAAAGGAGAAAACGAAGAGAAGACTCGGGAATGCAAAGTTTGTTAGCTCTCATAAGGTAATCATCCTTTATGTAGTATCGTTCCCAAGACGTGTGTGTCAAACACTTAGCATAAGGAGTAGCAAAAGAAGGATCATGCTCATACAAGTCTTTTATATGCTCAAAACCAATAACATTCAACTCAAGTTTAGTGACAAGCGTGCATATGCGTGAAAGTGCATCCGCAACTACATTTTCTTTACCCTTAATGTACTTGATCACATATGGGAAAGATACAATAAATTCACTCCATTTGGCATGACGCTTTTTCCATTTAGTTTGACCTTTTAAGTACTTAAGCGTTTCATGATTGGTATGGATGACAAACTCATGAGGTCTAAGGTAATGTTCCCAAACATGTAGCACACGCACTAAAGCATACAATTCTTTGTCATAGATGGGATAGTTAAGTTGAGCACCGGAGAGTTTTTCACTAAAATAAGCAATGGCTCGTTTTTCTTGCATCAAAACGCCGCCAATTCCGGTACCACTAGCATCACAATGAACCTCAAAAGTTTTCTCAAAGTTGGGCAAAGCAAGAATCGGAGCATGAGTAAGCAAAGACTTGAGCTCATCAAAAGCGGTGGATTGCAAAGATCCCCAAAAAAAAGGAGTATTCTTCTTACTCAAGGCATGCAAAGGAGCGGCAATTGTGCTAAAGTTTTTGACAAAGCGACGGTAAAAACCTGCGAGACCAAGAAAACTACGCACTTGTTGCAAATTGGTGGGTTGGGGCCAAGTTTTAATTGCCTGAATCTTGGATTCATCAACATGGACACCCTTGGAAGAGACAACAAAACCCAAGAAAACCACTTTGTCAACACCAAACGTGCATTTTTTTCAGGTTTGCATAAAGACGTTCCTTGCGAAGGGTTTGCAAAACAGATTTAACATGATTAATATGCTCTTTCATGGTTTTGCTAAACACAAGAATATCATTGAAGTAAACCACAACAAAGACTCCAATATAAGGACGAAGCACATGATGCATAAGACGCACGAAAGTACCGGGAGCTTTCGATAAACCCATAGGCATAACTAACCACTCATACAAGCCAAATTTGGTTTTGAAAGCAGTTTTCCATTCATCACCCTCTTGAATGCGTATTTGATAATAGCCACTTTTAAGATCAATTTTTGAGAAAAAGTTGGCTTCACTAAGTTCATCAAGCATATCATCTAGGCGAGGAATGGGATGCCTATAGTGAACGGTAATAGCATTTATAGGTCTACAATCTGAACACAAGCGGAAACTTCCATCGGGTTTAGGCACGAGTATAACGGGAACATCACAAGGGCTTAGGCTTTCACGTACATGACCGTTGACGATGAGTTGTTGTACTTGCCGTTGAATCTCCTTGGTTTCTTCGGGATTGACTCGGTATGGAGCTTTGTTTGGGAGAGGCGCTCCGGGGATGAGGTCGATTCGATGCTCAATGCCTTGAAGAGGAGGTAGACCCGGAGGTAGCTCATCGGGGAAAACATCTTGGAATTCCTGCAAAA
This sequence comes from Triticum dicoccoides, assembly GCF_002162155.2. Lineage (NCBI taxonomy): Eukaryota > Viridiplantae > Streptophyta > Magnoliopsida > Poales > Poaceae > Triticum > Triticum dicoccoides. The sequence continues at coordinate 432,220,033 of NC_041385.1, read as the reverse complement.
TAGATTGAAACACTAAAGGTAGCTCGTGAGAAGTGTTAGTTGTTGGCTCTCCATCCTTGCACACAAGGACAAAGTGCATCACACTTGATGGGTTCTCACACAGTTCTCTCATCTCACTTTTAGTGGCAAATAGGATGAGGTTTTTCTCTCTAGGCGAAGAGGCGCTCAAGTTTGGCTTGTGGCTCTCACTCACTTTTGGGTGGATCACTTTCTCACTCTTCTCTCCATGATGGGTGGCTTGCTTATCGGCTATCACTTGACTAGGAGACATAGGTCATAGCACATACTCCTTCCCTTTCATCTTGAAGCTATAGTGATTGGTGCGCCCATTGTGGGTTACACCACGGTCGAATTGCCATGGTCGACCAAGAAGGTGGCAAACGGTCATTGGGACCACATCACACTCCAAAGTGTCCTCGTATGCACCAATTTTGAAGGAGACTTGGACCGTATGCTCGACTCGAATAGTGCCAGAGTCACTTAGCCATTGAACCTTGTAGGGGTGCGGGTGCTTCCTCTTGACCAATTGAATCTTGGAGCATAGTTCTTCACTTGCCAAGTTGTGGCAACTACCTCCATCGATGATGACCTTGATGGACCTTCCATTGATGCCGGCCTTAGTGTGGAAGATGTGGCATCGTTGGTCTTCTTCTTGTTGATGTTGAAGTGACAAGACTTTGGAGACAACGAGAGCGGGGCTCGAATCCTCATCACAAAATACTTGATCATCTTCATCCTCATTCATGTGCTGGTGCATGGGCACTTGCTCAAGAGCTTCCATCTCCTCTTCACTCATGGAGTCGTATGTACCATCGTCGTTGAGGATCATGGTGCGCTTGTTCATGCATTGATAGGACTTGTGGCCTCGGCCGCCGCAAGTGAAACAGTTGAAGGAGCTTGTCTTGACGGTCTCATCGGTCGGAGTAGATGATGAAGCATGCGGCTTGAAGTTGCTTGTAGTAGGAGGAAGACGACTTGAACTTGCCGAAGTTTTCTTGTAACTTGACTTGTCGTCGTTGCTTGGAGAAGGCTTGGTTGATGTAGATGTTGGAGGAGTCATTGAAGCTTGGTTGTTGGAGAAACCGTAGGTCTTGGATGAGTACTTGGCGTACTTGAAGTCATCTTGCACTTGACGTTCGGCCTTGGTAGCTTGATGTACGACCTCAATGAGGTTGGAGTAAGGTTGGAAGTCGGCAATCTTCTTGATGGGATGATTGAGTCCATTCAAGAAACATGCCATTGTTTGCTCATCATCTTCCTTCACATTGGCTCGAATCATGGCTATCTCCATTTCCTTGTATTATTCTTCAACACTCTTTGTTCCTTGCTTGAGGAGTTGGAGTTTCTTGAAGAGATCGCGGTTGTAGTAGGTGGGCACAAAACGTGCTCGCATGACATCCTTCATTTGAGCCCAAGTGGTGATTGGAGGTTCACCTCTTGCTTGTCGGCACTCAAGGATTTGTTCCCACCATATGAGCACATAGTCTTGGAACTCGAGTGATGCCATAGCGATCTTCTTTTCCTCCTCATAGTTGTGCAAACGAAAGATCTTGTCGACCTTCAAAGCCCATGAGAGGTACTCTTCCGGATCATTGCTTCCATTGAACTTGGGCATTGTGAACTTGAGCTTGCCATAGCGTTGCTCTTCATTGTGTTGTTGGCGATGGTGATGATGACGCCCTTGACATGGAGGATAATCATCCTCATGTTGCTCTTGGCGCGGAGGAAGTCCATGATCACCTTGCTCTTGTTGAACTTGAGGTTGAGGTGGAGCTTGACGAGCTTGTGGGTGGGCTTAAGGAACTTGACGTTGTACTTGCGGTTGGTAGTTTCTCTCTTGGATTTCTTCTCGAAGGGCTTCCTCTTGATTGCGCCGCTCGCGAATGTGGTTGGCGATGGCTCGACTTGATTCTTGAAGGGCACGTTGTGCCTCAAGAGCTTGTGCTTCACGTTGTTGTTGTTGAAGACGTTGAGCCTCGGCGTATTGTTCCTCTTGGTGTAGACGCGCTCGTTCTTCCTCTTGGCGACTAAGACGTTTTCGTTCTTGAGCTTGTGCAAAAGCAACTTGGTGTGGTGGAGGATGAGGTAGATGCTCGTCGACTTGATCTTGTGAATTCTTGTCATGTAGTGGATTGCGAGCTGCATGGCGATCTTGACGCGCGGCTCGTCGAAGAGTGTTTGATGACGGTGTACTTGAGTTGGAGAAGGTGTCATCGGAGTGTCGACTCGAGCGGCTCCTTCTTGAGGATGAAGAAGTGGGAGGATGGCGGTTCCTCATCAATGCGCGTATCTCGTCCATTCTTGCGTCATTCTCTTTCTTGTGAGCATCAAACTTGTTGTCGAAGTAGTCTCTTGTATGTTGCTCGAAGAGTCGCAAGTCGGTGGCGAGGTTGTCGATGCGGTCGCTCATTGCTTGTTGCTCTTGATGCAACGCCCGTTGAGCACCAAAGAGGTGGTTCTTGGTGACGAATGATGACATGTCGTTGCCATTCTCGATGAGGGGTGGATTGGTAGAAGAACTTGGCCTATCCATCATCCCAAACAAAATGTAAGTGGTAGAAGGAGAAGAACGTATACCAAATGTACCTTGACCGATGTTGAAGATGAATCAAGTTCACTCAAATGCGGACAATGAAATAGCACTTTTGGTACCAATTCTTGTCGGTTCTCACACCTACACAAGTAAAGCTTATGGTAGAGTTTGGTTAGGATGGTGGCACAAAATTGATTGCAATCGTTAGTTTGACTCAAAGATGTTGAAAAAGATTCGCAAATTCGCAAATGTAACAAGTAGGCCAAGCAAGTAGTGGTACACGGAAACACACACGCAAATAGGTAAGTGGGATTGTGCAAACCAAAAGTGAGCCAAAATGTGGAATCCACGAAAATGCTCTTGTTGCACAATACTAGAGAGACGCTAGCACGATTGCACAATAGGCGGATATGGAACTTGCGCACAACCTACTAGGCAAAAATACAACGATCTCTATCCCAAGTATGCTACAAGTTTGGTATTTCGGTTCTATGATCCAAGATGATCTTATATGACAATCTTAATGTAGTATGATGCTATGGTTCTTTCTTATAAGCTCTTTTCTTATCTTTCCTCTTTGCTTAAAAGCTTGGTTAGCTCTTTCACTTTTGAGCTCTTTTCGCATGCAAAACTTCACGAACCAAGATAGCAATTGTGTATGCGATGACAACTTTGTGACACACAAGTTGATGCCAAGATATGCACCACTTTGGTATGATATGTATGCTATGGAGTATGATCACTAATGTGCACAAGTCACGTTGCCGGAAATACTCAATGGCTAGTCTCGATGGGTAAGCAACACAAAAGATGGGCTATGATGGTTATCAATGCAATTGCGAGAGATGACAAAGATGTCGTCGAGGTTACCGTCCTTGGCGATGAGTCCTTGGTGAAGATGAGCGGTGGTGATGTTGACGTAGAACCGTACCTATATACCCTAAACACAATAGGACACAGGAACCACAACTCAAATTCTCAAAGACCAAAAGCAACAATGGTGGTAGCGGAAAGCGGAGGTGTTATAGCGGATGATGTGGTGAAAGCCCTAGGCAAAGATGCCAATGTTCGAAAAATTAAATGTTGTCCAATGATGTTGTAGTCTATCTAGGTGGATGGGGGATGTCAATAGCTTCTCAACGAGCTAAAGAACGCGAAAATCGGACTTCGTATGTGGAAGTTATGGTAAAAATGGTGAAACTGGGAGTGCTGAAACTGGCATGGGCGGTAGTACCGCTCGGATGGGCGGTAGTACCGCTTGTAGTACTCAGCGGTAGTACTGCTTGGATGGGCGGTAGTACCGGTCGAGATGGGATTCTTTGCAGATTGAATCGGGGCGCGATTTTGGGGTGGAAATTGATGATTTCGGGGGCAAAAATTGGAGAGATTTTGTGGATGGGAAGTGGGGAAACTTGGGGGAAAGCTAGATCCACTTGAAACCAAGCATATCCACGGATCAAAATCAACAAAACATCATCAAACCAACAAATCACAAAAATTTTGGGGCTATTTTTGGTGGGGATTTTCGGATTTAGGACGAAAACAACAAAATCAAGCTAGAAAAAGAGGGGTAGGGGCTCCAAAAACGTGATCAATGTGGCTCATGATACCAAGATGATGTAGGGCGGAACCCTATGGTGACGATCTTTCACGTTTGGAGTGGATCCTATGGGGAATCACGAAGAACACGCGGAAGAACTAGAGGGAAAACACGAGGAGAACGAGAGAAACACTCAACCGACAAGTAATCAATCACACGAGTGCTAGATCACCGACAACAAAGAGTAACACATGATCCACAATCAACAAAGGTAAGAGGATACAAAGGAACCGTTCTTCTCCGTGAGGAGGTCTTGGGGTCTTCCCTAGAAAGGGGTCTTGAATCCGCTTGGGGGATCTTCTCCGAAGAGGTCGTGAGCTCCGAGGAGAAGTAACCAAGTGGATGAGCAAGGCTCTCACACAAAATATGAGCTAAAACCAATGCTACCTTAACTAGGAGGAGGTGGAGGAGTATATATAGTCTAGATCCATGAAGGGGTAAGTGAGGGCGAAGGGGTACATGGGCTCGGCCCGTTACACTGCGCGCAGACAGGCCGGTTGTACCGGTCATGGGGGCGGTTGTACTGCTCGTAACTCATGCAGGGCGGAAGTACTGGGTGAGGAAGGCAGTACTACCGCTGGGGTCAGGTGCTGGCTTCTGCAGATGGACGTCGGGGGCTCCCGCGGTTGTACCGGTTGCTGGGCTGGTAGTACCGGTCTTTTGGGAATTACCGGTAATCCAGTGCAGTACCGCCCTTGCACCGCTTGATCACAGAAAGGTGGTCGGTTGTTGGGCGGTAGTCGGCCGGTTGTTCCGCCCGGGCGGTTGTTGGGAGGTTGTACCGGTCCTTCCAGGCTGGGCAGAATGCCTCCTTGATCTTGATGTCCGTCTGGCACCATTCCTTCTCCTTATTTGCTTACATGGTCCCTGAGCACGCAAAGCGTCTCCATTTGAGGTAGTAGCCATGTCTCAAATGGGTTAAATGGAAGTTCAACAAGGAGAGAGTTAACCTCGGATTGGATGGCACGTGCTCGAGCTCTTGTCATGGGTCCACTTGGAGCTTGTGTGGTCGAAGTAGTGTCCATGGGGATGATCGAAGGATGCTCCGCATCACGTGTTCTTCACGAAGCCCCTATTCGGCGGCAGCCTTCTCGTGGGCGTCAGCTGCCGCCTTCTTCAGCGCCTCATATTCGGCACTCGCTCCTAGCGCGTATAACATAAATTACTTTTCTATAGGCACACTTATTCGTTTGTGCCCACTACAAGACAATGTTTAAACATACATTGCTTCTCCTCTAATTGCTTCTTCACACGGCCGAGTTCTTCTTCAGCCTGTTCCAGGCTCTGCTTCAGTTCGGACACTTCCGCATCATGAGCGGTCGTCCTCTCCGCAGACGCCTGTTTTCAAACAAATGGTATACATCATTAAACAAAGGTTCCCATTACAATAGAGGGTTTGATCCCCTGCCCGGCTCCCTTTCGCCGGACAGTGTATCAAGGGCTACTACTGATATTATGATGATTCCTCAAAATTTACTTAGAAATCATACCTCAAAAGCCTTCATAAGGCCAAGGCAGGACTCATTCAGCCCGCTTTCGGCAGACTGGATCTTTCCAACCACCGCACCAATGATGGTCCGATGTTCATCGATGATAGACGCGTTCTTCAACACTGTCGACAGACCGCCCGACAGCTCTGCGTAGATAGAGGTGGCCTGTGGAATAGGCAAACCTCCCTCCTTGAAGGGTGGCCGCTCGCCCGATCCTGGAGCCATAGAGGTCTCCAGGATCTTATCCGGCTCAGGGTCTCCTCGAGACGACACCTTGGAGTCGCGCCTGGACTCCGGAAAAAGAGCCTCCGGAGGCGTCTCGCTCGCTACAGCATCCGAACTCAACGAATCCTCCGACGATGACTGTCCGGCAGGAGGTCTCACCGGGATGTACAAGATACGGCGATAGTTAAAACTACTATACTCAAATGACCCTGAATGCATAGGCGCATTGGGGATTCGGTTACTTACGATTTTTCTAGGGGCTGGGCTCTGGGATCCCACTTCGGGCCGCTGTCGGCAGCCGGGGGGATGCCTCTGGACGGGAACCTCTCCCCCTCTTGGGCGATTCGGCCTCCAGGGATGGGGAAGCCGCGCGCTTTTTCCCACCTACAAAGTGAGGCTCGTCCTCCTCTGCTTCCTCCTCTTCATCTTCGGAAGAAGGAGCGTCGCCGGAGTCTTCAGATTTGGCGTTCGAAGTCTCGCGGCGATGGAGGCCACTCCGGGTCTTCTTGACCTTCTTGGAGTCCTCCTTCTTTGGCGCCTCGTAAGGCGCGGGGACCAACATCTTCGTTAGAAGAGGTCCGGCTGGTTCCTCCGGCAGTGGGGCCGGACAATTCATCCGCTCCACCTTCTTAATACATCCCTGAGGTCACGATGAAACACGATTAAAATGCCTCCTTCATGACATACCAACTGAAGCATGGACGGACAGGGCGTGACTATAACTTACTGGGCTTGGAGAATGGGATAATTGATACCCTCGATCCTCGGCGGAGTCTGGCCATGATTTGCCGGACTTGAAGAGCACCTTCCATATATCCTCGTGGGAGGAGTCATAGAGCTCCTGAAGGGTCTGGTGCTCGGTCGGGTCGAACTCCCACAAAGTGGAGGCTCGACGCTGACAAGGTAGAACCAGGCAAACTAGCATCACCTGGACTACGTCGACAAGTTTGACGTCCTTGTCAACCGCGCTCCGAACGCGCGTCTGGAGCAGCGATAGCTCATCGGACGAGGATCAGTTCGGGCCCTTCTTGGGCCAGGACGTGAGCCGCAGTGGAGCTCCGGATCTGAACTCAGGAGCTGCAGCCCACTTTTTGCCGCGTGGTTCGGTGATATAAAACCACTGCTGCTGCCACTCCTTGATGGAGTCATTGAAAGTGCCCTTCGGCCAAATGACCTTGGGCGTCTTGCTCACCATGGCACCACCACACTCGACATGTTCGCCACTTACCACCTTGGGCTTCACATTGAAAATCTTCAGCCATAGGCCGAACTGAGGCGGAATTCAGAGAAAGGCCTCGCACACGACGATGAACGTCGAGATATTGAGGAAAGAGTTGGGGGAAAGATCATGAAAATCAATCCCGTAATAATACATGACTCCACGAACAAATGGGTGGAGGGGAAACCCGAGCCCGCGGACAAAATGGGGAAGGAACATGACTCTCTCGTGGGGCTTCGGAGTAGGGACGACCTTTCCCGCCGGTGGGAGACGGTGGCCGATCTTCTTGGCGAGATACCCGGCTTCCCGGAGCTTTTTGATATCCTTCTCCCAGACGGTAGAGGCCATCCATCTGCCTCCTGCTCCGGATCCGGACATCTTTGGAAAACTTCTCTTCAACGGAAAAGAAGAAGACTTGGGCGTTAAGGCTCGAGCAGAGGGGAATGAGTTAGCGGAAGGAGAAGGCGTGGGTAAAGAGGAAGATACTTCATCTCTTTATAAGAGGTGGTACGAGCTTTTTGCGCCTCCCCACTTGCCTGGTGGAACCCGCTCACCTCCCACTCGCCACGATTAGCGGTGCGGTTGGATTATCCACACCCGTATTGATGAGAATCCCGTGATAAGGGGACATGATCTCTGCTTTGACAAGGCGTGTCAAAGAAACTGCCCCACAATACGCGTTGTGGCTGGTTGTGGGAAAAATAGTTCGAATAATGACCTGGCTGTAATGGCATATCACGTCGTCTAAAATAGTTATCAGTTGAAGTATCATTCTCTCTACGGTGGTATGTGAAGATCATTTTGCAGATCCGGACACGGTCTACGTGTTCGATAAATAACTTCGGAGTATTCGGAGAAGGAACCCGCCTTGCAATGCCAAAGACAAGACTACGCGCCGGACTCATCGTCATTGAAGCCTGGTTTAGGGGCTACTGAGGGAGTCCTGGATTAGGGGGTATCCGGACAGCCGGACTATATACATTGTCCGGACTATCGAAGCGTGAAGATACAAGACTCAAGACTTCGGCCCGTGTCCTGATGGGACTCTCCTTTGCGTGGAAGACAAGCTTGGCGATCCGGATATTATGTTTCCTTCCTTGTAACCGACTCCATGTAAACCCTAGCCCTCTCTGGTGTCTATATAAACCGGAGAGGATGGTCCTTAGAAGACCGATCACAATTTCAAGCATACCATCATAGGCTAGCTCTTAGGGTTTAGCCTCTATGATGTCGTGGTAGATCTACTCTTGTACTACTCATATCTTCAATATTAATCAAGCAGGAAGTAGGGTTTTACCTCCATCGAGAGGGCCCGAACCTGGGTAAACATTGTGTCCCTTGCTTCCTGTTACCATCAGCCTAAGACGCACAGATCGGGACCCCCTACCCGAGATCCGCCGGTTGTGACACCGACAATGACCACAAAGGCTACTTTAAGAGTCTTGCTCCACAAAAGGGCCATGGTACCAAGATCAAAGAATGTTGTAAAGCCCATGAGTGCAAGTTGACGAACGGAAAGTGAATTGTATGCAAGGGACTCAACAAGCATGACCTTCTCAATAGATAAATCTTGAGAGATGACCACCTTGCCAAGTCCTAATACCTTAGAAGTTGAAGCATCACCGAATTGGACATGGGTGGGCATAGATGGAATTAGATGCACATCCACCACTAAGTCCTTGCTCTCGGTCATATGATTTGTTGCACCACTATCAAGCAACCATGACACTCCACCGTAAGCAAACTTCTACAAGAGATCAATACTTGGATTTAGGTACCCATTCTTGAATTGGTCCTTTCAGGTTAGTAACAAGGGTCTTAGGAACCCAAATAGACCATTCAATGTACTAATGGTAAGAACCAACAAGTTTAGCATAAACATGCCCATCACTAGCACGGCATAACACATAAGAAGGTTAAATTCGTCGGCTTTATTGTTAGGGGCAGTTTTACCCTTCTTGGCATTACCACCCACTTCCTTGTTCTTCTTCTCACGAGTACCTCACCCGCCTTGACAAAGGTTTCCTTGAGTGGGAGAGGTTGCTTAGTCTTCTTCTTCTTCTTCTTCTTCTTATTCTTTGAGTTGGGTGCAAACACAAGTCCCTCCTTTCCTACAACTTCCATTTGGTTCGTCAAAAGGTCATTGAGGTTCTTTTCACCTTGTATGCATGTCACAAGGCCCTTCTCAAGTTGCTCTTTAAACTTGACATTTTCCTCCACAAGATGCACATGCTCACAACAAGGGTTAGTAGCATGGGCATTATCAATTAGAACAAAAGGAGGGCAAGTGGAAATCTCCTTGGTTAGATTCACTTGGATTTGATCATGAGACTCTTTGGGAGAAGCATGAGCACCCTTCAAGACCGTGTAAGCCTTGTCAAGTGTATCAAATTCTTCCTTGAGTCTATCATGGCCAATACCAAGTGTAACTTTCTCGAATTTAAGCACACGAGTAAGAATCATATCATGATCAAGATCTTTTTGCAATTTAGCATGGTCAACCTTGTGTGACTCCTCAGGAGTCAAACGAAGATCTCGCTCTTCCTCTAGAGCAATGGAAAGATCTGAAATCTCATCGGCATAGTCATGACTATGCCCCTCCAACTTGGATATAGTATCCTCATGTGACTCAATGATATTATTGGCCTCACCAAGTTGTTCCAAGAGAGCAACAAAGTGCTTCTTGGACTCACCCTTGAGCTTGCTCACAAACTTGGTGAACTCATTCTCATCAACTTTCTCCACCTCACTATCATCAACACAATCTAACAATGAAGGAGTAGTAATGATGGTGGTTTTGATGTTAGGAGTTACCTTGTTGATACCTTTGTCCATGAGGCACTTGGCAATGGTGTTTTTGTTGGGCTGCCGAAGAGAGACACCTTGGAGGGGGAAGATGTAGCAATGACAATGGTTGTCGTTGCCATTCATTCTCCAATTGTATTTTCCTCATCATCATCAGAGGGGTACTCTTCATGTGCCACCAAGCCCTTTGGAGGAGACCTCTTGGTGAAGTTGTTCTTGCTAGGGAAAGACTTGGCTTTGTCTTTGCGAACGAGTTTGCCACCATTGTCTTCCCGTTTCTCGTAAGGGTAATCCACCACAAAGTGACTCACATTGCTGCAATTGTAGCAAGTCCTTACTAGTTGCTTGTTCTTTGACCCACTTGTGTTGTTCTTGGTGAAGTTGGGCCTTCAGTTCCTCTTGTTTCTCCAAAATTTCCTTGACGGAAGATCCATGTGCTCGTGGTAAGCATATTTGGTGTCCTCGGGGACACACTCCTCTTCTTCTTCCTCTTCTTCTTCTGGAATGGCCTTGGCCCTCAAAGCAAGGGTGGGAGTGCTTTTCTTTGACCGGACACGAGAAAGAGCATTGTCGGTGGTCTTGTTCATGATGTTCAAGGCAATAAACTCATCCAACACTTCACTTGAGGTTAAGGTGCGAAAATCCGGCCCTTGACGAATCAGGGAAGACATGGCCTTGTTGAATGGCACGATGGCCTTGAGAAACTTGCGCTTGATCCAAGTGTCATCTGTATCCTTGCTCCCATGATCTTGGTGAGCAACCGCAAGAGTAGTCACCCTCTGGTAGAGAACACGCGAATCCTCATATTCTAGCATCACAAATTCATTAGCCTCATCAAGGACCACTTCAAAGTTGAACCATTGGATGCTTGATCTCCCCTTGTACATAGAAACAATGTGCTCCCAACAATCCTTTGCAAGAGTGAAAAGACGTAAGTGAGATAAATCTTCGGGTGGGACCGCATCTTAAAGGATGAACAAAGCGGAGTGATTGTATTGATTGTCCACTTCTGATCTTGGAGTGAAGTAGTTTGGATCATGCAGGTAGAAGCCTTGCTCAATGATTCTCCAAAGGTTAGTTGAGCAGTGATATAAATGAGACTTAATGTGAAAGACCCAATTAGCAAAATCACCCTTAACAAGCTTGGGAGGAGGACCATATAATTATTAATGCGAGGTGTAGGGACCGGTCCTCCATAGACCAGGGGAGGGGGAACTGAGGCAAAGGTTCCCATCCCGTTCTTGTCGTGAGGGGAAGAAGTTTGAGTACCTTTGAAAGGATCGAGAAGAGGTGTCTAGAGGGGGGGTGATTAGACACTAAGTGAGAAAAGTTGCAGTTTTTAATTTCTTTAAGTTGAAGTGGAGTTTTGGCACAAGTTTAACAATCACAATACATATCAAGCAAGCATGCAAAGAGTATATGAGCAGAGGAAAGTGAAGCATGCAGCTTGCAAGAATGTAAAGGGATGGGATTGGAGTGTGCAAACGCAATTTGGAGACACGGAGATTTTTGAGCCATGGTTCCGATAGGTGGTGCTATCGTACATCCACGTTGATGGAGACTTCAACCCACGAAGGGTAACGGTTGCGCGAGTCCACGGAGGGCTCCACCCACGAAGGGTCCACGAAGAAGCAACCTTATCTACCCCACCATGGTCATCGCCCACGAAGGACTTGCCTCACTAGGGGTAGATCTTCACGAAGTAGGCGATCTCCTTGCCCTTAAAGACTCCTTGGTTCAACTCCACAATCTTGTTGGAGGCTCCCAAGTGACACCTAGCCAATCTAGGAAACACCACTCTCCAAGAAGTAACAAATGGTTTGTTGATGATGAACTCCTTGCTCTAGTGCTTCAAATGATAGTCTCCCCAACACTCAACTATCTCTCTCACATGATTTGGATTTGGTGGAAAGAATATTTGAGTGGAAAGCAACTTGGGGAAGGCTAGAGATCAAGATTCATATGGTAGGAATGGAATATCTTGGCCTCAACACAAGTGTAGGTGGTTCTCTCTCAGAAAATGTAGGTTGGAAGTGTAGGCATGTTCTGATGGCTCTCTCCACGAATGAAGAGTGGGTGGAGGGGTATATATAGCCTCCACACAAAATCTAACCATTACACTCAACTTACCAATCTCGATGGGACTGAATTGTGAAACTCGGTCGGACCAATTTAGCAAATAATGTGACCGTTAGGATTTTCGGTGGGACCGACATGCAACTCGGTAGGACCGATATGGTTAGGGTTAGGGCATAACGTAATCTCGGTGAGACCAATTACACAAACTCGATGGGACCGATTTTGGTAATAAGCTAACCAGAGAGTTGGTCAGGCAAACTCGGTGGGACCGATTCGCTCATCTCGGTTGGACCGAAATGTTACGAAGAGGAACAGAGAGTTTGCATTGTAATCTCGGTAGGACCGATTACACAAACTTGATGGGACCGATTCTGGTAATGGACATACACAGAGAGATTACAATCCCATCTCGGTGAGACCGAGATCCCTATCGGTGAGACCAATTTGCCTAGGGTTTGTGGCAGTGGCTATGACATTTGAACTCGGTGGCGCCGGATAGAAAGAATCGGTGGGGCCAAGTTTGACTTTTGGTTTAGGTCATAAGTGGATATGAGAAAGTAGTTGAGGGCTTTGTAGCATATCAACTAAGCACTTTGAGCAACCAAGCCATTAAGCAACACCTCATCCCCTCTTGATAGTATTGGCTTTTCCTATAGACTCAATGTGATCTTGGATCACTAAAATAGAAAGAGTAGAATCTTGTGCTTGGAGCTTGAGCCAATCCTTTGTCCTTAGCATCTTGAAGGGGTTCCACATCCTCTAGTCCATGCCACTTCATTGTTGAACTTATCTGAAACATACTAGGTAAGAGTATTAGTCCAACAAGAGATATGTTGACATTAATTACCAAAACCACATAGGGAGCACTTGTGCTTTCAATCTCCCCCTTTTTGGTAATTGATGACAACATACATCAAAGCTTTAGATAAAGATATAGAGAATAACAAGTAAAGCTTTGGAAAGACATGTAACATGCATAGGCTCCCCCTACATATATGCAATCATGTAAATTTGAAATATAGGAGCATGTGAATGCATAAGCATGACAGAGTAAGCATGTGTTACATGTATCTTGGCTATATGCATCAGAGCAAATGATGTGAATATGGGAAATGTACTTTCATGCTCATGAGTCCTTCTTGCAAACAGTATGTACATCAACAAGAATTCCTCATACACATGAATGTGATGCATATACTTACCTTGTGGTCTTGAGTTGGCTTAGGATGGAATGAACCTGAGTAAACAAGGTTAGATAACACAGATACACCTACTAGCCAGAGCAAACAAAAGAAACCACAAGAGTACCAAGACTGGGATGACATGTAGTGAGTGAGTACTGAGTACCACATTGGATATAGACATGTCCCCAAAGGTAAAGATGTGCAATGAATTCAGGGATTTCCTTCCCTTAGATGTCTTGCTCCCCCTGAATCTAGCATAGGATACTGGGAGAAGATAGGGAACAGAAAATCAGAGCTCAAAGAAAAAAATAAACAGAGCTAATGCAAACAAACAAATATGAACATGTCTTTCCCCTCTTAAAGACATTTGACTTCTCTCCTCTTGAATACCAAGCATCTGGGGTCCTTGATGATTACTCTTTCTCCCCTTGAGTATTCTCTCCCCCTATAGATATGATTAAGCTTTGATGTGATCTCTCTCCCCCCATTTGGCATCAATTTCCAAGAAGGATTCTTCTGGATTTTTGTCACGATGGGTTTGGTCCTTGAGTCACAAAACAAAGTAGCATGTGGAATGTGATGCTGGTGGAGGACAAGATTCATTGAGTGGAGATGGATCAAGATGAATGCATGAACAAGTGGCAAGGTGTCTTTCCTGTAGTGAAATCGGTGGCACCGAGTTTTATGCTTTGGTTGCACCAAAATGGTTTGGTTAGACCAAAAACAACAGACCGGTGTGACCGAGGTCATCACAGAGCAAACACTTGTCACCTCAGCTCACTAGACAAGTAAGATCTCACAAGGATTTGCAAGGAATTAACTGAAAGATTTGCAATGAATTGGATGCAGGGAATGCAGAACAAAAGAAACAGAAAAGAAATCTAGATGAAGTTTTTTTTGAAAGGGGAAACAAATATGCATGAGACAAATGCAAGAGCACAGAAAAGAACACACGAGAACTTCATCTAGAAATGGTCGGTGACAAAGTCACCTATGTTAGAGTATATTGACTTAGGAGTCAAGTGAGATCACTTGATCATGGGTCATACTCTTCGTTTAAGCTCAAAATGGGGTTACTATTTTTCGTTTAAGCATCTTGATGTATTCACATCTTGTCGAGTTGCTTTGACTCATGACTTGGAGTAAAGCTACTCTAAGATGGAATAACATACCTTGGGTGGTGGTGTTGATCGTGATCATGTAGTTGAACTTGTGTGGGTTGCTCAGGGTTGATGTAGCTCATCAAGAGTTGGGAGTACCACTTGGAATTTGAGTTCATCTACCTTCATGGGTTAGTTTTTGCAAGGAAGAGCACTTGTGTATCCAAAATGACAATCATGAATTTCAATGTAGAATTTGTCAGAGGATATGTTTGAATGGTTTCGTGCTTCCTTGTCCTCAACCACCATTGTGTGGAGACTTGGTAATGTAGAGATTACTCAAGATGTGAGTGAGTTGCAATCTCATAGATTTAGATTCATCCAAGTTCCTACACAGGTTAGATAACATGCAAGGTGCAAATATATCCAAGACATAAGATTATCATCATAAGAGAAATATCAATGATTAGTCATAGGCTCGTGTCTTGCATGTATCAAAATGGAGTTCCTACTCCAAGTTTGAAGCATCAATGATGTTCAATTCACCTCTTAACCTGCAAAACACTTTCTCATCAAGTGGTTTAGTGAGTATATCCGCTAATTGCTTTTCGGTGCGAACATGCTTAAGATTTATGTCCCCTTTGGCAACATGATCTCGAATGAAATGATGACGAACTTCAATATGCTTAGTTCGAGAGTGTTGCACGGGATTGTGAGCAATCTTGATAGCACTTTCATTGTCACAAAGAAATGGAACATGTTTCACATATATCCCATAATCTTTAAGAGTTTGGGTCATCCAAAGTAACTGAGCACAACATGAACCAGCGGCAATGTATTCCGCTTCGGCGGTGGATAAGGATACCGAGTTTTGTTTCTTGGAAGACCAAGACACAAGAGATCTACCAAGAAATTGACAAGTACCCGAAGTGGACTTTCTATCAACCTTGTCACCGGCATAGTCCGAGTCGGAGTAGCCAACAAGATTAAAAGAGGCCCTCTTTGGATACCAAATGCCAAAATTTGGTGTATGGATTAAGTATCTCACTATCCTTTTCACGGCCTTAAGATGACATTCTTTAGGAGCGGCTTGATATCGTGCACACATGCACACACTTAGCATAATATCGAGACGTGAAGCACATAGATATAACAATGAACCAATCATAGAGCAATAAACCTTTTGATCAACCGGTTCACCATCTTTAGTCAAATCAAGATGTCCACTAGTAGGCATGGGTGTAGTCATACCTTTGCATTCTTGCATATTGAACTTATTGAATAAGTCCTTGGTGTACTTTGTTTGAGAGACAAATGTACCTTCCTTAGTTTGCTTGATTTTCAAACCAATAAAGAACTTGAGTTCACTCATCATAGACATCTCAAACTTCTCTGACATTAGTTTTCCAAACTTTTCACTAAAGTGAGGGTTAGTTGAACCAAATATAATATCATCAACATAGATTTGGCACACAAATAGTTCCCCATTAACCCTTTTAGTAAAAAGAGTAGAATCAATTTTTCCAATTTCAAAGCCTTTTTCAATAAGGAACTTGGTCAAGCATTTATACCATGCTCTAGGAGCTTGTTTAAGACCATAAAGAGCTTTGTGAAGTTTGTAAACATGATTAGGTTTCTTAGGATTGACAAAGCCGGGAGGTTGCTTAACATATACTTCCTCCTCTATTTCACCATTTAGAAAAGCACTTTTAATGCCCATTTGGTACAAGGTGATATCATGGTGACTCAAGTCTAGCAACGGGGGCATATGTCTCACCATAGTCCATACCTTCGACTTGAGTGTAGCCTTGGGTGACGAGACGTGCTTTGTTGCGAACTACTTGTCCATCTTCATCTTGCTTGTTGTGAAACACCCATTTGGTACCGATGATGTTGTGGTTGTTGTCGGGCTTCTCAACCAATGTCCAAACTTGATTTCTCTTAAAGTTGTGTAGCTCTTCATGCATGGCGTTTATCCAATCCGGATCTTCCAAAGCTTCTTCAACCTTCATAGGTTCAATGCTAGAGATGAATGAATAATGTTCACAAAAGTTAGCTAAACGAGTTTTAGAGTGAGTGATTCTCCCAGTTTGGATATCATTGTAGATTTGCTCGACGGGATGGTCTTTAGCATTCTTGCTCGAACTCATGAAAGCTTTTGCTTGGATCTAGATGGAACATCTTCTTCATCTTGTTCTTCTTATTGGCCTTCTTCATTGTTGACGTTGTCGTTCTCTTGTCGTGGTGGAGAAGGAGGTTGTTGATGTTCATCTTGATGTACTTCCTCGTTTTCTTCATCTTGGTGTGTCCCACTTGTGGATGCTTCCGTATCAACTCTTGGTTCACCTTGTCGTGAGGTAGAAGCTTCCACTTGGACGGACGAGGTACTCTCCTTCACCTCTGTTGGATGAATCTTGCCAATAGACAAGTCTTGGATTGCTTCCGAAGGGTCTTTGTCTCCTACATCAATTGGCAATTGCTCTACTTGCGAGCCGTTAGATTCATCAAACTTCACATCTACCGTCTCTTCAACCTTTCGGGTGAAATTGTTGTAGACACGGCAAGTGTGAGAGTTTGAGCCATAACCAAGTAGGAAACCTTCATGAGACTTAGGAGCAAATTTAGAATGATGATACTTATCAAGAATGTAGCACTTTGAGCCGAATACTCAAAAGTATCCAACTTGGGGTTTGTTACCGGTGAGGAGCTCGTATGCCGTCTTGCTGAGTAGCTTGTGAAGATACAAGTGATTTGTTGCATGACAAGCTGTCTCAACCGCTTCCGCCCAAAAGTGCTTCGGCGTCTTGTACTCATCAAGCATCGTTCTCGCCATCTCGATGAGCGTCCGGTTCTTCCTCTCAACAACTCCATTTTGTTGAGGTGTGTACGTAGCCAATAACTCATGTGAAATACCTTCTTCATCAAGAAAGGTGTCCACATTTACATTCGTGAACTCCGTTCCGTTGTCGCTGCGAACCTTCTTGATCTTCCCTTCAAATTGATTTTTGGCCTTCCTAGCGAAGTTTTTGAAGATCTTTTGGACCTGCGATTTATCATCGAGAAAGAACACCCATGTAAATCTTGAAAAATCATCAACTATAACTAGACCAAAAGAATTTCCATCGAGACTTTTGTAAGCATTGGGACCAAAAAGGTCCATGTGAAGTAGCTCGAGTGGCCTCCTGGTGGTCATGATGTTCTTCACGGGATGCCTTCCTCCGACCTGTTTACCTGCTTGACAAGCGCTACAAAGTCTATCCTTATCAAATATGAAATCGTTAACGCCAAGGATATGATTTCCTCATATAAGCTTATCAAGGTTTCGCATGCCCACATGACCTAATCGTCTATGCCACAACGAGCCTTTAGAGATTTAGCAATAAAGCAAGTTCTAGGTTGAGCCTTTTTAGTGAAGTCAACAATGTAAATATCACCTCTACATACCGGTAAAGACCATTTTATGATTATCTCTACGAAACACTTGGCAATCTACTTCAGTGAATAGGACATTGAAACCGAAATCAACAAGTCTAGATACTGAAAGTAAATTGTATCCAAGAGATTCAACGAGCATGACATTTTGTATGGAGCTATCATCTGATATGGCCACCTTACCGAGGCCAACCACCTTACCCTTTGAGTTGTCACCGAAAGTGACATACTTTCGAGGGCCGTCGTTTTCAGCAAGGTCACGAAACATATCTTTATCTCCGGTCATGTGATCGATACATCCACTATCATGAACCCATTCCTTTCCTCCTGCCATATATCCCCGAAGATTTTCCATAAGACCAAAGTGTCTCATTGCATCATCAAGATCAAAGTCACTATCATCATCCTCATCATAGTATCCATGTTCAACATTGTCATGTGGTGGGTCAAATCCTAGAGAGGGTGATTCGTTAGAGTGAGTTTGACAATGATCTTCTTTATGAATTTTAATAGCTTCGGAAATAATATCACTAATAATTCCAACATCTCCTTTGGCACGCATAAGGTTTGTAATCTCAAACAGACAAATCTCGAAACATAGGATCATTGGAATTCATCTTACTCAAGGCAATAGACTTATGGAGAATTTCATCTAGATTTTTTAAGGAATAATTTGGAAAACGTTCCTCAAGAGATTTCCATATAGTATAGGCACACTCAAGAGTAGGCAAACTTCCAATCAAGTTTCTAGGCAAGCCTCTAGTGATAAGATTAACAGTTCTAAGATTGCGGATCATGTCAATTGACTCATCAAGGGTAGGATGCATAGGATCAACATGAGGTGCACAAGGGCTAGCAATGTACTTGTTCAAATGATATTCATTGAAAATCACAAGCATCTCATTTCTCCACTCATGAAAATACTCTCCATCAAGTATAGGCACTCTATGTCTAAGACTCCCCAAAGTAGACTCATCCATCTTCCTCCAATGGTGTTTAAACCAAAGCAATGGAGACCAAAGCTCTGATACCAATTGAAGGGATCAAGAAGAGGTGTCTAGAGGGGGGTGATTAGACACTAAGTGAGAAAAGTTGCAGTTTTTAATTTCTTTAAGTTGAAGTGGAGTTTCGACAGAAGTTTAACAATCACAATACATATAAAGCAAGCATGCAAAGAGTATATGAGCAGCGGAAAGTAAAGCATGCAACTTGCAAGAATGTAAAGGGAATGGATTGGAGTGTGCAAACGCAATTTGGAGACACATAGATTTTTGAGCCATGGTTCCGATAGGTGGTGTTATCGTACATCCACGTTGATGGAGACTTCAGCCCACGAAGGGTAACGACTGCGCGAGTCCACGGAGGTGTGACGCCCTCGATTCAATCATACACTAATCATACACGCAAATGTGTACGATCAAGATCAAGGACTCACGGGAAGATATCACAACACAACTCTAGACACAAATTAAAATAATACAAGCTTTATATTACAAGCCAGGGGCCTCGAGGGCTCGAATACATATGCTCGAATACACAAGAGTCAGCGGAAGCAACAATATCTGAGTACAGACATAAGTTAGACAAGTCTGCCTTAAGAAGGCCAGCACAAAACCATCTACGATCGAAAAGGAAAGGCCTCCTGCCTGGGAGCCTCCTAACTACTCCTGGTCGTCGGCGGTCTTCACGTAGTAGTAGGCACCCTCTGGTAGTAGCAGTCTTCGTCAAAGGTGGCGTATGGATCCTAGGTTGCGACATCTGGTTGCATCAACCGGAAAGAAGAAGAAAGGGGAGAAAGGGGGAGCAAAGCAACCGTGAGTACTCATCCAAAGTACTCGCAAGCAAGGATCTACACTACATATGCAACATTATCAAAGAGGGTTGTATATGTGGACTGGGCTGCAGAAATGCCGGAATAGAGAGAAGGCCTAGTCCTATCAAAGACTAGCATCTTCTGGAAACCACCATCTTGCAGCAAACAGGAGGGAGTAGAGTAGCATAAAGTAAAGTAGTAGTAGTGTTATCAACCTCGGCCAGAGATCCTTTCTCGACTCTCTGCGAGAAAGCAATTCCAGAGCCATACTATCCAATTGTCATCACAATCCAATTCTCATCACCATCCAATTCTCATCACAAGTATCCAGTTCTAGTTGTATCGATCGGGATACAACTCCAAGTGTCAATTACCGTAGGACAGGCTATCGATAGATGTTTTCTTCCCTGTAGGGGTGCACCAACTTTCTTGGGTCATGTCCGGCCTCGGCCAAACAATACGCCGCAACCCGACCTAGGCTTAATAGAGAGGTCAGCACGCCGGACTAAACCTATGCCCCCAGGGGTCATGGGCCATCTCCCCGGGAACTCCTGCATGTTGCGTGGCGGCGGGTGAGCAGACCTAGCTACCTCCTTAAAAAAAAGGAAGGAGCTTACCAGTCCAAGCCGGCGCGCGCCGCTCAGTCACTGACGTCTATTAAGCTTCGGCTGATGTATACGACGCAGAACGCCCATACTATGCCCACGTGATGGTTAGTGCTATTAGGCCAGAGGCCCCTCGGATCAAATATCCAAACCGTTAGTGGATTAGGAACGCACAATAACAAGCAGAGACTCACGAAAGATGTGACCCCGTTGCCCCGTCTCGAGGACTTGCGGCAAGGGCTAAGAATGCCCGGCCACGCCTCGTAATTATCTCACGGGCACCTTCTAGGTCAACCCGACTCCATATCACTCACAATTATGCTCGCGCGGGTACCCCTCAGGGTCGACCCCTCTTTAGTAACATGTTTCACTATAAAGTCCTAGTAATCATAGTAACTGTGTGTCTAAACATCAAGGGGAAAAACCCGAGGAATCACCCCCGATGAATTTCACTTGATGTAATAATCAAGGTGAACGTAAGAGGAATCACCCTCGAGGTTCACACTTGAGGGGTTGCGCGACAGAGTCATATCAGAAGTGATTAAGGTGGAATCACCCTCGATGACCACGACCGAATAGCTACACTACAGGGTTAACATTAGAAGTGCTGTAGAGGTCTCACCCTCGGCACTCGATAGTAACCCAGCAGTGTCGAGCAACTAAGGGGAAAGTGATGTGCGGTGAAGGGGCCTGGTCTTCGATCTCGTTGATCAGGTCTTCGATGATGAAGCAGGGGCAACAAGGACAAGATGGGGGTCACTGATGGATCTCTAACCAACCTATACTAAGCAGTTTAGGATAAGCAGGTAAGGTAACAATAAGCAGGTTACAAAAGCAGGCCATGCATCAGAATAGGAGCAAACAATAACAATAGCAAAATCTAATGCAAGCATGAGAGAAAGGAATGGCGATATCGGGATGATCAAAGGGGGGGCTTGCCTAGTTGCTCTGGCAAGGAGGGGTCGTCGTTGACGTAGCCGTACTTAGAGGCATCAGCGTCAGTCTCGAGGTCTACCAGAGAGAAGAGGGGGAAGAAACAGTAAATATAAAGCAAACATAGCATCACAAAGCATAACGTGGCAATAAGTTGTGCCGGGTGTGACCTAACGTATGACTACACGATATAGGTGAAGGGGGAATTCAACCGGGAATGTATTCCCGGTTCCGGGCCTGTGTCAAACAGATGACCGGAGGGGGAATGTTCCATGTTCAGATAGTTAGAGGCTTCTGACAGGTAAACGGACCGCATATTCGGATTCGTCTCGTCGTTCTAAGCAACTTTCATGTATAAAGTTTTTCCATCCGAGCTACGGTTTATCTATGATTTTCTAAAGTTTTCAAGGTTTTCTGCAATTATTTAAATTAACAAAATTAACAAAATAGGAATATGACGTCAGCATGACATGGAGATGATGTCAGCAGTCAACAGTTGCCCTGACCAGGTCAAACCTGCCGGTTGGGTCCCACCAGTCATAGGCAGTGGGTTAAACATAGTTAAAACTAATCTAAACATAGTTAGTTAAACTACTGGGCCCACATGTCAGTGTCTAATTATGTTAACTAAATTAGCTTAGTTAATTTTGTTAATTAGGGGGCGGTGGGCACCATCTGTCAGTTGCATGGGCCGGTCCAGTCAGCATGGTGGACCGGGTCAACAGGTCGGTCGGGCTCCACGGGCCCACGGGTCAGCGACCCAGGGGGTGGCCCCAAGCCAGCCACGTCGGTTGGCCTCGTCAGAGTTGCTCCGGCGAGCCCCAACGCGGCGGCGAGGCGCGGGTGAGCTTCGGGTTTCGCCCACAGGGCATCTCCGGGGTTGTGGTTTGGTCCGTTCGAACGGCCAGTCCACACCATGCCGAATGGAGGTGGTGGTGTGGCCGGGGACGGTCGGGAACGTCGCCGGCGGCGAGTTAGGTGGTGGTGGGTTTCCGGTGAGCGGCGAATAGGGCGCTGCGGGGCATGGCGAGTCGCATGCGTGCGTGCATTGGGATCTAGGCGAAGTGGCGAGCGAGTTGCGCACGGGTCCGAGGCCATTGGGTCGCCGGAGCATCGCCGGCGACGAGCTCAAGCGGAGCCGCGTTCGGGCACGACGGGGAGGATGAGCTACGGCGGCGGAAATGCGTGGGGAAGAGAGGGGAAAGAGGATGGAGCTCACCTTGGGGGCACACGGTGGCCCGTTGGGTGACTAGGAGCAGCAGTGGCGCGGATTCAGGGCGGCGGCGCTCGTCGGAGCCGAGGGCGAAGGCGAGGTCGTGGCGGTGCTGCGGGGCCGTCCCGGTCCACGTGGCTCGATGGGGAGGATGAGGACGTCGAGGCAGAGCCTGGGGGAACGTCGGCAAGGCGAAGGCCGGCCGGTGGCCGCGGTGGAGTGCGGTGAGCGGCAACGGAGAGACGCGGCCGAGGCGGGTCTGGAGGGGAGAGAGCGCAGGAGTGGACGAGGGAAGTGAGCGGGCGAGTGGGGTGGCAGAGCAAGTGGATGGGGAGCCCGTGGCATCGAGGGGATCCTTATCCCCCTCGTCAACGGCAAGGTGGTCCGGCGGCGACGCGCGGACGCGCGCCCTCGGTCGGTTGAACATGGGGAGGGGAGAGCGACCGGGGAGGTAGGTGGGCCGGCCCCCTGGGATGGGCCGAAGCCCAAGGGGAGGCCAGGGGCTCTCCCACCCCTTCTCCTTTTCTTTTCCTTTTTTTTGAATTACCAGAGAAGGAAAATGATTTATCTAGGGACCCTAATGATTTAGGAAAAATGTGGAACTGGATCATAAAAGTCCAGTGCATTTTTAGGCAGTGCCACAATTATTTCTGGGAGAGGTTTAGATTCATTTGGAATTTTCATAAGTGAATTTGCATTTTAAATTGCTGGAATGGCACTATTATAAATGTTAGTGTCCATTTTAGCATAGGAGTGATGTTTTTTTTAATTACATCAAATTGTATTGGAATATTTGCTAAATGATGAACATTTTTCCAGCAACTTTTGTGCAACTTCAAATTTCACTTATGATTTGAATTTGAATTTAGATGGGAGTTGAAAAGAGATATTGAACAAAGGTGATTAAGCATTCTTTAGCCAAATGATTAGGCTTAATCACAGAGAGTTACTGTAGCATGACACTGGGGGTGTTACAGGAGGGATCCACCCACGTAGGGTCCACGAAGAAGCAACCTTGTCTATCCCACCATGGTCGTCGCCCACGAAGGACTTGCCTCACTAGGGGTAGATCTTCACGAAGTAGGCAATCTCCTTGCCCTTACAAACTCCTTGGTTCAACTCCACAATCTTGTTGGAGGCTCCCAAGTCACACCTAGCCAATCTAGGAGACACCACTCTCCAAGAAGTAACAAAAGGTGTGTTGATGATGAACTCCTTGCTCTTGTGCTTCAAATGATAGTCTCCCCAA
Organism: Triticum dicoccoides; assembly: GCF_002162155.2. Classification (NCBI taxonomy): domain Eukaryota; kingdom Viridiplantae; phylum Streptophyta; class Magnoliopsida; order Poales; family Poaceae; genus Triticum; species Triticum dicoccoides. The sequence goes on along the minus strand of NC_041385.1, from coordinate 432,196,553 downwards.
CACTCAACTCTCTCTCACAGGATTTGGATTTGGTGTAAAGAAGATTTGAGTGGAAAGCAACTTGGGGAAGGCTAGAGATCAAGATTCATATGGTAGGAATGGAATATCTTGGCCTCAACACAAGTGTAGGTGGTTCTCTCTCAGAAAATGTAGGTTGGAAGTGTAGGCATGTTCTGATGGCTCTCTCCATGAATGAAGAGTGGGTGGAGGGGTATATATAGCCTCCACACAAAATCTAACCGTTACACTCAACTTACCAATCTCGGTGGGACCGAATTGTGAAACTCGGTCGAACCGATTTAGCAAATAATGTGACTGTTAGGATTTTCGGTGGGACCGACATGCAACTCGGTAAGACCGTTATGGTTAGGGTTAGGGCATAACGTAATCTCGGTGATACCGATTACACAAACTCGGTGGGACCAATTTTGGTAATAAGCTAACGAGAGAGTTGGTCAGGCAAACTCGGTGGGACCTATTCGCTCATCTCGGTTGGAGCGAAATGTTACGAAGAGGAACAGAGAGTTTGCATTGTAATCTCGGTAGGACCGATTACACAAACTCAATGGGACCGATTCTGGTAATGGACATACACAAAGAGATTACAATCCCATCTCGGTGAGACCGAGATCCCTATCGGTGAGACCGATTTGCCTAGGGTTTGTGGCAGTGGCTATGACATCTGAACTCGGTGGCGCCGGATAGAAAGAATCGGTGGGGCCGAGTTTGACTTTTGGTTTAGGTCATAAGTGGATATGAGAAAGTAGTTGAGGGCTTTGGAGCATATCACTAAGCACTTTGAGCAAGCACGCCATTAAGCAACACCTCTTCCCCTCTTAATAGTATTGGCTTTTCCTATAGACTTAATGTGATCTTGGATCACTAAAATAGAAAGAGTAGAGTCTTGTGCTTGGAGCTTGAGCCAATCCTTTGTCCTTATCATCTTGAAGGGGTTCCACATCCTCTAGTCCATGCCACTTCATTGTTTAACTTATCTGAAACACACTAGGTAAGAGTATTAGTCCAACAAGAGATATGTTGACATTAATTACCAAAACCACCCAGGGAGCACTTGTGCTTTCAACCTTTAGACGCTTCCTTGCCAGAATTGACCTCCGACTCTAATGCGGTGGGATTAACGACAAGCAACGGATCGGGAGTAGTTTTCAACCCCTCAAGTAATTCTGTAAATACGGATTTGACCTCTATCATCATGGAAGTCTTAAGTGAAGTCGTGGCTTCATTTAATTTATCCCGAGTGATCAAAGTCAACTCCGCGCCCTTGGGCACTTCCTCCTCGGTGTCAACCATACTCTTCGGGTGGTGAAGCCCTTAATAAAGATACGAGGCTCTGATACCAATTGAAAGGATCGATATGGTCGACTAGAGGGGGGTGAATAGGAAACTATCAATTTTTAGCTTTTCTTCACAAATTAGGTTTAGCAACAAGTAGGTTTTCTAGATGTGCAACTAGGTGAGCAACCTATAAGATGCAAACAACAACAACAACAACAACAAGTGCAAGCAAAGGATACAACACAACAATAGCTTGCACAAAGGAAAGGTAAGAGATAACCACAAGTGGAGCCGGTGGAGACGATGATGTGTTACCGAAGTTTCTTCTCTTTGAGGGGAAGTACGTCTCCGTTGGAGCGGTGTGGAGGCACAATGCTCCCCAAGAAGCCACTAGTGCCATTGTATTCTCCTCACGCCCTCACACAATGCGAGATGTCGTGATTCCACTAGCGGTGCCCTTGAAGGCGGCAACCAGGCCTTTACAAACAAGACTGGGGCTCTCTCCACAACCAATTGGAGGCTCCCAACAAACCACGAAGCTTCACCACAACGGAATGTAGCTCCGAGGTGACCTCAACCGTCTAGGGTGCTCAAACACCCAAGAGTAACAAGATCCACAAGGGATTAGTGGGGGAATCAAATTTCTCTTGCTGGAAGTGTAGATCAGGGCCTTCTCAACCAATCACTAGAAAATCAACAAATTTGATTGGCTAGGGAAAGAGATCGGGCAAAAATGAGCTTTGGAGCAACAATGGAGCTTGGGGAAAAAGAGGTAGGTCTTCTTGGGGAAGAAGACCCCCTTATATAGTGGGGAAACAATCCAACCGTTATCCCCTTATTCAGCCTACAGCAAGCGGTACTATCGTTGGCCGTAGCGGTACTGCCGCTCGGCCCAGCGGTACTACCGCTGGGACCTCGCACAATGCCTAAGGGAGAAGGAACAGAGAGGAGGCCGTTCAGCGGCACTAGTAGCAGTAGTAGGGGCAGTACTACCGCTTATAAGCGGTACTACCGCTCCTACTGCCGCTGAACCCGACACGAGACACGCAGGTCTCGAGTCGAGGCGGTACTCGCACGGAACCGGAGCCATACTACCGCCGATGGCCGTGGGCAGTACTACCGCTATGAAACAGCGGTACTACCGCTTATGGCTTTCAGTAGTACTGCCACTCTGCGAACGCAGTAATATCGCTGGTGCCTCCCTTATGCCAGTTCCATGATAACAAGTATACTCCAAGGATGAGGGAAGGAGCTGGGGGTGCGACATAGATGTGTACGTGTTGATTCCACCCTAGCCTTTCTGATACAGATCGCCTCTTGATAGTACGGTATCTCCTACGACTCAAGTCCACCAAAACTTACACCGTCTTCACTTTGAGCTCTGAGGGGAATAAATCGTCTCGTGCCAATGAATGAATATCTCAAATGCTCAACGCACACGATTAGTCCGCAAATGCATTGTCGTCAAACACCAAAACCACTTAGAGAGAGATATGCTCTAACAAAAGCAGACCGTAATGTAATTTTAGCCTTTTGGATCATAAGATGTGAGTCTCATCATCCATAGCATCGGCAGGAGAGTATTGCAAGCATGCAGAAAAATCCTTCTTGGCAATTTAGAGGACTATCCTCTCAATCATAAAAAAAATCAACTAGATAAATCACAATTAATCAATTTCAACCACAAAAGTGGAATCGTGAGCCATAATTCTACAACTATAATGCAGACTACACAAATATTGTTCATAATTAATCTGCACTACTGATTAACTAAATAATACATAATTGTGCTCCTACTCAAATCAGTATCTCTCATAATTAAAAATGAGTGATTCAAGATCCTAATCTTATTCATAGCCATGAATGATAGCATCACTGATGACATGAATTTCAACCGTCGGCAAAACTTGCGATCATATCTCCATATGACTCTTGTTCATCTTTCATTGCTTTGTGCTCCAAGCTCAGAATGCTTCTGCCAAAACTTCAAGATAACCGAGTGTTTCTACTATGAGGTCTTCCTTCACCCACCTTACACTTCACCCATCATTTGTACTCATGGTAGCATGAAGCAGTCCGAAATGCTATGTGCTATAGATGGTTGCTACACTAGGAAGAGCACTAACTGCTTGATATTTTCAATTGAGAGATCACCTTAATAATTGACTACTGCAAAATCAAAAGGTGCAAACAACAAAGGGATAAACATCTCATGCAATTTATAATAGCATGGTATAGTATAGCCCTGGGCGCCGTGAACGTCTCCATGGTCCTCCGAGGTCTTCATAAAAATTCTCTGAAAATGCTGTCGTGGTGACACTTTTGAAAATTGCCGCCATGGCGACACTTTTGTTCTCTTGCGCCTGGTGAAGCTCCTACGTCCTTCGTATTACTTCCGTCTAATAAATAATGAGGTTGACACGCAGGTCATTAAAATTGCAATCCTTTGGCTCCAACTATCATGCCACACTATGACGCGCATGTCACTTAACATTACAACATACTCCCTCCGTTCCCCAATATAAGGTGTATTATTTTTCCAAAAAGTCAAACTTCTTTAAGTTTGACCAAGTTTATAGACAAAAATATCAATATCTAGAATACCAAATCATTATCACTAGATTAATCATGGACTATATTTTTACATTTTATATATTTAGTATTATAAATATTTGTATATTTTGCTGTAAAGTTGGTCAAACATAGACAACAGTTGACTTTTTGGAAAACTAATACACCTTATATTTAGGAACGGAGGGAGTATAACCATATCATGCATAAACTCATTATCCTGACGAAGGCTATACCACATCACATGCAACCTAAAAAACCAAGTTATACATCCTCTAATTGGTTTGGATAATTTTAATTACGTGGCTTCTAGAGTATCCGGATAACACTAGCTACCTACGTCCACCATCAAGGCGATAATTCTTGTTACTAGATTAACTTTTCGGGTGTGTGAGAGAAGAGTCTTAATTAAATCTCTAGCCCCACACTAAACTTCGTCAATACACACGACCCCCTAGAAGATCGAACATCTTTATTGCCCTCTCGTGTTTGCGACATTTCACTATTCTTGACTATGATGAAACCCAGAGAACTATTAGTAGATCATCTACAGCCAGAGCCGATCGATTGTCAGAACTCTGTACAAAGCTACATCATGCCATCAATGAATCAAACCCTCACATCCACATGTGATCTAGATGGAAACCTGCATCTACTCATAGAACCTCTTATGATGCCACTGTTGGGAAACATAGTAAAAAACAAAAAAACGCCTTATGATCAACGAGGAACACTATGAAGATGCAATAACGGTTTGGATTGGATCGTTACCAACTCCGAGTCGTAGAGGAAGAATATGAGTTGGTGTAGATCGTACTTGGAGTCCCTCAAACCATCGATGAATGATCCCTCAAACTGAAGACCGAAAGCATGGCCTATGTACAAATTGCAAGCGTACGGTCTTCACGATCCGGCAGCGCTTCACCGTCCAGAGCTAATCATCATCGGGAATTAGAGGGAGGATATTAGAACCACACTTGGCTTCTAATTATGAGGATTAGAGGATCTAGGTCTAGCTCTAATTAGATGAACTAGGATCACTAGAACTGGAACTAGAGAACTAGAGGAGGCTCCAAAACTTGTGCATTCAAAAGTGCCAAAACCTCTAATATATATGTTGGACGAGGGGGAGGGGGAGCTACACAAGGGGGGAGGTTTCCGCCCTTGGCTGGCAATGAGGAGGGGGTCCCCCTCCAATCAGCCCCCCTTCCTTCTCCATGAGGAAAAGGGGGCGCCTCCCCTATCGGGCCCAAGTGTCCCAATATGCTTTCCACCACTTGGCATTTTTAGGCCCGTTGATATTTAAATAAATATAAAAGCCTCCAAATCATATATAGAGCCTTTTAATATTAATTTAACATCACTAGAAACTATTTCCACCTATATATAATTTATCGGTAATACCTGGTATTGCCGAGTAAACCCCAAAACCCTTCATGTAACTCTGAAACTCTTCCGGTTCCTCTCAAAAATATTTTGAATATTAATGAAACTATTTCATAAATATTTCCTGATTAATCTTATCCTATAAACACTCGGCAGATCATGATTACCTTAAGCTTGTGACCCTGTAGATTCGTTAATACATAGGCATGAACAAAACCCCTTTCATTCAATGACCAATAGCGGAACCATGGACATCCATATCGATCCCTATGAGTACACGAATGACATTCAAGTGAACCTTTGGTTATCATGTGCTATTCCCTTTTTGCTTCGCGATACTGTACAAAACCCGAGGTGAGATATATCGGTATCCTCTTCAGTCATACACATGATCACTATATAGGTCTTATCATTACCGGTTTTGTTCTTCTGTCTCATTGACACGTTTCGGCATCCCCTTGACATAGTCACTTGTGTCTGGCTAGACGACGATGGATTTCGTCAAGCCGAGAGGGCCCTAAGAATGTTTCTCCATTATCGGAGGAGCAATTCCCACTCTCGAGCTACCTAGCTAGTCCCTTGTCAAACTTTCCAATGAATCTGAAAGTTGTCTTTATGATCATCATGTTACAAATGATGTTTGAGAAACCCTACTCATGGTATAATAAACTAAATCACATGTTAACTCTTCTGTTATAGCAATTGACTTGTAACAATTGTATCTCAAAGTATAACAAACAAATTTGGGTTGATTCAATATGATCATTCTTCCAACATCATATTCTCAAAGTTATTTTAGGACTATCATTACACTTAACGATATCCTAAGATCTGGAAAACATGATCACCAACAACACTTGATGTAGTCTTAAAGGCGAGACTAGGAACCATATTTTACCGTTTAATATTCTACACATGCATATAAGTTTTCCATTGAATCACATAATCCAGAATCATGACAGTTAGAGCATAGAACATAAACTCTTAATTATGAATATGAAAATGTGATAATACAGTATTATTGACTCTTGGGCATATTTACAACAAATCTATCTTATCCAATTAGTTTTTGTGCCTACTATAGTATTTATTTAACCAACCTATCTCTACCTATAGGATTGTACATTTTTCTATAATATATAATCAAATGAGCACAACACACAACATGTTTCACATTGAAAAATGATAGCTGTCCACAATTTTTTTGACTATGGCGAGCAGTCGGTGATTGAGAGTTTTTTTACAGGATAGTTAAGAGGTAGTCTAAGTTCGCAACATTGGCCATGCCCCTGAAAATAAGCACAACACACAACAAATTTCACATTGAAAAATGGAAGCTATCCACAATTTTTTTGACTACGGCGAGGAGCCGGTTATTGAGAGTTTTTTTTTACAGGTTTGCAGCATTGGTCACACCACTGAAATTAAAGCACAACACACAACATAATTCACATTAAATCAACATGTTTCGTCTGATGGCCAGCAAGGCGCTCATCTAGACCCTTCTCCTAGCCACTTTTAGGAGTAGCCCCCGAAAGCTCGCGCTCGGCTCGATCCCAGAGCTTTTCTACTGGCGTAGCTAGTCGAAGATGAGATAGTGTATATAGTACTGTTAGGTTTAGTTGTTTCCTGTAACATCCCAAATTTTTAATTTGGAATGTTATGCATTAGATCATCATTGCATACCATATTTTATTGCATTTTGGCTTGATCCTAGAAATTCTACGCAACTCAAGGACCCACGGAGAGAGTTGGGGATTTCGTTATTTTCATATTTGAGCTTTCTCAAATTTTGAAAAGAGGATCGTTTGATTTTAATTATTTTTCTCTTCGAATATTTCTTTTATGAAAATAAAAGAGAGGGGATAAAATGACTTCTCCAAAATAAAGAAATATTGGAGGTTAAATATTAAAATCAAATAAGAATTTTATTCGGAGTTTTATCCCTATTTTATTTGAATTAGGAAGAAAAAAAGTGCGATTTTCAAAATTGCATTAGAGGCCCAAACAAATGTTCACTTTCTCTGCTATATTTTTCGAGGACGGGGAAAATTTATTTCAGGATTTTTGGAGTCTGTTTAGTATTTCTTTTAATCATTTTTCTGTGTGCGAAATTATTTAAAGAAAAAGTCAACCAACTTAACGGGCCGTGTCCGACCCGGACACTGCGCCCGACCGGCCCCTTAAGAGTCGGGAGGCCCGAGCTGCCAGCCCCGCCCCCGGAACCCTAGCGCCGCCAGACCCCACCGCCGCCGCCGAAGTCCGCCGCCGCCGCCCGTTCCGCGCCACCGCGATTCGCTGCCGCCCAGCACCGCCGCCGCCCCGATGCCTCGCCGCCCGACCCCGCCACCGGGGCCCGGACCCGCCCCATCACCGGAGTACACCGACGCCCCGCCAGAGTACGCCGCCGCAGCCGTCTCGATCTATGAGGTAGCCGTCGGTTTTATTCTAAAAACCGTCGGTTTTTATTCGAAAACCTATATGCATTTTTTATTAGATCGGTTTATTTTATTTTTTTCGGTTTAGTTATTTAGCGAACGCCCGTTCATATGTTCATTTTAACGAACGGTTTTCACTCGTTAGCCACGGACAGAAAACGTTCGTTTGTTAGCCTGTTCGTCAGTTTTTCCTTTTCCAGGGTTTTTCCGCGATTATTTACGATCGCGATTTCTACCCTGATTTTCGTTTTAGTTTATCTTTTCGCTCGTTTATCAGAATCGGGCAATTCAAGCGCCTAGATCTTCATATCGAAGCCCTCTTTCTGTTTAATCAACTTGAACAAGATTTTGGTACTGTAAAGTTTGACTTTAGTCCAGATTAGTATACGGATCTTGTTTCTTTCACAGTTTGAGTTTCGTTGCTTCATTTGATTTGATTCTTTTTGCAAACCGGAGTTCTTAAGTTGAACTTTCTGGTTAGATCTCTTATTTGAGTTTTACCCGTGCTTCTAGTTGAGTGCTTATTGTATGCTTGTTTGTTTGTGATAGAGTACCCGGAGTGCGAAGTGTGCTACTACGAGTCTCTAGGTTTCGCGGATCATCAGCAAGGCAAGTAACACTTTGATCATACCTCTTTACTACCTAGTTTTATTGCATTAGATCCATCCTCAAACAATTGCATGGTTAGGATCTGTTTAACAAGTGGGTTTTGGGAAGTAGATAATGAGGTAGAACCTATTGCCCTGTTTAGTATCAAACCTTTGGGAGTTACGTCTACATTGCTTATATTGCTATGATATGCTTGTAGACGTGGTTTGGTTCGAGTGATTCATGACAGATATGAGAGTTATTATTAATGGTTAACTTAAGGTGTCTACTTTAATACACATCTGGGTGGACTGCTTGAGGCACCCTGGAGTACCCAGTGGTTGTCAGGGCACTTGGAGAATCCGGTGTTGTCCTAGGATATCCCGGAATACCCGTGTGATCATCATACGGTCCGCCACCCAGGCTCAAAGGGATCATAAGATTATTCATGCTAGAAACTTCCGTGTGCAGCCACAAGCTATTATGGGCTCTAGCATAGTTGAGTATGTTGCAAGTCCTCTTTCAATGGTGGGCTAGCAGATATTGGGGAAAGTAGGTGTAACTGTCCATCCAGAATAAAGTGTTATTGTTTCAGAAAGACTGTGTCTCGATTCTCCGACCATGAATGTATTCGAGTCTTGTGGGGAAAAGTGCGCAAACCTCTGCAGAGTGTACAAACTAATCATGGTTAGCTGTGTCCCCGGTTATGGACGTTTTGAGTGTCTAGTTTTTGGATTATCATGTTGATCTCATCACTCTAAGTATAATTTGATTGGGTTTAATGATGATGCTATTGGGGTTGAGTTGGAGGAACCTTCTCAATGTTTAACAACCACCATGATAGTTAAATAAAATATATTCCTTTGTTGTAGGGAAAATTAGCTTTATGCAAAATTGTACCATAGAGCTTTCCACCAGCCATATATGCATGTAGTGATAGCATTTATTCTGTTCATTACTCTCTATGTGTTACATTGCCAGCATATTCCATGTGTTGGCCCGTTTTGGGCTGCAACGTTCATGTTGCAGACTTTTCAGACGACGAGTAAGGTGCCATAGGTCATTGTCTTTCACTTAGTGATGCCGTTGGAGTTGAAGGACTCACTTTATCTTCCAAGCCTTCCGTTGTTATCGTTTTAGATAGCCTTAAGCCATATTATTGTAATAAGTTTTCTTTTGAGACATTTGATGTAATAAGTGTGTGATTGCTACTCTGTTATAAATCCTCAAGTACTGTGCATGTCAGCATTACCGATCCAGGGATGACACTGATCCACAAAGATCAGACTGTTTGAGGTCTGGTCGCTACAAGATGGTATCAGAGCACACGCTGACTGTACGACACAACCATTAAGCTAAAGCCCTAGATCATTACTCTCTTCCCATTTCTGACTCCTCTCCCTTTTCTACTCTTTAGGATGGCGGATGCAAGGAACAAGTTCACTCAACCGGATGAAGATACACCTTTTGGACGACACTTGAAGGAGGTTACTAGATACCTGAACATCGGAATACCAAGCTTCACCGGGACTTACATCGCCACTTTACCAGAAGAGGAGCCTTGGATGATTCGATTTCAAGTTTTGGGAAGGACATTCATGCCAGTCACTGAGCCCATAAAGTTTTCCTTTGATGCACCAACCTGGAGTCTAGGAAAGAGCATGGCAGCCCACATCACCATGGGGCGCATTGGAGAAGTTTACCACAAGGATCTCAAGGGTACTATCTACCAGATTTGTGGGCGCCGAGATGAGCAATGGGAGATAATCAGCACCAGGAAGGATAGATCCATTGCAGCATTCATCCAGGAGTTAAACCAGCACATTCGTCGCCAGGAGAACCAGATGTGCGCAGGCATGATAGATCTGAAGAAGGAAATGACCAGGATGACGGAGCTGGAGGAAGAACTCGAGTCTACACACAATGGATATGAGGAGGAAATGACGATACTCGTGGAGAAGAATGACGATATGATGAGAAAGCTAGGAGTATTCATGGGAGACCCCGCGCCAGGAGGAGAAGACGACGATTCCACTTGTCCGGAGAACTACATCATCATCGACGACACCGACTCGGACCTTGATGATAGCGATGATGACTACGTTGATGAAGCTGGAGCAAATATCATGGAGTCTTCCACCGATCAAGTTTTCTAGTCGACCACCATATCAGTAGTAGTATTCCCCCATGTATATAGTATAGTCCGAGCACTTTTGTAACGATAGTTAGACCGATTGTATGCCCTTGTTTGAATTGATTGAAGTGGTATGTTTGTGTTTGTCTCATGTGCATATGGGTAGTGCTTTCCCTGTAGATCTCATTCTATTCTGTTTTCTCATCTTTTCTAAACCCATCAGATGCCTCCGAGACGCGACAATGGATTTGCTTTCCCACCGGAGCTCACTCAGTTGATCCAGCAGCAGAATGCATTGATGCAGATACTAGTCCAGAATTAGAATCAGGGGAACAACAATAACCCACCACCACCACCACCTGTTGATCACTTAGCCCGTTTCTTAAGGTTGAATCCGCCGGTGTTCTCCAGTAGCACCGAGCCGATAGTTGCAGATGATTGGCTCCGCAAGATTGGAAGAGAGTTGACCACTGCAGGATGCATAGATGCGGAGAGGGTGCGTTTTGCCGCATATCAGCTTGATGGACCCGCAGCATCATGGTGGGAGAACTTCACAGCCACTTACCCAATCGACACTGTCACATGGGACCAGTTTCAGCAAGCTTATCGCACTGCCCATGTTTCAGCAGGAGCTATGGCCATGAAGAAGCGCGAGTTCGCAACTTGCGCCAAGGAGGGCGCACAGTGGGCCAGTATGTGGATGATTTTAGTAAGTTAGCACGTTATGCCCCAGATGACGTTGCTACAGATGCAGCTAAGCAGGAGAAGTTTCTGGAAGGACTGAATGATGAGCTGAACATGCAGTTGATGGTGGAAACTTTCAACAACTACCAGGAGTTGGTAGGTAGAGCTCTCATGATTGAAGGGAAGTAGCAACAGATTGACAATCACAAGAGAAAGTATGGACAAGGGAAGTACAATCCAGGAGCTCAGCAGAGGCCCGGTTTTACCCGGAACTCGGGAGGACACCTTCACCATAACCACGGAGGCCATAATTCCAATGGAGGGAGTTCGCACAACCATAGTGGCCCCAAGAATGGGAATGGTAATGGAGGAAGCAACGGACAGAACCGTTCCAACCCAGCAACGCCCGCCAAGAAGGATCTAAGTCACATTACTTGTTTCAAGTGCGGGAAGAATGGACATTACGCCACGGAGTGTTCTAAAGCAAAGAATGCAAATGGCAATGGAAGCTCTGGGAAAAAGCCCAATCCTTTCAGCAGAGGACAAGTGAACCACGTTAACGTGGAGGAGGTTGAAGCCCAGCTAGATGCAGTAATAGGTAAGTTTTTGGTTAAGACATTTACTGCAATCATTCTTTACGATACTAGTGCATCGCATTCATACATATCAAGGGGATTTGTGGATAAGTATAATTTGCCCACCAAGGTTCTTAGAACACCTATGCTAGTAAGCTCGCCCGGAGCGGAGCATATGGCAAGCCAAGGATGTTTTCAGATGCCATTGACCATAGGTAGGCATGTTTTCCCCTCAGACCTGATAATTCTGGAGTCACAAGGTTTGGATGTGATTTTGGGTATGGATTGGCTATTGATGTATGGAGGGAACATCGATTGCGCCAGTAAGTCGATTATGCTCACCACCCCAGAAGGAAGGAGGATTAAGTATGTATCCCGACATGTGCAGAAGATGACTCAAGTGAATTCCTTATCAGGAGTTGTACAGGAGGAAGTACCAGTGGTGAAGGATTTCCCTGATGTATTTCCAGAAGAGTTGCGAGACATGCCACCGGATAGAGACATCAAGTTTTTGATTGAGCTTTTGCTAGGCACAGGGACAATATCTAAGAGACTGTATCGGATGCCCGCAAAGGATTTGGAGAAAATTAAGAAACAGATTAAGGAGTTATTGGATAAAGGCTATATTCGCCCAAGTTCTTCACCTTGGGGATCACCAGTGCTTCTAGTGGAGAAGAAGGATGGATCGTTGAGGATGGTTGTTGATTATCGTGGATTGAATGAGGTGACAATCAAGAACAAGTACCCACTGCCGATGATCAATGATTTGTTTGACCAGTTGCAAGGAGCTAAAGTATTTTTCAAGATTGATCTGCGATCAGGATACCATCAGTTGAAGATTCGAGAGAAGGATATACCTAAGACAGCTTTTACCACAAGGTACAGGCTATATGAGTATACCGTTATGTCATTTGGTTTGACTAACGCATCTGCCTATTTCATGAACATGATGAACAAGGTGTTTATGGAGTTTTTGGATAATTTCATTGTGGTGTTCATTGATGACATATTGGTCTACTCGAAGAATGAAGAGGAACATAACGAGCATTTGCGTTTGATATTTGGGAAGCTCAGAGAACATCAGTTGTATGCCAAGTTCAGCAAGTGTGAGTTTTGGTTGAAGGAAGTTGGATTCCTCGGACATGTTATATCCAGAGAAGGAATAGCAGTAGACCCCACCAAGGTTTTCACTGTGACAAATTGGGAAGCACCCACGTCAGTTGGAGAAACCCGGAGTTTTCTGGGACTCGCAGGATACTACCGGAGGTTCATTGAGAATTTTTCAAAGATTGCAAAGCCCATGACGGAGTTGTTGAAGAAGGACGCCAAGTTCAAATGGACTGAGGAATGTGAGGCCAGTTTTCAGGAGTTGAAGAAACGTTTGGTTATAGCACCAGTGTTGATTCTTCCAGATCAATGCAAGGATTATCAAGTGTATTGCGACGCTTCTCGTCGAGGACTAGGAGCAGTGTTGATGCAGGAGAGAAGAGTGGTTTCAAATGCCTCACGACAGCTTAAACCCCATGAGTTGAATTATGCTACACATGATTTGGAGTTAGCAGCCGTAGTGCATGCGTTGAAGACATGGAGACACTTTCTCATCGGAAACCACAGTGAGGTGTACACGGATCACAAGAGTTTGAAGTATATCTTCACGCAGAAGGAGTTGAATCTCAAGCAGAGGAGATGGTTGGAGCCCATCAAGGATTATGATATGAGGTTGCATTATCATCCCGGAAAGGCTAACGTAGTAACCGATGCGTTGAGCCGCAAGAGTCATGTCAATACACTCATGATCGGAGAGTTACCCAAGGAGTTAGCAGAGGATCTTCGTGGGCTATGTTTGGAGATAGTTCCGAGAGGCTATGTAGCAGCATTGGAGATTCAGTCTACTTTGATGGATAAGATCAGAGAAGCTCAGAAGACGGACAAGGAGATTGCCGAGATAAAGGAAAGGATAAGCAAAGGAAAGGCTAAAGGATTTCGTGAGGATGAGCACGATACCTTATGGTTTGAGGACCGCGTATATGTGCCAAATGATCCAGAGATCAGAAAGTTGATTCTACAGGAGGCCCATGATTCGCCGTATTCGATTCACCCAAGAAATACCAAGATGTATCTGGATTTGAAGGACAGTTTCTGGTGGAGCAGAATTAAGAAGGATATTGCGGAGTATGTAGCAGTTTGTGATGTATGTCAGAGAGTGAAGGCGGAACATCAGAAGCCAGCTGGATTGTTACAGCCATTGTCGATACCCGAATGGAAGTGGGATAAGCTAGGCATGGATTTTATCACGGGATTGCCCAGGACTCGTTTGGGCTATGACTCTATATGGGTTGTAGTCGATCGGTTGACGAAGGTAGCTCATTTCATCCCAGTGAAGACCACTTACACCAGTGCTAAGTTGGCAAAGATATACATGACCAGGATCGTATGTCTACATGGAGTTCCGAGGACCATTGTATCAGATAGAGGAACCCAGTTTACCTCAAAGTTCTGGAATCAGTTGCATGAGACTTTGGGTACCAGGCTAGAGTTCAGTACAACCTTTCATCCACAGACAGATGGACAGACCGAGAGAGTCAATCAGATTTTGGAGGAGATGTTGACAGCTTGTGCGCTAGATTACGGATCTAGTTGGGATGACAATTTGCCATATGCAGAGTTCTCTTACAACAACAGTTATCAAGCCAGTTTGAAGATGGCCCCTTTCAAAGCTTTGTATGGAAGGAGGTGCAGGACACCGTTGTTATGGGATGAAGTTGGAGATTGTCAGTTGTTTGGACCAGATTTGATTAAAGAGTCTGAAGAGAAGGTTAAGCTGATTCGCGATAGACTCAAGGTAGCCCAGTCCAGGCAGAAGAGCTACGCGAATTCTAAATGCAAGGAGACAGTTTACAAAGTCGGAGACAGAGTTTATCTTCGTGTGTCCCCACTTAGAGGAGTTAAACATTTTGGAGTTAAGGGAAAGTTAGCACCGCGTTTTGTGGGACCATACAAATTTTTGGAGCGTATGGGGGAAGTTGCTTATAAGTTGGAGTTGCCCGAAGGATTGTCAGGAGTTCACAATGTGTTCCACGTTTCCCAGTTGAAGAAGTGCCACGCAGAGATGGCCGATATCCCTCTGAGAGATACAGTGCCACTGGAAGTGATTCAGTTGGATAGCGATTTGACCTACGAGGACCAGTGAAGATTCTCGAGTTTGCCAGCCAAGTCACACGCAGCAAAGTTATCAAGTTCTGCAAAGTTCAGGGGAGCCACCACACCGAGGATGAAGCCACCTGGTAACGAGAGGAAGACCTATGAAAGGACCACCCTCACCTATTTTCTAGCCAACCCGAATCTCGAGGGCGAGATTCATCTTAAGGGGGGTAGGTTTGTAACATCCCAAATTTTCAATTTGGAATGTTATGCATTAGATCATCATTGCATACCATATTTTATTGCATTTTGGCTTGATCCCAGAAATTCTACGCAACTCAAGGACCCACGGAGAGAGTTGGGGATTTCGTTATTTTCATATTTGAGTTTTGTCAAATTTTGAAAAGAGGATCGTTTGATTTTAATCATTTTTCTTTTTTAATATTTCTTTTATGAAAATAAAAGAGAGGGCATAAAAATGACTTCCCAAAATAAAGAAATATTGGAGGTTAAATATTAAAACCAAATAAGAGTTTTATTCAGAGTTTTATCGCTATTTTATTTGAATTAGGAAAAAAAGTGTGTTTTTCAAAATTGCATTAGAGGCCAAATAAATGTTCGCTTTGTCCGCTATATTTTTAGAGGACGGGGAAAATTTATTTAAGGATTTTTGGAGTCCGTTTAGTATTTTTTTTTAATCATTTTTCTGCGCGTGGAATTATTTAAAAAGTCAACCGACTTAACGGGCCGTGTCCGACCCGGACACTGCACCCGGCCGGCCCTTTAAGAGCCGGGAGGCCCGAGCCGCCAGCCCCTCCCCCAAAACCCTAGCACCGCCCTACCCCGCCGCCGTCGCCGCCGGAGTCCGCCGCCGCCGCCCATTCCGCGCCGCCGCGATTCGCCGCCGCCCCGCACCGCCGCCGCTGGAGTCCGCCGCTGCCGCCCCGACGCCTCTCCGCCCGCCGCCGCGCTGTCCCGATCTACGAGGTAGCCGGCGGTTTTATTCTAAAAACCGTTGGTTTTTATTCGAAACCTAGATGCATTTTTTTTATTAGATCGGTTTATTTTATTTTTTTCCGGTTTAGTTATTTAGTGAACGCCCGTTTGTACGTTCATTTTAACGAACGGTTTTCACTCGTTAGCCGCAGACAGCGAACGTTTATTCGTTAGCCTGTTCGTCAGTTTTTCTTTTTCCATGGTTTTTCCGCGATTATTTTCGATCGTGATTTCTGCCATGATTTTCGTTTTAGTTTACCTTTACGCTCGTTTATGGAATCAGGCGATTCAAGCGCCTAGATCTTCGCCTCGAAGCCCTCTTTCTGTTTAATCAACTTGAACAAGATTTTGGTACTATAAAATTTGACTTTAGTCCAGGTTAGTATACGAATCTTGTTTCTTTCGCAGTTTGAATTTCGTTGCTTCGTTTGATTTGATTCTTATTGCAAACCGGAGTTCTTAAGTTGAACTTTCTGGTTAGATCTCTTATTTGAGTTTTACTCGTGCTTCTAGTTGAGTGTGTATTATATGCTTATTTGTTTGCGATAGAGTACTCGGAGTGCGAAGCGTGCTACTACGAGTCTCTAGGTTTCACGGAGCATCAGCAAGGCAAGTAACACTTTGATCATACCTCTTTACTATCCAGTTTTATTGCATTAGATCAATCCTCAAACAATTGCATGGTTAGGATCTGTTTAACATGTGGGTTTTGGGAAGTAGATAATGAGGTAGAACCTATTGCACTGTTTAGTATCAAACCTTTGGGAGTTACGTCTACGTTGCTCATATTGCTATGCTATGCTTGTAGACGTGGTTTGGTTCGAGTGATTCATGACAGATGTGAGAGTTATTATTAATGGTTAACTTAAGGTGGCTACTTTAATACACATCTGGGTGGACTGCTTGAGGCACCCTGGAGTACCCAGTGGTTGTCAGGGCACTTGGAGAATCCGGTGTTGTCCTAGGATATCCCGGAATACCCGTGTGATCATCATACAGTCCGCCACCCAGGCTCAAAGGGATCATAAGATTATTCATGCTAGAAACTTCCGTGTGCAGCCACAAGCTATTATGGGCTCTAGCATAGTTGAGTATGTTGCAAGTCCTCTTTCAATGGTGGGCTAGCAGATGTTGGGGAAAGTAGGTGTAACTGTCCATCCAGAATAAAGTGTTATTGTTTCAGAAAGACTGTGTCTCGATTCTCCGACCATGAATGTATTCGAGTCTTGTGGGGAAAAGTGCGCAAACCTCTGCAGAGTGTACAAACTAATCATGGTTAGCTGTGTCCCCGGTTATGGACGTTTTGAGTGTCTAGTTTTTGGATTATCATGTTGATCTCATCACTCTAAGTATAATTTGATTGGGTTTAATGATGATGCTTAATTGGGGTTGAGTTGGAGGAATCTTCTCAATGTTTAACAACCATCATGATCGTTAAACAAAATTTATTTCTTCGTTGTCGGGAAAAATTGGCTTTATGCAAAACTGTAACCATAAAGCATTCCACCAGCCATATATGCATGTAGTGATAGCATTTATTCTGTTCATTACTCTTTATGTGTTACATTGTCAGCATATTCCATGTGTTGACCCGTTTCGGGCTGCAATGTTCATGTTGCAGACTTTTCTGACGACGAGTAAGGTGTCATAGGTCGTTGTCTTTCACTCAGTGATGTTGTTGGAGTTGATGCACTCACTTTATCTTCCAATTCTTCCGCTGTTATCGTTTTAGATGGCCTTAAGCCGTATTATTGTAATAAGTTCTCTTTTGAGACATTCGATGTAATAAATGTGTGATTGCTACTCTGTTATAAATCCTCAAGTATTGTGCGTGTCAGCATTACCGATTCACGGATGGCACTGATGCACAGAGATCAGACTGTTTGAGGTCTGGTCGCTACATTTTCTTAAGGGAGTTTGGCGTTATGTCGTATCGGAGCTTTTCTCCGACGCTTGCGAGTCGCACACGATGGTCGGCGCGTGCTTGCAAAACTAGTCGTCCAGGGTGGAGGGCAACTACCAACGATGGATCTGGCAAGAGCTTCCTTAATAAGCTCTTGGGGCAGTAGAATCCAGTGAAGTTGGAGGTTGTTTCTCTTCGTATTCTTAGCCTCCACATGGTAGAAGAGGAGGAGGTGGTGAGCTAGTGTCTAACTTCCTTAGATCGATCATTGGACATGGGTCTTCGGCGGTGGATCCGGAGCATGTACCATTGCTTTTTTGAGCTCATCTGAGCGGCTTTTTGAAGTGAAGCTACGACACCACCTATGTTGCTTCAATGGTTGAGCCTGTCTTGATTTCACTAAAATTGAGTGTACCGGTCGAAGGGTGGCTGTGTAGAGCTCTGGCATCAGGCTAAACCGCTTCCAGTTATTCCTGCCGACCATGATGTCAAAAGGAGAGGCATAGTGGCTTCGACTCGGCTTCAATATCTTCCATCCCTGACATGAGTTGGGGGTGAAGCGACGACAAGGTTGCCAACCATGGTGGTAGCGTCCCCGGTGATGGCGACCTTGGTATGTGGCTGACGCCTCGAAAAAGGGCCACATCACATTCGGCAACTCGTGTCCAGGGTCTTTTTCGTAATGTTTGTGGGCTCAGTTGTAATTTTGCTCTTTCTAAGGGTCCTGGTGACAGTTGTACCTGTACTGGACTGCAAAGTTTAGTGAAGTTGCTCCTAAAAAAAGTGTTTCCCCCGGATCGGTAGAAGAACAACCCGCAACTACCACCGGAAGGAAATGAATGCCTTGAAGAAAAGTTCCCTGGCATAGTATCCTTATGACGCGGCTGCAGCAGCCAGGTCGCCTGCCACTCTTATATAAGATCACCGCCCATACTGGCTCTCCCACGGAGCAGCATTGTGCGTAGAACCAAGAAGTGCCTAGCTTTATATCAACGCACAACTAACCATTACTACTCCAGTAGTGAAGGAGCAGAGGTAGGAATAGGATGGTGAACTTGGTGGAGGCGCAGAAGCCGCTGCTGCACTTCCTGATCAGGAGGGCCGGGCTCCGGCAGCACACGGTGGACGTGGACGGCGCCGGCACGGTGCTCACCTTCTGGGTGCCCAAGGACAAGCTCCCCAAGGACAAGTCCACCGTGTGCGAGATCACGCCCGAAGCGCCGGCGGAGACCAACAAGGCGCCGGCCGCCAAGAAGCGGAGCAAGACGAAAGCCAAGGCCTCGCGGCCATCCGTCGTCCTCGTGCACGGCTTCGCGGCCGAAGGCATTGTCACGTGGCAGTTCCAGGTTTGCACTTTGGTGATGCTACGTAGTACATGAGTGAGATGTGGCCTGTTTCCGTTGAGATTATTAAGTTAATTATAATTCATGCTGTCACGACGTGCGTGCGTGCGTAGGCTGGTGTGCTGGCGAAGCACTACGACGTGTACATCCCGGACCTGCTCTACTTCGGCGGCTCCACGTCGCCGTCGACGGACCGGTCGCCGGGGTTCCAGGCGGAGTGCCTGGTGGCGGCGCTGGGCAAGCTGGGCGTGGAGAGGTGCACGGTGGTGGGGTTCAGCTACGGCGGGATGGTGGCCTTCAAGATGGCCGAGTCGCACCCGGGCCTCGTCCGGTCCCTCGTCGTGTCGGGCTCCGTCGTCGCCATGACCGACTCCATCAGCGAGACCACGCTGGAGAGGATCGGCGTCAAGTCGTCGGCGGAGCTGCTGCTGCCGGACTCCGTCAAGGGGCTCAAGGCGCTGCTCTCCATCGCCGCCCACAGGAAACTCTGGTTCCCGGAACGCCTTCACAGGGACTACCTCCAGGTCCGTTTCTACTCAATCAAACGCAAGATTCATTCATTTTCTGAATACAGTCGTGATGTGTGGCTTCTACCTCCAGGGGCTGCATCCAACTTTTATTTTTATGTGCATCATGTGATGTGTGATGGGTTCATTCCATGCAGGTGATGTTCACCAACCGCAAGGAAAGAGCGGAGCTGCTGGAAGGTTTGGTGGTCAGCAACAAAGACGCCACCGTGCCCGTTTT
>NC_041385.1:432090295-432176536 GCF_002162155.2 Triticum dicoccoides | reverse complement strand
CTAAATACACCATCTTAGTTAACCTAGTAAATACATTCCATATCATAAAGAAAAAACAACACTACACCAAGATATGTTTGACTCTTTGTACTAGTATAGTACTCCAATTGATTACTCAGGAGGGCAGAAGCATTGATGGGTATTCATGGTTGGGAGTAATAAGGGTCATGAGCGGCGGTGATATGCTGAAGGCTTTCAATGCTCTTACCCAAGTGAACGACCTGTTCAACTTGACAGTAACACAAACCAGCCCATAATTACAAAACATGCTTCCCGTATAGTACAAAGTTGATGCACTAAAGCCACCAAATCCATCCGTGAAGAATATAAGCAGCGAAGAAAGAACTCTACCAAGCAATTCCCATGATTACCAGTAGTACCAAGGTTGCTGACAAACGTTTCTTGTCCTTGCGCCGCAGAAAATACTTCTGCTCTGGGGACACAACGACAACATTTTCAACATAGAGCTCGCCAAGACAATGAAAGAGTAAGCTATCTATCTGTGCTCTTGAGATTTCAGACGACTTGAGCTAGCTTCACAATCCAAAGCATATTCTGAAGCTAAGCGTGTAAGCCGAGGATTAGATACTAACAAATGGTTTTCGGGTATACGCAGGCAGCTCGGCGAGGAGACGATGCTGCAGAGCATAGACAAGGCCGGGCATCTCGTGCACCTGGAGAGGCCCTGCGTGTACAACCGCCGCCTCTTGGAGTTCCTCGCATACGTCAGTGCTGAAGCTTCCAAGGAGTGACAAATTAGTAGGTCCATCGTGTCCCGGAGAGTGCTTGATTTGTTCACAGACAACTGGGGTCCCATTTGTTGCAGCTTGATTGTTTGGCCGTGTATAATATTTGTGAGTGTGATGCATAATAATATGGAGTCACCACCGCCCAATTTGTCCATTTCTCTCTTGCAGCTAAACAGCGCTGTACAACACTTTTTTCGAGAGTACGTCAATGATGTACCTTAGCTTTATAGAAGGCAGAAAGTATTTACAAGAGGTTACACGGGGTCGGCATCACACATCGATGCATCACACCCACTCCACTCCACTCTGAAAAGCGACTACTCACAAAACGCTGACACTCCCGAGCCTCCTGCCAATTTCCACAACTTCAACTCTTGAAAGATGAGTTTCATGGTTCCTTGAGCGTCCCTAACATTTACATTTCTGAATACTCGTGCATTGCGCTGCTTCCAAAGTGTCCAGCAGATCAACATGACAAAGGAGTTAAATCCTCTTCTGTTGGCTTTGATGATCTTCTTCCTACTTGTCTCCCACCACTCTTCCAATCTAGACTGGACCGAGGGCAAGTTTGCCTGCTCCACCCCAACTTTGGCAAAGCAAAGATACCAGACGTGCCTTGCGAACACACATTGCAGGAGCAAGTGATCCACCGTATCCTCCTCCTGGTCACAAAAATAGCACGGTGAGGTTTCCTCTTGCAGGCCATGTCTGAGTCTTCTATCCGAGGTCCAGACTCGATATTGTACTGCCAACCACATAAATATTCTGCAAGATAACGACGCCCAGCTCTTCCAAATTCCTTTATACGACTGAAATCGGATCCCTCCCTCACAGAACATTTTATAAGCCGATGCCGCTGTGTATTTCATGTCAGCACACCACTGCCAAACGGCCTCATCCTCTTGATCCAGAGACGGGTGCACCTCAATCAGCACCTCCCATAATCGGATGAACTGCGCCAATTCATCAGTGGACATTTCTCCTAGGATGTCCATCGTCCAAGCATGGGAGGACAATCCCTCCTTTACTGCTCTCATGTTTCTTACTTTGGTATTTACTTTGGCCACGATCAAGGGCGCCACCTCCGCAATGCAAGCACCGTTGATCCATCTGTCCTTCCAAAACAGAATGCGGGAGCCATCTCCAAGTTTCCAACTGACCAGGTTGTTGAACGCTTGCTGCACATTCCGATCTGGCGTCAATGGATCCTTGCAAAGAGAGCCTTGGCTCAGTGGTTGGGCATGCCGGCATGCGGTTGTGCAGCCTAACAACCCGAGTTCAATTCCTAGAATTGACAAGTGATGCATAGGGGGTTTTCCCCATTTATTGAGGATCAAGTTTGGCGTGTGGAGGAACCACTCATCAAAAAATATCTTGATACTCATTTAAAAAATTCTGAGGACCATGTTTATCTTGGTACTCATACTAAAATGGCCGTATGCATCCCTAGTTGGTGCAGAGGCCGGGGAAGTGAAATTCTCCCCCAATTTTTAAGGTGGCCATCATCGTACCCTCTCGCACGCCTCCCTAGGCGATGCCAGGGGGCCAAAAAAACCAGCGCCGCCAGCCTCCCTCGGCCATCCTCCTGCCGCTGATGCCGCTGGCAAGGTCCACGGTGGCGGCGGGCCCAGTGCCAAGGCGCTAGGGCGGGCGGATCTGCAGCGGGATCCCCTTGAGGCGGCAGGGGCGTCTCTTGTGGTGTGTCCGTGGGCAGCAGGCAGGGCGGCGCCCCTGGCCTGTGCGGCGGCGGGCAGCGGTCCAGGACGGCGATGGGCTTCCCTTCGTGCATGGATGGCTCTGCCTGAAGATGGGTCGCGGCGACCGCGGATCTGGCGTCCCGTCCAGATCCACTGCGGCATGGTCTTGGCCGGCCAGCGGTGCGTGGAAGGACCGGTGAGGGTATGGAGGATCTCTACCGGAGTACCAGTAGCGGTATACGTCTTCATGGCGAGACTCCGCGCGGTTCTGGCCAACCACGAGATGGAGTGGTGGCAGGTGGCTGAGGCGGCCTCATACCCGGAAGGTGTCCTGGTTGAGGAGTGCACCGGACTGGTGGGTGCCCCATATACCCGGCAGGTGTCCTGGTTGAGACCTCAGGTCTTAGATGTTAGGTTCGGCTGCGAGGTCTGTTTGGTATTAGGCCCAGACTATCAGCATCCCTTCATCAACTAGATAGGAGTAGCGACAGATGTTGTCTAGACGGTGGCTTTAGTCTTACTGGTGTATGACTTTGTAAGGTCTTGTGTTAATAATTAATAAAATAGCTGCATGCATCGTCCAGATGTAGAGGCCGGGGGTCCTCCTTCATTTCTAAAAAAAATTAAGGATGGATCCCTCAAAATCTTTAAGCAAACGGCCAGGAGAGCAAAATTTGAAGGAGTTAAGTTTCAGACCCACCCTACTCTCTTATTTTTAATTTTTTACTCGGCCATGACACCGCTCCTTAAAACAACTTCCCTTGCCTCTCGTCCACCACCGCCTGCCTCTGCCTCCCTGGTGACCGAGTGTTAGACTGTATATACGTAGACTTTGTATACATCTTGTATTGTATCCTTTGGTACCTCTATATAATGAGATAGCCACACTCCGTTTAAGGTGTCGAGCAGTTTCTCAAATCATATGTTTTACATAGTATCAGTTTAGGTTATGATATCTTCCGCTGCCTCCACCGCCACCGCCGCCGCTGTTGCGTCGGCCCTTGCTCCTACGTCGCCCTTCCTTGCCTCTCGGCCCCTCGCGGCGGCCGATGGTGCCCTGCGCTGTCAGGGTCCCCGATCGGATCGGGCGCCCAGGGCGATTTGACTCCCTCGACCGAGATCGTGGCGATGCCTCCCTATGACGCTCCTCCTGCACCGACCTATGGCGCCTTCTCCACCTCGTACGGCGCTCCTGTGTCGGCTTATGGTGCACCACCGCCGCCGTCATCTTCCTGGCCGATGCCACCCTACTCAGCGCCGCCACCTCAACCCTACACAATGCCGCCGCAACCCTATACGGTGCAGCCGCCGCAACCCTACCCAGCGCCGTCATAGCAGCCCTATGGGGCCGCGGCCGCTTCGCCGTATGGGGCCCCTGTCGCATCGAACTACTGCGCCCTAGCTGCTGGTCCTCCTGGCTTCTACCCACCATACTCGGCGATCGCCACTCATCCAGAGACGGCCCCGTCGATGGGTCTCTATGCACCACCGACGCAGACTCACGCTGATCAGGCCGCAGTGCCGTCGCCGTTTTACTTCTCGCACCTGCTGCCAGTGAAGCTCGCGCCGGACAACTATTTGTTGTGGCGTGCTCAGGTGTTGCCTCTTCTGCGGAGCCACTACCTCGAGGGCTATGTTGACGGATCCATCCCGTGTCCGCCTCCTCATCATCCGGCGTACCACACATGGGTGGACCAGGATCAGGCCATCCTCTCCGCCATCTAGTCTTCGCTCACTCCGAGCGTTTCGTCGATGGTCATCTTCGCCGCTACGTCTCGAGAGGCATGGGTGGCGCTTCACACTAGCTTCGCCTCCCAGTCCCAAGCGTGTGCTCATTCTATATGCACCGAGCTGGGCGAGACCAAGCTTGGCAACCTCAGCATCACAGACTACTTCAACAAGATGACCGGCCTCGCTGACACGTTGGCCTCCGTCGGTCAGCCGCTTCAGGATGAGGACTTCACCACCTATGTGCTTAACGGGCTTGATGATGACTATGACAATCTCGTTGAGAACGTCCATGGTCGCAATGATCCACTCCCGCCTCGTGAGCTCTATGCACGCCTCGTAGGTCGCAACAGCGCATCAAGGCGCGGTGTGTCTCCCCGAGCTTCGTCTCTGCCAATGCCGCGACTCGCGTAAACCTCAGAAGCCGTCACCACCAGGTGGCAAACCGGCACCCTCATCACAGCAGGCCTCGCGGGGCAATGCGCCGACCATTACTGGCGGGAGCCGCCCACTTGCTTGTTGTCCCTGTTGCGGCGCTCAGCAGGCCTGTCAGTTGTGTGGCATTGAGCGTCAAATTGCCTCCCGCTGCCATAGACGCTTCAAGCAAGATTTCCTTGGCCTGGGTAACAATGGCAAAGGGAATGATAAGCAGGTTGCCGCTGTGGTGATGAGTCATGAGCACGGGCGCACTCTGTCCTACTCCATTGATCCTACGTGGTATATGGACACAGGAGCTACAAACCATCTCACGAGCGAGATGGGCAAGCTCTCCACTCAGGAACCATATCGTGGTCATGATCAGGTGCACACCGCCAATGAAGCAAGTATGTGCATCTCCCATGTTGGTCAGGCCTCACTTCTTGCACACAATTGTCGAAAACTGCATCTTTCTAATGTTCTTCGAGTTCCCTCTGCTACACGTAGTTTGTTGTCTATTCCTCAACTTACTCGTGATAATAATGTCCTTGCTGAGTTTCACCCTTTTCGTTTCTTTATCAAGGATCTGGACACGAGGGTTGTTCTACTTAGCGGTCGTCTTTGCCATGGCCTATATGCACTTGACGCACCGCCCGCACCTCCTACACAGTTTTCTCCCCATGCGTTCAGTGGTGTTCGTGTGTCGCCTACGCACTGGCATGCATGCCTTGGTCACCCTGCTGCTCCTATAGTTCGTCATGTGCTGCATCGTCATGAACTACCAGTTGTGTCCAATAAAACTGATGAAACTATCTGTGATGCCTCTCAGCAAGGCAAGAGTCACCAACTTCCCTTTTCAGAGTCTAGTCGTGTTGTGAAACATCCTCTTGAGCTTGTGTTTTCTGATGTATGGGGTCATGCCCAAACGTCTGTTAGTGGCCATAATGATTATCATTGATGCTTATAGTCGGTTTACTTGGCTATATTATTAAGCATAAATCTGATGTGTTCGATGTTTTTATTCAATTTCAAACACACGTTGAGCGTCTCCTTAAGCAGAAAATTCTTCATGTTCAAACCAACTTGGGGGGGTGAATACCACAACCTCAATTCGTTTTTTAACAAACTTGGGATCTTGCACCGTGTGTCTTGTCCTCATACACATCAACAGAACGGCGCCGCTGAACGTAAGCATCGTCATCTTGTAGAAACTGGCCTTACCTTACTAGCTCATGCCTCCGTTCCGTTTTGGTTCTGGAGTGATGCTTTTCCACTGCCTGTTTTTTGATAAATAGGCTTCCCTCACGACTTCTAAAAATGAAAACCCCGCTTGAACTCTTGCTCAATGAAATCCTAGACTACACGTTCCTAAAAGTGTTTGGGTGTGCATGTTGTCCTCACCTGCGTCCTTACAACAAACGTAAGCTAGAGTTTTGGTCTAAGAAGTGTGTTTTCCTTGGGTACAGTTCCCTCCACAAAGCGTACAAGTGCCTGCATGTTCCTACCAATCGCGTCTACATTTCTCATGACGTCGTGTTTGATGAGAATGTGTTCCATTTTCATGCACTTCCGAACAACTCTACCACTTCTATGCCACCTGTGCACTCGGCTACACCTTCGCCTGATCAATTTGTGGATGTTGCAAATGCTCCTGTGCTACTTCCTAATCATTCTGCAGGTATCGGACGCGGTGCTCGTCTTGAACTCCTGGATGATCAAGCGACGGACGACGCCTACGATGGGGATGTTGATCTTGTGCATGGCCCATGCATGACGGGTTGTACCCGTCAACCCGCTGCACCCGCAGCCGCCTCGCGAGCGCTGGCCTCGCCCGGCTCGGTGGCTGCTTCGCCTGGGCCCGATGGTTGCTTCGCCTCGCGGGCCGCGTCGCCCTCGCCCGGCCCAGAGGCAGGCTCGCCTGCACCGGCGGCTGAACTCGGTATCCCCACCTCGGCTCCCAGTGGGCTGGCTTCACCCGGCCTGACGTCGCCTGCCCCTCCGATGCCAGGAGACTCTGGCGCAAACTTGCCGAGTTCTGGGTCCGCTGCACCAAGTTTGCCCTCGCCTCCGTCGCCTGCGTTGATCCCAGTATTGCCGGTGCTGCCTGCTGCGGTTGCTCTTTGTCCTCGAACACGCAGCCAGTCTGGCATTTTTCGTCCGAAGGAACGCAAAGGCGAGACTGTTGCGTGGCTTGCTGCTTGCATTGCTCATGCTGTTGCTGATCCCACAGCTGAGCCTCGTCATTTTGAGGCTGCACTGGGCATCCCTCACTGGCGTGCTGCAATGGAACAGGAATTTCAGGCTTTACTGAAGAATGACACTTGGCAACTTGTTCCTCCAGTTTCTGGCGTCAACGTCATTGATTCCAAGTGGGTTTTTAAAGTGAA
Organism: Triticum dicoccoides; assembly: GCF_002162155.2. Taxonomy (NCBI): domain Eukaryota; kingdom Viridiplantae; phylum Streptophyta; class Magnoliopsida; order Poales; family Poaceae; genus Triticum; species Triticum dicoccoides. The sequence goes on along the minus strand of NC_041385.1, from coordinate 432,169,558 downwards.
GAGACATGTTGACGGTTCTATTGAACGTTACAAGGCACGGCTAGTTGCCAAGGGCTTCAAACAGAGGTATGGTCTTGATTATGAAGACATATTCAGTCCAGTTATCAAGCCTACTACCATTCGTTTGTTGTTGTCTCTTGCTGTTACTCGATGGTGGTTTCTTCGTCAGCTTGATGTGCAGAACGCTTTCCTACATGGAATTCTGGAGGAGGTTTGTATGCGTCAGCCACCGGGTTTTATTGATCCTGCACATCCTCATCATCTCTGCCGCCTTGTTAAGGCACTTTATGGACTTAAACAGGCTCCTCGTGTGTGGCATACGCGCCTTGGTTCTGTTCTTTGGGCTCTTGTGTAACATCCCAAATTTTCAATTTGGAATGTTATACATAGGTCACATATGTATATCATATTTAATTTGCATTTTGGTGGTGATCCTGAAAAATCCTAAGCAATTCAAGGACCCACGGAGAGAGTTCGGAATTTTACTATTTTCATATTTGAATTTTCTCAAATATTGAAACGGGGATCATTTTGGTTTTAATTATTTTTCTCTCCAAAAAAATATTTCATAATTAAAATATATGAGAGGAGATAATATGACTTCTCCAAAATAAATAAAATATTGGAGGAAAAATGTTAAAAACAAATAAATAATTTTATTTGGATTTTATCGCTATTTTGTTTGAATTAGAAAAATATGCATTTTTCAAAATTTGCATTAGGTCCGGGAAAATTGTTCACTTTGTCCTAAATTTTATTAGAGGACGGCGAAAATTTATTTCAGAATTTTTGGAGTCCGTTTGATATTTCTTTTCATTTATTTTCTTCGCCCATTAAAAAAACGAACCGACCTAACGGGCCGAGCCCGAGCCGGACTCTGTCCGCTCAGGCTTTATAAGCCGGCCAAGGCCGCTGCCCCATCCCACCAGCCCGCCCGCCCAAAACCCTAGCCGCCACCCCGCCGCCGCCTCGCAGTCCGCGCCGCCGCCGCACCTCGCCTCGCCACCCGCCTCCGTCGCCGCCGCCGCGACGCGCCTCACCACCCACCGCCGCCGCCGATGATGTCGCGCCGGAGCCCACCGCCGCCGCATGTCGGAGTTCACCGGGAAAGTCGCTGGTTTTCTTTGGTTTTGTTTTTCGGTAAAAACCCTAGATCGGTTTTTCGTTTAGATCGGGTTTTATTTCAGTTTTATTTGGTTTAGTTTATTTAACGAACGTTCGTTCGTTTAGATCTGTTAGTGAACAATTTTCGTTAGATTGGTTCTGTTAGTGAACGTTCGCGCCATAGTCTTTTTCTTTTATTTTATTTTTCGGCCAGGGACCTATCCGCAATTACTTTTATCGCAGATTAGCCCCTGATCTTCAAACCCTCGTAACTTTTCAACCGTTTGTCCAAATCCAGTGAAACCAACGATAAAATCTTCGTCTTGAGCCCCTCTTTCTGTTTATTGAACAAGGTTTTGACAATTTAAAATTTGGTTTCAAGTAGTTTTGAATTTGAAGTTCTTTTGACCGTAGTTTTAGCTCCGTAGCTCCGATTTGATTGATTCTTTTTGCAGATCGAATCTCTTCAGTTGGATTTCCAAATTTGATCTTCCTATTTGAGTTTTACCCGTGCATCTTTGCTTGAGTGCTTATGTATGCTATCGTTTGTTTGCGATAGAATTCCCGGAGTGCGAAGCGTGCTACTACGAGTCTCTAGGGTTTGCGGATCGTCTGGAAGGCAAGTAACAAATTGATCATACTCTTTTCATACCCAGTTTTTATGCATTAGTTACAACCCTCAAACATTGCATGGTTAGGATTTGATAACATGTGGGTATTGGGAAGTAGTTGATGAGGTAGAACCTATTACCTGTTTTATTATCAAACCCTTGGGAGTTACTTCTACGTTATGCTCATGTTGCTATGCTATGCTCGTAGACTTGGATTGGGTTTGAGTGTAAGCATGAAAGATGTGAGATTGTTAATTAATGGTTCAACTTAAGGTGGCAACTTTAATACACATCTGGGTGGATTGTTGGTTTGGGCACCTGGGGTTATACCAGTGTTGTCCTAGGAGATCTCGGGGTTATACCGTGTGATCCTCCTATGGTCCGCCACCCAGGCTCAAAGGGATCATAAGATTATTCATGCTAGAAACTTCTGTGTGCAGCCACAAGCTATTATGGGCTCTAGCATAGTTGAGTATGTTGCATGACCTCTTCTAGTGGTAGGCTAGCAGATGTAGGGGATGTAGCTTGGTATTGTATACCCGTGGTTAGAGTTAATGCTTCTGAAAGACTGTGTCTTGGTCATCCATTTCTCAAACACCATGAAGTGCGAGAAATCCAACGAAGGAGATCGAGTCTTGTGGGGAAAAGTGCGCAAACCTCTACAGAGTGTATAAACTAATCATGGTTAGTCGTGTCCCTGGTCATGGACATCTTGAGTATCTGGTACTTGAATTATTGATTTGATCTCATCACTCTAAATTAATTTTGTTGGGTTGAAAATTACTTTTAATTGGGATTGAGATGGGGGTACCATTCTCAATGTTTCAACCACCATGATAGTTAAATAAAATATATTACTTTGAAGTAGGGAAAAATTGGCTTGTCGCAAAACATTGTAACCATAGAGCCTCCACCAGCCATATATGCATGTAGTGATAGCCTTTATCTGCTCATTGCTCTACTGTGTTACATTGCCAGCATATTCCATGTGCTGACCCGTTTTTGGGATGCAACATATCATGTTGCAGACTTTTCAGACGAAGAGTAAGGTGCGCTAGGTCGTTTGTCGTGCACTCAGCTATGCCGTTGGAGTTGATGGACTCACTTTATCTTCCAAGCCTTCCGTTGTTATCTTATTTAGATGGCCTTAAGCCATATTTATTGTAATAAGTTCTCTTTTGAGACTTTCAATGTAATAAGTGTGTGATTGCTACTCTGTTATAAACCCTTCAAGTACTGTGTGTGTCAGCATTACCGGTCCAGGGATGACACTAAAGCACAGAGATTCGACTGTTTGAGGTTGGATCGCTACATCTTGGGTTTGTTCCCTCCACTGCTGACACGTCACTGTTTCTCCTTCAGCGTCCTGAGGTTACGATGTATCTACTGGTTTATGTTGATGATATCATCCTCGTCAGTTCCTCAGATGTTGCTGCTGATCGCCTTGTGACTGCACTGAGTGGTGATTTTGCTGTCAAGGATTTAGGTGCTCTGCACTACTTTCTTGGTCCGGAGGTCTCACAGTCTTCTGTTGGGTTAACTCTACCTCAGAAGAAGTATTCTTTGGACTTGTTGCGTCGTGCTGGCATGCTGAAATGCAAACATGCTATCACTCTGATGTCTGTGACTGATCGATTGTCTGCCCTTGACGGAGATCCTCTTTCACCTGATGACGCTATTGAGTACCGCAGTCTCGTTGGTGGTCTGCAATATCTCACTATCACTAGGCCTGATGTCTCTTATGCAGTCAACCGTGTGTGTCAGTATCTCCATGCACCCAGGACATCTCATTGGTCAGCTGTGAAGCGTATTCTGCGTTATATCTGCTTCACTGGCTCGTATGGTTTGCTTCTTCAGCTTGCACCGTCTTGTGAGCTCTTAGCTTTTTCAGATGCGGATGGGGTTGGTAGTCCTGATGACAGGCGATCCACGGAGGGATATGCAGTGTTCTTTGGTCCTAACTTGATCGCCTGGAATGCTCGCAAGCAAGCTACGGTGTCTCGCAGCAGTACTGAAGCTGAGTATAAGGCAGTTGTTGATGCGACTGCTGAGATCATATGGGTACAGTCCTTATTGAGAGAGTTGAGAGTCTCTCCAAGTCATCCTCCAGTTCTTTGGTGTGATAATATCGGCGCTACGTATTTTTCTTCTAATCCGATGTTCCATGCTCGGACGAAACACATCGAGGTTTACTATCACTTTGTTCGGGAACGCGTTGCACAGAAGCTACTTTGTATCAAGTTCATCTCATCAAAAGATCAACTTGCTGACATCTTCACGAAGCCTCTTCCACAACCACAGTTTGTAGGCTGTAGGCGCAATCTTAACTTGCTTTGTACTTCATGCCATAGTTAAGATTGAGGGAGGGTGTTAGACTTTATATACGTAGACTTTGTATACACCTTGAATTGTACCCTTTGATACCTCTATATAATGAGATAGCCACACCCCATTTAGGGTGTCGAGCAGTTTCCCAAATCATATGTTTTACACCGAGAAAATGGAATCCCCTACGCCCCGCAACTCTGGCGATCCTTGTCGGAGCCGGAATCACGCCGAGGCCAGAAATTTCGTGAAATCATGCTTGTGCGGTTATGCATACGCTGGTGGTTGTGTGTGCTCACCTCTATGGCCTCCTCCGTCGTCGTGGTCCTTCATAGCCAATTCTTGAACATGCCGAGGCCTTCTAGCGCATCATCGGGCGGCGTTCCTAGAGCCTCAGTGGTGTCCTACAACGCCTGCAATACTGCATGCCAAGGCCTTCTAACCCATTGTGCACGCACACCATGCACGACAAGTAACCCCGCTCACACACGCGCGCGCGCACTATTTCATGAAAACTCCTCGCCGACGCCGTGGTGGCGAGGCGGCGGGACCAGGGTTGGGCGACATGGTAGAGGTGTGCGCGGCTAAGGTGCTTCTCCGGCTGGGCGCGTCTAAAGGAAGAAGATGAAGAGAGACTTTCATGTGGGGTCAGTTCATTTGAGGACTTAAATTTGAGGGTTCGGTTAGGTCCGATCATCATTTAACTTCTCAAACTATAATGAGTTGAGTTTAAAGGAGCATATAAGTAGTTAAAATAAGAGATCGGTTAGAGATGCCCTAAGTGCATTAGTTTATGGCATAGAGAGTACGAGACCATACGTTCTAGAGAGTTAAAAGATTCATTACTAAAAGAAACATGATTTATAGTTGAGTTTAAAGGAGCATAACCATGGCCACTAAATTATGTATCTAAGTTAAGTTGTTCTTTTAAGACACCCAAATGGTATCTAACATCTTATGTTTACCAAGATAAACATAGCTAGTACAATTAACCAACCACAAGATACAGAACGATAAGATATAAAACTACAACAAAAACCACATTGGTCATCTTATTAATTCCGTTGTATGCCGATGGTCAGAGCTTGAAAATTGCAATAAACCGACAATAAAGGAAATTGACACGTGCAAACGACCTCGTCAAACAGGGCTTTGAAGGTTAAAAAAGGTACTTGCCGCTAAAAATGAGATCCGGTAACCAACAAAGAAACATAAAAAACATCGACTGAGGCATCACCTCGCGTAATCCAAACTTGCAATCCTTCACCACATGTCAAGAGAGTTGGAGAAAACAGACCATGCCACACACAAAAAGTCAAAAGAAGAGGTTGATTGTAACGCTCCGGACACACTCGTCGGTTACTGGCCGTTGCACCTGACGGATCTAGACTGGCCTCACAGATCAATACTAGTCTTTTCTGTGCACTTTGTCCTCACTCATGCGCACCTGGGACCAACTTTCCAGTCGGTCATCTATCCTGAAATTGCTCCAAGATGAGCACGCTTAACTTTGGAGTTCTTTTCGAATTGGCTCCCGGAAAAGAAAGAATTCCTTATTGATATCAGTAGTCTATCATCCTATTAAACCAGGCTATCACATACACCCCCACTCAAAGGAACCGACGTCCATGTCGGGCCATGGGAACGTTCCCTCTTGGCATATACGGTCTCTAATACCAACTTGTAACGCCTCGGACACACCCGCCTGTTACTAGCCATTACTCGTGACAGGATCTAGACCGGACCCATAAATCAATATTAGTCTTTTATGTGCACTTTATGCTCACTCATGCGCAACTAGGACTGAAATTGCTCCAAGCTGAGCACGCTTAACTTTGGAGTTCTTTCTGAATTGGCTCCCGGAAAAGAAGAAATTATTTATTGATATGAGTAGTTTATCATCCCTATTAAGCTAGACAATCACATTGATGTCATCACGCCAAAATCGAGCTAACTCCTTCCCTTGATTGCACGCCAACACCAAGATCCAAAGAGGGACAACAAAACTAGCAGCGCCTACCCTTATAGGCCCTTCATTGGTGTCGGATCATACGCCGTCGAGGTAGGGAGAGGCAGGAGAGACCTTATTCTGACGCGCCATCAACGCCAACGCCTCGTTGATTCCTTTAGGGAACAAAAACCTAAGTCAAATAAGGATCTACTAGAACTAAATGAAACTAGCAGGTTCCCAATACTCTAGCTAACGACAAGGTCGTAAACCGCGATAGAAGGGGGGGCGAGGTTGTGGTGTGGATGAGACGTTAGATGCTTGCCGGGGTTGGGGAAAAGGGAGCGACTCGTTGAGTTCAATTGTTTGTACCATCCTAAAAAATGTCAGCATGCTAATTAAAACTGATACAATTAGTCAAACATGTGGGGGATTAACATAGAGGGGAGAGACAAGTTACAATCCAACATTGAGTTGGGGAAGGAGAAAGGCATGGAGCGTCGGTGGATATGGCAGCGGCCCTTCAGCCGTTGCGGGGCGTTGGCGAAGCCTCCCCCTTCCTTCTTCCCTATCTTGGTCCTTCCTCCATGGTGGATATGGTCTTGCTGCAACAATGGAGGTGTGACGACTCATGGAAGATAGATTTGAGATGGATGCCGGCGACTAGCGTTGGAGGTGTATAGATAGGAGGGCTCCACGGGCCTTCTCTATGGATGTGACTTCTCCCCTTTGATCCAAAGATTCTAGAGGAGCCCAATCCTCGCCCAATACCTCCCTTGGTTTCTAGGGAACTCGTAGGAACAAATATGGATAAAATCGGTGAATAATCATAGAAGTTATGGTTGATTCTTCGGTCAAAAATGGGTGGTATGCCCGTGCATGGTCGTAAAATACACACAAATATTTCTTAAATACATGGTGAACATTTCTTTTAAATACACGGTGATCTTTTCTTAACATATGGTGACCATTTATCTAAATACATGGAGGACAATAATATGTTGAACTTTTTTAAGGCATAGGTTGAATTTTTGTAAAGATATGGTGAACGATTTTCAAATATACGATGAACATTGTTTTAAACACATGATGATCATTTTTCTTAAATACATTGTGATCGGTTTCTATAGATAAGTAAAATAAAAATTATTTTCCTAAATATATTTTAAATTTTCAAAATATATATAAACTGATGAAGTCGAAAGGTCAAATAAAAATGGTAAGAAAAAGAAAGCCGACGAGTCTGACGAGACCGTACCAAATATATAACGCCAACGAAAGGAAAATCAGCAGTGTAATGCAGAGGCAGACTCTTTCTCCGGCTGGCTGAGGGCGATATATAGACGCGCCCGACCACCTAGCGTGACGGTTCCCAGAAATATCCCAGACATGACCCCAACCGCGAGCACAACGTTGACGCACTATTTCCCCACCAAAGACGTAATCGTCAGCCTTGGCGTGCTGCAGTTTGACAAGCACAAGCACACGCGCGCGCTCTATTTCTATACGCGCAATGGAATTCCGGGGAGAGGAGGACGGGGACGGCAGCGACGTGGGCGACGGCGCCCCGCCCGCGGCACCTCACCGCAGCGCCACCGCAAACGGGCCGGCAGACAACATGCAAGCGGAGGCGAGGCGGCAGTACCACGAGTGCCTCCGTAACCACGCGGCGGCCGCTGGCGGGCACGTCCTGGACGGATGCTGCGAGTTCATGCCGGCCTCCCCCGAGGACCCACTCGCATGCGCTGCCTGCGGCTGCCACCGCAGCTTCCACCGCCGCGACCCCTCGCCGGGGCGCGCTCACTTGCCGCTGCTGGCTGCCAGCGCGCGCGCACCATTGCTGCTCCCGCCGGCGGCGAGCAAGCACCCGCACCAGCGCTTGCCGTTCCCCTACGGCCTCGCGGCCAGCGGCGGCACCGGCACGACGACCGAGTCCTCCAGCGAGGAGCGTCGTGGGCCGTCGCCGGCACCGCGGAAGCGTTCCAGGACGACGTTCACGCGGGAGCAGAAGGAGCAGATGCTGGAGTTCGCGGAGCGGGTCGGGTGGAGGCTGCAGCGGCAGGACGAGGCGATGGTGGGGCATTTCTGCGCGCAGGCCGGGGTCCGGAGGCAGGCGCTCAAGGTCTGGATGCACAACAACAAGCAGAGTAGCAGCGGTAGGAGGCAGCAGCAGGAGAAGCAGCTTCAGGAGCATAGACAAGAGCAGCAGTAGCCATGGCAGGAGACAGGTTCCATAGTACAGTAGGAGGCAACGCTCCTCGCGCCCTTGTAAAGTTTTTAACTGTTGGAAAGTTCTTATGTTCTTTTTCACTATCTTCTAATTGGGCTGATCACTGTTGCTTCTCTGTCATATCAGTGCATGATCATTCCTGGTAGGAGCATTGGTTGGATTGGATTGGATTGGGATATTTCTTTTGGTTATTTTTCTGTATACATTTTTTTACTATAATATAAAGAAAAACACTGTCTACACAATGTAGTACGCTGTATTTCATTTTATTTTCGAGTTGGTGAACTACGCTGTATTATAAGCCTTAATTCATATACTGGTGCCCTTAAAATTAAAGAAACCATGAGCACATTCGTTCTGATAATCGCAATCGATGTCAAAAGAGTGTCTATTGGATGGTTGATTTTGCGTTTACCGAATCAAAATGGGTTGCCGAGGCATGCGACATAGCCTGACAGCAACTGGATTATACCAGGCTTAATACAAGTGGACGGCTAGATTTCCACGCGGGACAGGTAATCGCATTGCCTGTTGTGTCCGCATCTGTTATCTTTGAGTTGGATTACAAGGATTTTGTTTGAAGGAATTGTGAGGACCATGGTGCGAGGGAGAAAAGGTTGACAAGGATGCCATGGGTTGGATACCCCTCAAGATAACAGGCAAGCAAAAAGGAAAGGAACTTCAACATCTTGAGATCTTGCACTATTCGCAGCTTATAAATTCTTGAGAAGAGTTCCACTCGAATCTTCATGAGGTGAAAAGGACAAATAACCACTAGTTTTATAAATATGGATTGAGCTATACAACCATATAAGTGAAGATTTGGACATTAAATCATAACTGGTTTAAAATGTAACGGCCCTAACAGAGTGGCGGCCGTTAGTATGAGCACGAAATTGATTCCGAATAGAAAGTGCTATCAGAAATTCACCGTCGACCATAAGAACAAGGTACTCCCTCCATATAAATATATCTAGCATAATACATTTTTGGAGATTGCCTTCGTTAATATGAGCACTGGATCATACTGATCCGGGTTAATTAATACAGAACTTTTTCCCCCCGCAAAAAAAAAATCAGAGACAAAAGACTTGCCCAATTCATTAATTATAAAGAGAAGGTGTTATAGACTCCAAGGTTGCGATCGAAACCCTAGCCGCCGCCCCATCTACTCCCCCTCTCGCGGTCGCCAAAGCGCGTCGTCCGGCAAAGCCCGTGTTGCGGCAGCAGCAGAGAGGTCTTGATCAGGGACGGCCTGTCCATGGAGGAGTTGGAGGGTTGTTGCGGGATGGTGAAGGAGATGTGTGCTCGAGTGGCGGTCTTTGTCAGGCGGTGCTCGACGGCGGCGTTGGTTATCCAACATAGTGATCTTCTATGGCGGCCCAGACGGCCTAGGTCACCGGAGAACAGGGAGTCGGTGCATAGTCCTGAACGGTGGCGAGCTCGACATCAGATCCGGACCTGTCGTGTAGCAGCGTGAGTGATTTTTTTTAGGTTTTCATTAGGGAGTCTTCGAGTTTGGTTTGTGGTGGTGATGTGTCCTATTTATTACCACTTTTTATTAGTGTTTTTTGTCGTAGGCGTCGGTTTTGTCTGAATTTTATCTTTTTGCATGGATTCCAATCATAAGAAGTTTTGAGGCATTATGAGGAAAGTACAAGAATATGCGGTAAAAGATCACGTCAATTTATGTGATAAGAACCTACTATATGAAGCCACGAGTAAACAGGAAGAAAACCAGCCGCGTAGAGGGATCCAGAGAAGATGACGTCCATGCTCGTACCACGCTCGTGCCAGGAGGATCTTACCATAGGGGAATCCATTATAGCCGCCTCTCCCTGGTCGACTATATTACCCATATCTTCGGATGCGAGTATGATACACAAAGAGGCCACAGAATCCATCACATTGAAGAACCCCGGCCTCTGGAAGGGATCCGAACAGAGAATCGACAAAAAGGGCTTCGTCATGCCATCACCCTTTGCTATCATGTGCACACAAGTTCCCTTATACAATGTGTGAGATACTCATACACTTCGCACATGTTTGATTAGTTAGAACTGCATACAGGATATCGCACACAGTTTTCTTTTATTGCCTGTGCGCGATGGGCAACTGATCGCCCACATTCAGTTTCTGGGCGCACAAGTTTATTTTCCTACTGTTTGCGGTGTTGTCATCGCACACAGTCCGTCCCCATCTTGCATATAGTCCCATTGTGTATTAGTGATATGATCGACACGATTTGAGTTATGTGCCACAAATATTGTACCGTATTTTTTCTGAAACGTGAATCTACTGATACATTTTGTGTGATATATAACTAATATTTTGTTGACCAAATTAATAATCAAAGTTCTTGATATACATGCAAGTTTTATAAACTAGCATTAGAGTTGTCACGGTATCAGTTCCCTATCTTCGGTTGAATTATCAGGTACAAATGAAGAGATATACGAGAGTTTGCCCACATACGGTTATCTCCAAGGCAGAAACCCATTCCGCCCAATTTATTCGGACTGGACTGTCCGAACCATATTTAGCATCCATCGACTCCTCCATTTTGGGCTTCGATGGTCTGACATCCCCCAGCCCGGCCCCAAATGGAGGGGACTCTAGTTGTGCGTCCATCCTCATCCACACAAAAACTCTACCTGGTCCCGTCCCCATCCCATCCTCAACTCTCCTTCTCACTCTGTGACCCCAAGGTTGTCATCAAATCCACCTTAGACGTTGTCGCCATTGCTACAACACCACCTCCATTGGATGTCGCCGCCAGAATGGATCTCTTCCGGCCCATGGACCTTACCCTATCGAACATCTTTGAGGTGCCGCCATCGGGCCGAATCCAATGAGCCTCAAACACTAAGACTGGCGCACCAACACCAAGACATGATAGGTCGATGAGGTGGCGCACGCGAGAGATAGCTCCTCCTGCTCGTTGCGTCGTGGTGCAATGTGGGTTCACCATATGTGTAGTGGCGTGATTGCACGCTTTGGTAATGGTGATGGGCAATTATTTGTTCAGCTGCTTTTGTTTGAAATTGTTGAATCCGGGTAATGGAAAGCTTGAATTGCTTGTCATGAGCAATTTATCTTTAAACTGTTTGGAAGTGATACATGTATGGTTGAATTGCTTTTGATTGTTGCAAATTTATGAAATTTGACTCCGCAAAAAAGAGGGAGAAATAGGTAGGGGACTGTTTTTTTATACAAAAATATCAATTTTATTAATTGGAAATTATAGTTGCGTCGTCAATAAGAAAAGATACATATCATCCATAGGGCTCAAACCAATTCCTTGTCATGGAAAATTTTACTAACCTAGAGCAACCTTATTTGCTTCCCTATTACGATGTTTAAATCTAGTAAGAGAAAAATCACACGCCATAAAATAGCAATCCTCAAACACTGTCACCGCCGCTGCCACGGAATATCCTTCATTTTTCATTGTGTCAATCACTTTCATATTATCGGAGTTAATAACAAAATGATTGCATCCCGTGCAAGTAATAAGCCAAATTTTAGAGCCAACGCTTCTGCTGACAAAATATCTGCACACCAATCATTGTCGGAGTTAATAGGTAGGGGACTCTTCGTGCTACTATTTTTTTTTAACATAGTACAGATGCAAGCGCTTATACATACGCGCATACTTTCACCCCTATGAACGCACACACGCACATCCTACCCCTACGAGCACCTTCAAGAGACTGAGCCGGCATATCATTTTGAGGTTTACGAAGTCACATTATGCGTCTCATCGTTGACGGAAATGTCTCCTCTCATTGAAAGCGCATCGCCAAAAATCCTAAAATAAATTCAGAAATAATGGGAGCACCTGGACTGTTGGTTCGCGTTTGTGCTAGTGTTAGATAACTAGACACCAACCAATTGTCCGCGAACATCCACATAGAAATGGAGGGCTTTTGTTTGTATTTTCCATGATACCCTCATTTGCCTTCCCGCTCACTAAAAATACACAAATACACTACGCCGTGAAAATACACCGATGAACATGGTCCTGGGTGCAGCCACATGAAAAGTAAAATAAAATAAAATACTACTCCCTCCGTTCCTAAATATTTGTCTTTCTAGAGATTTCAACAAGTGACTACATACGAAGCAAAAATGAGTGAATTTACACTCTAAAATATTCTATATACATCCATATGTGGTAGTCCATTTAAAATTTCTAAAAAAACAAATATTTAGGAACGAAGGGAGTAAGAAAAATAGGAAAACTGAAATTTTGGGGTGTCAAACTTGGTGACCATTCTACTCACATGTGAAGTTTCATTTAAAAATGACGCCCATGGTATTCTTAACGGAACAGTGTGTTTTTAATAGCTTTGATTTTGACTTTTTTTTCTTGATGAAACATCACATGCTGCAAGGGATGGATGGGACGCAGCTGCTGCGAGAGCAGACAGCAGACTGGAGACGCGGCTGCTGCACGGCTGCACCCTTTCTCACTGCAAGCAGCAGTTCCACGAAGAGCTCCACGAGCGGAAGGGCGACGGCAAGCTCCGCAAGCCAGACAACAATGAGAAGCTGGAGGCTCCTCCCGGTGAACTCGGCGAGGAATACGGCCACGGCCATGCCCAACCGCATCAAGGTAGTGGACTGGGCGCACTTGCACGTAGTACATCGGCTGCCGTGTAGGGTGGTGGCGGGGCCGGTCATGGGGCGCCCTCTCCGACGTATGAGGGAACAGGGGCACCCAGCACGGGAGTCAGCGCATCATCGTCGTCGTCGCCCTGCACCATCTCCATGTCAGACCTGAGTTGGGCTCGTCGGAGTTTGTGTCGAAGCGGAAGAGGTAAGCCATGACCTCCGAGACGATAGATGAGACCTCAGACCTCAGGTAGGGGCCGTTGAGCCACTGGTCGGAGGAGGCGTCGCCGACAACAACGGAAAGTACACACCTCAATGCGTCGGCGGAGGATAGGTCTGGCATGGAGACGATCAGACGAAGAGAGAGAGGCGCAGGGGGGGCAGCTTAATGATGTTGTCGACATGTTGTCCGAATAGACGAAGATGAGCGGGTTGGGCGTGGTGCGGGAGCTGATACACGAGCATCGAGTTAGGCTCGCCAGGGACGAAGAGTTCGAGGAGGCAAGCTTGACGAGCACAGGGAAGAGGACGACGTGGGGACCATGCCGGTCTGGCAGCCGAGAAGCGTCGGATTAAAATGGATGGTAGATTGGCTTCCTACAGTACCTGTGCAGTAATAGCTGTACTGCAGAGGAGCCGAACCCCATCAATTTGGTACCCAAAAATTCCAGATTTTTTTCCTAGTATTGTTTCTTAATTATAATGTTCTAACAGGCGCGTGAAACCAGGTTCCAAAAAATCCTGTTCTCCCATTCGCCTCCCATGTCAGCAAATCAACGGATTTTAAAGCCAAGTAGTCCTTCAACTCTTTGTTCCTAAAAAACTCCGACGTCCAACTTGCAGAAAAACAGCAGAACTACAGCAACAAATTACGACCTGCCATTTACATGCGAAGAAATGCAACTGCTGTTTATAGAAGATACGCCTGCAGTCTCAGAGATGAAGGAATGCCCTACAGAGTCAAGATCTAAAAGATTAAAACACTCGTGCGGGTAATTAGCATCAAGCGACGGCAAACTCATCAGGTTCGGAGCACAGATCTGCAGCTTGCCATTTCCAAGTCTACTTTTTTCCAGTACGGGGCTTTCCTTTGACATCAGATTCCTATATGACAAAAAAAAAGAGTAAAGAGCGATTGCCAGAGGACTAAACAAAAGATATCTGGCATGATAGAAGGATATTGTGATGATGTTATGTGATCTTTCAAAGGGGGGGTGCCTATTTCTAAGGTGAATTGCGTACAAGTCACATTTTTTACGATTGGATTAATCCAGAATGAGGCACAAATATATATAAGAACTAATCCAAAGATAAAGAAATTTACTTAATAATAACAAATCAGGCAAAGAAACATGAATGAACTAATTGTAGGTAACGGCTAACCATCAGAAAAAAAGTGTCCACTTTGTTACATAGGAAATGCAGATATGTACTGTAAAAGTTTATTGTGTCTTGCAAGGAATTTTGAAATCAATCGAAGACTTGAATATGCTATACATCATAAGAAGCACAAACCTGCACGCTATGCAGAAAGATATTTGTCTTTGCAGTAGAAGGATTATGCTTCTCGGCACCCTTGCTCCAATCATAGCATACCTAACCAATTTAGGCAACATTAGCAATTTGAACACCACAGGGTATATGCCTCAGCAAAGGAGAACAGAATACAGTACATCTGTACATGACAGTCAGAATACAGACTTAATAACTTGAACAGAGTAGGCAATTTTGTCCCCGCCACACCAATTAGTCAATGACTACTGCTTTTTGACATTGAAAGCGCCATACTTCCAGTTAATCAAAGCATTTTCAGTTTTACCATCTACAAATTTGTTACAATTAGGATAGAAAACATACAAACCAGTATCATCACATGTAATAAACTCTGACCCTGCAACTTAAGCACCCTCTTATCCATTAGCATCATGTACATTCAGTGATACATTAGGTATTCCTCCCACTCTCACTGTTCGCTACTAGTGTTTGAATGTTATCTGTTGAGCTCTATTACAATAGAGAGCAAATAAATCTAGCAAAACTGTCAAAAGCAGGAAATGCATATTTAACAACTTATTCTGGTGCAGATAGCAAGAAGAGATGGCCTACCGCATAAGCAAAGATTGAGCCATCCTGATTAAATGTGCTGCATGTGATGGGTGATGGGCACTTACTAAAAGCCTGTAAAGGAAGGATAATACATCAAAGATAAATCTTTAAACAGCACAACTGAAAAATCTTATACTGAAGTCCTAAACAATTTGGTAAATTGAATTCCTGTAAACCATCCAAGTCTCTCTGTTTGCAAGGAAACACTACTGTATGAATCTTTTTAATGATAAGCATTGTTTTTAAGGCATCCCGCCTTGGACGCTTAGGCGGCAAGGCACGCTGGCAGCGCCTTGCAATTATGCCCATTTTACGCGCTTAGGCGTCAGGGTGGTGGGTGCTCGCCTTAGGTCGCCTTACCACCTTAAAAACATTGATAGAAGACATATAACTCATGGTAAACTTGTCACTGCCAATGCCGGGGTTACACAAGGACACTGAAGGTTTCATGCGGATCATGCATCCTCAACTCAAGAAGTTTGGACTCTTACTACGTAAGCAAATGTGATTAATACACAAATTCTTTGGAAAACGAGGAAATGACGATTTCTCTTTGAGAAACTAATAATACTCCCTCCGTTCCAAAATAGATGACCCAACTTTATACTAACTTTGTACTAAAGTTGGTACAAAGTTGAGTCATCTATTTTGGAACGGAGGGAGTATTTCACAAAGAAATATAACAACATTTCCCAGCTGTTGCATTACAAATTGTCCTAATTCTGTTTACCATAACTAATCTAGTTGAAAATACACATTAGAAATCACGGCATTAATTAATCTGCACCAATAGACAATGGGAGAATCACTTAAATAGTTAGAGGAGGGGGGGGGGGGTGACCTTCAGTCTTTGTTTACTGTCCTTGTCCCAAAAGTTGAAACCTCCATCAGAGCCTGCAGTAGCAAATGTATGGTGCACCTGAAAGGAATGCAAAGCACAGCAATTTGAATTGCTTAGTTCAAGATAGTTCCTGATAATTGCTGATCATAGGACAGTCTGCAGGTATTCAGATATTTGAATTCGAACGAATGTTCATAGTGAGTGAAAGCAATTTTCTTCTCCAATTTTTATAAAAAATATCATCCTACAATCTCAGGAAATAGACAACAAAACAATTCAAATGGTATGAAGAATTTATCTTACAGGATGAAAGTTCAGCGAGTTAACAGAGAATATATCATTGCCCTCGCGGTGACATTTGAATGTGAAATTCTTGCTTTGATTAGAATCATCTACATGATGAACACCAACGCGTCCCTCTATTGATCCAACCTTCAGAACAAGCCATAGGTTAATCAAATGCTCATGAAAAATAAAAACAATAGACGGTTTATCTGCTACCTCCAGTACAATGGCTTCAAAACAGTATTGCCAAACTATAACACAAAACATAAGCAGTTGACAAAACGGTGAAAATTTACAAGAACTGGGAACAATTTTTACAGTGGACTTAGAACAACAAAATCCATGGACTTAAAACATTGGGTGGAGTGATTTTGCCAGGAAAGGTGGAACATACAATGAGAAATAAGCATTCAGTCACAAAAAAGGAGAAATAAGCATTAATTTCTCATAACAAGGTCATTTTCTTCAACACTCCTAAAGTGCGGAATTTCTGCAGATATAAAATTTTGAAACAGAGAAATTGAGTGATGATGCATCCAGGACAATCGAATGGTGACACAATTAACATAGCATTCAACAATTCATGATATTTCTATATTCTAATAAATGCTAGCGAAATACTTGTAGCATTTACTTGTTTTTCTGAATGCTCGCCAAATATAGTTTTAAATTTGGACTCTACAGCTTAGTGGGTTTTATCATGTATTAGGTTGGAGGACAGAAATGGCCAAACTTGTGCAGAAGACCTAGTTAGGATTTGTTTATTTTTCTCAGGATAGAAGGTGTGTTTACTAGTTAGCCACATAAGTCATTAAAGAGATGATGAATAAGGAAGAGCTAAATTCACTGGAAGAACCCAGCAAACTGGGCCACACATTTGGATGAAACACAAGTGGCGCTACCAAGAATCCTTGTTGATCAGGGAAGGCGGCGATACACCTTGTCTGGAATTTCAAAGGTGACACGATCCTCTTGAATTCAGCCTGTTAAAAGTATGAGATTGTCAAATATGCAAGCAAGACTTGGAGCATCTAAAAAACATATGTACACTATTCTTGCAGTAGCAAACATGTGGAAATTCAGTTGGACAGGACAACCCACAGCAAATCATTGCTTATTTACTCTTGCTGCAGGTTGAGGAAAGAAATTGTCACCTTGACAATTTTTCACCTTCAAACACTTTACTCAACTAAATGTTCATCAGGCGAGGAATAAACCAACACCGCAATGGTTGAGAAATTTTAAAATCTAAACCACATTAGGGGAATTATCGCAGTTTGAATTTTAACCTTTAAACAACTAAGAGAGGCAAATTATTTGTTTTCCGAACCTTGAAAATTTTAACAACTAAGAGAGGCAAGCTATTTGCTAACACCATTTAGCATACCACTGAAAACACTTCACACGATGAAAAATGTCAATTTCACAATGATATCTGCCCTCTAGGGCAATCGTTATAATGGATAACTGCCCACCAGGGTAAGACTTCATTGTAATAGCACTGAAAAAACAGTGAAAATAGCATTGGGGAAAAAAACAGTGGAAGTGACGTTAGGGAAAGCCATAAACTACGTACTTGGACACTAAACAATGGTAGCTAGCAATTGAGTTGAGAAACAGAATATGTGTAAATGCTGTACAAGAACGATGGATTTAAAATAAAGTGTGTACAACTCCACTGCATCCATGTACACAGCCAGATATACAACGTAAAGAGAAATAATTTACCTGTGGATTCTGCAGATTGAAGATAACTACGTTGCGATCAGCAGTACCGACCGCCATTAGAGGATAACTAAGTGAGAGTGCATAGCAGCGCTCCGGAAGTTGCTGAACATGAGCTGGATTAGGTTGCCGAATGTCCCAGTACCTTGATAGACATAAGATTGGACGGAACAAAATGATCAGCAATCGTGTTAACAAAGTCAATTTTGTAGGTCCATTGTGTTTGTACATATATCAGCATGGTGCTTGAAGATAATGTAGCATGGTCCTTTACAAACTATCTAACTGGACACTGCATCAGTATTCAGCAATCCACTGTTATGATGCAACATGTCATGTGCAATTGGACAAAAAACACCAAATATTTGAGTCGCAGCTAATTCTAAAGGAATCAATGTAACTTGAGGTCTGTGCCCATTTGATCACCTCAGAGTCTTATCCCAAGACCCACTGACAAGAAGGCTCATCTGTGGTATCCAGGCGAGTTCTTTGACCGGCGCCTCATGCCCTGAGAAGGCCGTGGCCTGGCCGCCAGACAGCAGCGGCCACATCTTCACCACTTTGTCACAACCTCCCGAAAAAACAGTAGTCCCGTCATCCTTCCAGGCAGAGCACAAGACCTATACCAAACAACCTAGCTTAGTGGTCATTAATAATTTAGACATGGACAGAGCGACCTAACAGTCCAGAAAGGCTAAAATTGAAGATCCATGTGTTGAGCTAATCTAAGGAAATGATAAGAAGAGCACAGTACTGGCTGATCGTGCGAAATAGACGCCTTCGCCTGGCATTGGCCGCCAGGCTGAACCTCCCAGCACCGAACCTGCGTCCAAAACCAAACAGCCCAATCGCATCTCAGTATTTCACTCACCGATTCGCCAAAACAGAAAACGATTATCCGCACACATTAGGCCTCGGACGGCCGCGGTGAGCTCACCTGGTTGTCCCAGGAGGTGGCAATTAGGTGGTTCGCCTTGGGGCTGAAGCTGAGGCTGGAAACCGAGTCCCCGGGCGCCGGATTCACCTGCACGAAACGAAGGCAGTCCCCGGTCGAATCGACCCACACATTAGGTTTTAGCCATTTAGACCAAGGGCAACAGTATTGGCCAAGCGCACGCACCTCGAGGGATTTGTTAGGGTTGGGGTTGGCGGCGCCGGCGCCGGCGGCGTTAAAGCTCGCCATTGGGGTTCCGAAGGTGTTGGGCGAATTTGGGGGAGGAAGGGAGGGAGGGAAGGGGCGGGGCGGGGCGGGGTTTGCGGTTTGTGGGGAGGGTTTTGCTTTTATCGCAGGGCAAAATCGCGTCGCATGGACGCCAAAAGTCCCAAACCGACTCGCAGGTGGTCGCGTCGGGTTGACGCTTTGGGGAGAAGAGTTTGGGCTTGGGATTGGGCTTAGACCAACTCGAACCGACCGATCTAAATGGACACGCACCCCTTAAAAAAAATCTAAATGGACACGCAATGTGTGTGTGTGTGTTTTGTCGGTTTAGGTAGCCAGTTTGGCTGGCATCCATCCCTTGTCCACGCCAATCTGGCAGTGCATCAACAACACGGTTATCACAAAATTTGAATTCCGGATTACAACACTATAGGCAATGAACCACCACTAACGGTCCGGCCGATCCATTTGTTTTATCTCGGTCATTTATTTTCAACAAACATATTGTCATCATCACATAGCATGTACTACACTGCATCAAAAGGATCGCCACAATCATAGTTCATGTATTACAGTCATAGTACATGAAAAAAGAGGCAAGTAAAAGATGATCACGCATCTCGGTCTTGAACAAACTTTTGCTTCCCCTCAAACCAAACCTTTGGGGAGGTGGTGCTTGGGGGGAGGGGGAGGAGGGTATCTTGCTCGTGTCGGCCGCCATGATCTCCACTTCCTTGAAGATTAGCGCGAGCTCTACCTCCTTGTCTTTTGACCGGCATTGTCCTCATCGATCTTGACCTTCTCTTTTTATATGTTAAAGTAGACCTTCATGTCCTCCTCTTTCTTTTGGCACTTTCTCTATTCCCTCTCTTCCTTTTGGGTCATGAACCCCTTTAAAGTTTTTTGCAAGGCAATTGTTGAAGCACCACACTTTGCATCCACCTTAAAATTGGTCTTCCTCCTTGGCCTCTTCTCACTTTCACTTGGGTCGACGACTGATGAGGCCCCACACCTATTTTTGGGCCGCATGTTGCTCCTTATACTTTGGGCAATTGTGAATTTTCCGTCAACAATGACTGAAGGTGAATGGCTTGCCCGCATTTTGGACCTTGAAGCTATCCAAAGCTTGAAACACCTACATATAAAGATGAAAACCAATAAGACATATTTAGATACATTAAAACTGTGCAACTTTTCAGCCCTCCTAGACCATTAGCACCCATAGCCGTTGGATCATCACTTTGATGTGTTTCTGGCCATCAGATTAGCAATCAATCCCACGTCCACTCGCACTAATCGCTAGGAACAAGCGCTAACGGTGCTGGGCCGCTACTCCGATGACAATTTCGGCCGGATGGTGTAAATTTGGACCCAATGGGCTTTCTGTGGTACCATTCACCATGTGTCGCTCCTCCTTTAATAAAAAAAATGCATCGCTCCTCCTCCTTTCGTAGCAAACCCTAGCGTGGCGGCCGATGCTAGGCGGTAGCGGCGGCGCCTCTCTCGCGACCTTGACCTCCAGCAGCAGAGCCATCTGTGCCTTGCCAGCTCGCCTTGCAGTCGCGCCTTGCAGTCTCTAGGCGATCTGCCATCAGAGGCCGTCGTGCTTTTGCCCTCTCTCGTACGCGGGTCTCGCGTCCTGATCCGTCATCTCAATCGATCACCTTCACTCCCCCCCTCTTGTAACGCAGGTGAGTGCCGTTGTTCGTTGTGGGTGCGTGCCGATCATTCATGTCGGTGGCACTTCTTTTCATATGGATCGGTGAGTTCTCCTCCTCAGAATCATAATGTTTGAATATAAAAGACGCTCGTTTGCTGTATCATGTGACTTTCATCTCTGCTGCTGTTAGGGTAGCTTAGACCATCTTGGTAGTTTCCCTTTTATGTCTGTTGGGTCCGATGGCTGAGGCAGCGGGTTGCTGTCCTCCACGTGCTATCTCTGTGTAAAAACTGGATTTCTGCTTCATTTGCAATATAATGGAGCTGGGGCGTGGCCCTTTTCCTCTAAAAAAAGAATCATAATGTTTGTCTTTCATTCCGTGCTACTGCCGATGGGCACTCTTCATTATTGATTTGTGCAGAAACTTTTCTGATCATGTCACTTGCTACAGGTCAACATATGTAGTAGATGAAGTCAATGGTTTGGAGCACTTTACCTTGGTTTAGTTGAACAACTGAATTGGCAACTCCTCGAATGCATTCGTTCAGCCACAGATTAAAGGCCTCTAATGATTCTGAGTATTTGCGCGGTTATTAAGATGAAAAAACCTAGGTATTACAGCCCCTGTTGTCTGCTTACACATCAGTTTTCCTATGATTACAATTATGAAGTGCGATTTGGTATTTATTGCGAAGAAATAGCAATGCCTAATTTGTTCTGGACACGATTTTCTATCAGTTTGTAGCTAATCATATCATTATTATTTGTTACATAAGAAATCTATAGCTTCTCCTGATTGCTCCATTTTTATCTATTTTTATATTGTATATAACAAATCTTTGACTTCTCCAATCAATAAGTACTGAAGTTTCTATATGTCAGGATTGCTCCATGGTTAATATTTTATTACCACAGATGGTTGAGCAGTGCACGACTACACGATTAGAATTTTACTGACAGCGGTTAAAGAAGAAAATTTTGATTCGCTTTTCTCAAATACTTAGAGCAAAACTTACTCCTATAAATCATACGTTTTTATTGCACTAGACTTTGACCAAACATGGTAATTGTGTTCTATGATCCATGTTATTGCATGCCCACACACTTTTTTGTCCAAGCTTTTTTGGAAGCTCTAAATATTACCCCTCAAAGGTTTATTGTACCAGGTAGCTTATTTTGAGGCATGCCATGTGGCTTTTAACACAATATATGTTTCATTTCATATACTAATTTGACTTGTTCGCTATTGTATACGTAACATGATAGCATTTCAGTAAATTCTCTCATCCAAACATTTCCCATTTCCAAATGTAGAAAAATTTCTTTCCCAGCAGGTTCTCAGTAATCAACAGTGGGAATAAGCCCTTCCAGTACTTTTTGCCAAACAATGTTTTGGAGTAATTGTTCTTTCTCTGTGCAATATTAAGAGTTAACGGGAGAAGCAAACAAGTTACTAATTTGTATGTTCGCAACTGAGATGAATATTGTATCTAGGTATGATTTTCCAAAACAGAAATATTTTGAACAATTCTCCCAGGATTGAATACTAAAACAAGAGCCGTATATATTGATGATTTGATTTGCAACCTATTGCACATATATAGTTGGTAGATCATTGTCCTGTTGGATATATATGAAGGTGATCTTCAGGTGTATTCTAAGGCGAGAAAGTTATTGTGAAATGCACAATTCTGTGGCACTATGGATGCATCTTATATAGCTTCATTATTTTAGATATGAGAGAACACATTCATTTTTATTTGACAGAGAGTTTGGTTTAAATATATCAACGTCAGGCCAAAGGATGTCTAACATAGGCGCGGTCTTAGACGAACGAAAATAAAGGATGATCCAACAATCATATTTCCTACCAATGTTTGATCAGTGATAGATACATGTCAAATCCAAGCTCCAACTAATTGTTTGATCAGTGATAGATAAACACGGCAATTCCGACCATTCTATTGTCAAAATGATAGGGACGACGATGGAATGTGATTAGAAGTATGTGCTTGCTTTGTCATGAAGAGCCAATATAAAGTACCAATTGGTCCATCAGCTGATGCTAGAACTCCTACGCTTGTAAATTAATTAGTGTTATTAACTTAGTTTCAGTTTAGTACTTCTGCATTTTTGGTTATCACTTCTTATTAGGGGTGGGGGGATTACTATCCATTTTGACCTGGTTTGTGAGATCATGCTCTTTTAGAAAGAAGCCATGTTTCGTGTATGGTTTCATCCCTGAGGTCAAGCACCTCAAGCTGTTCCCCACCATTATTCGGATGTGGGAGCTCCTTGAGTTCGAACCTGTGTGATACACATTTGGTAGGACAAGTGAACACAAACTTGAGTCATAAGTTGATCCATGGCCACATTTACCAGTAATTCAAGGTGGGCACCTAAATCGCTCTTGATGTGATTAAATTCACTTTTTGTTAATATTGTCATATTGATATGTTGTTTCTGCTCTTCGCACTTCTATTTATATTTGTTGTGATTTCTTGGGGATTATAAAGGATATGGTGCCCATGGGCTCTGCTAGATCAGTCATTAATTAGTGTCAAATTTTGTGTTATTTGGGATCAATTACAACAAGACACTTGGATATGGTTTATAGAAATGCATTTTTATCTATTTAATATTCTTCCACCTGACTCTGCCGATTTATTCATGTATCGTTCTGCCCTTTTGCTAAGGATGGCATCAATTGCTAGATGATGGTTATGCAAGGCATCAGTGCTAGATGATGTGTATACTGGTTGGGGCCTTTTTTTGCTGCTGGAGCAGATGCACTAACCTCCAAAAATTGGATCAGGTTTTGCTCACATGACAGGCAATACAAAATTTTGAGCGTGTCGAAGATGCTTGCCATTTCATGAGTGCTATTCATGCTACTGCATATGATTTCATTTGAACTACAGTTGTTGCCATCATTAATATGCATGTAATTTCTTGAAAATGTATATTTAATGAGAAAATCGTTTTTTGTTCAATTTCTTGTCATTTTCTATACCGATGTGATAGAAGTCAAGTGTAAAAGAAACAAATCATCTACCCAAGTCCATCACATGTGCCTTATTTTATTGTAAACCGATTAATCTCCCATTTGATTAGTACACAATTATGGGTATGTTAATGCAAGCTAACTTCATGTTTTGTTGTGACATAGAAAAACCATCATTTTATTGTCAAAATGGACGGGTGCGGCAACGCACGCCATCATGGTCTAGTTTACATGCATAGGAGGACGATATATGCTCATATGAACAAGGGAAGGAAACATATACCATGTCTTTGATGCCAATGCCACTCACAGGCCCGCCGGTGACATTCTCATGAGCATCATAAAATTTGTTGCACTCCAATTGGATGAAACGTGCAATCAAGGGAAGAAGAAGCCTAGTATATTTTGCAATGTAATTTCATTTTGTACTGGTCGATCTACGTCCAATTGTCTTTCCGTTGTGCTGGCTTTTTTTCTTGATAAATATCAAATATAAGATGCCATTCTGGGTGTCTCTAAAAAAATCTACACCAGTTTTTTGGTTTATTTTTGTTGTTTGTTTTCGAATACATGTAACACCTTTTTCATACTGTGAACATTTTCGAAAATATGAAACATATATTATATATATGAATAATTAGTTATATATATAAGATTTTTAAAGTCCATATATGCATTTATAAGATAGATGAATACCTTTTAGAATTACATGAACATTGTAAATTAGAAAATTGTAATTTTTTGAAATTCAATCAAAGTTTTTAATGTATGATGAATACTTTTTTTTGAGGTAAATGTATGATGAATACTTTAAAACATGCACCAGACCTTTTTCTCCAGAATACACGATGGTCATTTTTAGAACACATGCCGAATATTTTTTAAATACACTATGGTTTTTTTAGCACGATGAAGAACAGACAAAAAGTGAAAAATAAAAAGCAAAACAGAAAAGCCAAAAAGCCAAAAAAATCCTGGCATTTAGATACATTAAAACTGTGCAACTTTCCAGCCCTCCTAGACCATTAGCACCCATAGCCGTTGGATCATCACTTTGATGTGTTTCTGGCCATCAGATTAGCAATCAATCCCACGTCCACTCGCACTAATCGCTAGGAACAAGCGCTAACGGTGCTGGGCCGCTACTCCGATGACAATTTCGGCCGGATGGTGTAAATTTGGGCCCAATGGGCTTTCTGTGGTACCATTCACCATGTGTCGCTCCTCCTTTAATAAAAAAAACTGCATCGCTCCTCCTCCTTTCGTAGCAAACCCTAGCGTGGCGGCCGACGCTAGGCGGTAGCGGCGGCGCCTCTCTCGCGACCTTGACCTCCAGCAGCAGAGCCATCCGTGCCTTGCCAGCTCGCCTTGCAGTCGCGCCTTGCAGTCTCTAGGCGATCTGCCATCAGAGGCCGCCGTGCTTTTGCCCTCTCTCGTACGCGGGTCTCGCGTCCTGATCCGTCATCTCAATCGATCACCTTCACTCCCCCCTCTTGTAACGCAGGTGAGTACCGTTGTTCGTTGTGGGTGCGTGCCGATCATTCATGTCGGTGGCACTTATTTTCATATGGATCGGTGAGTTCTCCTCCTCAGAATCATAATGTTTGAATATAAAAGACGCTCGTTTGCTGTATCATGTGACTTCCATCTCTGCTGCTGTTAGGGTAGCTTAGACCATCTTGGTAGTTTCCCTTTTATGTCTGTTGGGTCCGATGGCTGAGGCAGCGGGTTGCTGTCCTCCGCGTGCTATCTCTGTGTAAAAACTGGATTTCTGCTTCATTTGCAATATAATGGAGCTGGGGTGTGGCCCTTTTCCTCTAAAAAAAGAATCATAATGTTTGTTTTTCATTCCGTGCTACTGCCGATGGGCACTCTTCATTATTGATTTGTGCAGAAACTTTTCTGATCATGTCACTTGCTACAGGTCAACATATGTAGTAGATGAAGTCAATGGTTTGGAGCACTTTACCTTGGTTTAGTTGAACAACTGAATTGGCAACTCGTCGAATGTATTCGTTCAGCCACAGATTAAAGGCCTCTAATGATTCTGAGTATTTTCTCGGTTATTAAGATGAGAAAACCTAGGTATTACAGCCCCTGTTGTCTGCTTACACATCAGTTTTCCTATGATTACAATTATGAAGTGCGATTTGGTATTTATTGCGAAGAAATAGCAATGCCTAATTTGTTCTGGACACGATTTTCTATCAGTTTGTAGCTAATCATATCATTATTATTTGTTACATAAGAAATTTATAGCTTCTCCTGATTGCTCCATTTTTATCTATTTTTATATTGTATATAACAAATCTTTGACTTCTCCAATCAATAAGTACTGAAGTTTCTATATGTCAGGATTTCTCCATGGTTAATATTTTATTACCACAGATGGTTGAGCAGTGCACGACTACACGATTAGAATTTTACTGACAGCGGTTAAAGAAGAAAATTTTGATTCGCTTTTCTCAAATACTTAGAGCAAAACTTACTCCTATAAATCATACGTTTTTATTGCACTAGACTTTGACCAAACATGGTAATTGTGTTCTATGATCCATGTTATTGCATGCCCACACACTTTTTTGTCCAAGCTTTTTTGGAAGCTCTAAATATTACCCCTCAAAGGTTTATTGTACCAGGTAGCTTATTTTGAGGCATGCCATGTGGCTTTTAACACAATATATGTTTCATTTCATATACTAATTTGACTTGTTCGCTATTGTATACGTAACATGATAGCATTTCAGTAAATTCTCTCATCCAAACATTTCCCATTTCCAAATGTAGAAAAATTTCTTTCCCAGCAGGTTCTCAGTAATCAACAGTGGGAACAAGCCCTTCCAGTACTTTTTGCCAAACAATGTTTTGGAGTAATTGTTCTTTCTCTGTGCAATAGTAAGAGTTAACGGGAGAAGCAAACAAATTACTAATTTGTATGTTCGCAACTGAGATGAATATTGTATCTAGGTATGATTTTCCAAAACAGAAATATTTTGAACAATTCTCCCAGGATTGAATACTAAAACAAGAGCCGTATATATTGATGATTTGATTTGCAACCTATTGCACATATATAGTTGGTAGATCATTGTCCTGTTGGATATATATGAAGGTGATCTTCAGGTGTATTCTAAGGCGAGAAAGTTATTGTGAAATGCACAATTCTGTGGCACTATGGATGCATCTTATATAGCTTCATTATTTTAGATATGAGAGAACACATTCATTTTTATTTGACAGAGAGTTTGGTTTAAATATATCAACGTCAGGCCAAAGGATGTCTAACATAGGCGCGGTCTTAGACGAACGAAAATAAAGGATGATCCAACAATCATATTTCCTACCAATGTTTGATCAGTGATAGATACATGTCAAATCCAAGCTCCAACTAATTGTTTGATCAGTGATAGATAAACACGGCAATTCCGACCATTCTATTGTCAAAATGATAGGGACGACGATGGAATGTGATTAGAAGTATGTTCTTGCTTTGTCATGAAGAGCCAATATAAAGTACCAATTGGTCCATCAGCTGATGCTAGAACTCCTACGCTTGTAAATTAATTAGTGTTATTAACTTAGTTTCAGTTTAGTACTTCTGCATTTTTGGTTATCACTTCTTATTAGGGGTGGGGGGATTACTATCCATTTTGACCTGGTTTGTGAGATCATGCTCTTTTAGAAAGAAGCCATGTTTCGTGTATGGTTTCATCCCTGAGGTCAAGCACCTCAAGCTGTTCCCCACCATTATTCGGATGTGGGAGCTCCTTGAGTTCGAACCTGTGTGATACACATTTGGTAGGACAAGTGAACACAAACTTGAGTCATAAGTTGATCCATGGCCACATTTACCAGTAATTCAAGGTGGGCACCTAAATCGCTCTTGATGTGATTAAATTCACTTTTTGTTAATATTGTCATATTGATATGTTGTTTCTGCTCTTCGCACTTCTATTTATATTTGTTGTGATTTCTTGGGGATTATAAAGGATATGGTGCCCATGGGCTCTGCTAGATCAGTCATTAATTAGTGTCAAATTTTGTGTTATTTGGGATCAATTACAACAAGACACTTGGATATGGTTTATAGAAATGCATTTTTATCTATTTAATATTCTTCCACCTGACTCTGCCGATTTATTCATGTATCGTTCTGCCCTTTTGCTAAGGATGGCATCAATTGCTAGATGATGGTTATGCAAGGCATCAGTGCTAGATGATGTGTATACTGGTTGGGGCCTTTTTTTGCTGCTGGAGCAGATGCACTAACCTCCAAAAATTGGATCAGGTTTTGCTCACATGACAGGCAATACAAAATTTTGAGCGTGTCGAAGATGCTTGCCATTTCATGAGTGCTATTCATGCTACTGCATATGATTTCATTTGAACTACAGTTGTTGCCATCATTAATATGCATGTAATTTCTTGAAAATGTATATTTAATGAGAAAATCGTTTTTTGTTCAATTTCTTGTCATTTTCTATACTGATGTGATAGAAGTCAAGTGTAAAAGAAACAAATCATCTACCCAAGTCCATCACATGTGCCTTATTTTATTGTAAACCGGTTAATCTCCCATTTGATTAGTACACAATTATGGGTATGTTAATGCAAGCTAACTTCATGTTTTGTTGTGACATAGAAAAACCATCATTTTATTGTCAAAATGGACGGGTGCGGCAACGCACGCCATCATGGTCTAGTTTACATGCATAGGAGGACGATATATGCTCATATGAACAAGGGAAGGAAACATATACCATGTCTTTGATGCCAATGCCACTCACAGGCCCGCCGGTGACATTCTCATGAGCATCATAAAATTTGTTGCACTCCAATTGGATGAAACGTGCAATCAAGGGAAGAAGAAGCCTAGTATATTTTGCAATGTAATTTCATTTTGTACTGGTCGATCTACGTCCAATTGTCTTTCCGTTGTGCTGGCTTTTTTTCTTGATAAATATCAAATATAAGATGCCATTCTGGGTGTCTCTAAAAAAATCTACACCAGTTTTTTGGTTTATTTTTGTTGTTTGTTTTCGAATACATGTAACACCTTTTTCATACTGTGAACATTTTCGAAAATATGAAACATATATTATATATATGAATAATTAGTTATATATATAAGATTTTTAAAGTCCATATATGCATTTATAAGATAGATGAATACCTTTTAGAATTACATGAACATTGTAAATTAGAAAATTGTAATTTTTTGAGATTCAATCAAAGTTTTTAATGTATGATGAATACTTTTTTTTGAGGTAAATGTATGATGAATACTTTAAAACATGCACCAGACCTTTTTCTCCAGAATACACGATGGTCATTTTTAGAACACATGCCGAATATTTTTTAAATACACTATGGTTTTTTTAGCACGATGAAGAACAGACAAAAAGTGAAAAATAAAAAGCAAAACAGAAAAGCCAAAAAGCCAAAAAAATCCTGGCATTTAGATACATTAAAACTGTGCAACTTTCCAGCCCTCCTAGACCATTAGCACCCCTAGCCGTTGGATCATCACTTTGATGTGTTTCTGGCCATCAGATTAGCAATCAATCCCACGTCCACTCGCACTAATCGCTAGGAACAAGCGCTAACGGTGCTGGGCCGCTACTCCGATGACAATTTCGGCCGGATGGTGTAAATTTGGGCCCAATGGGCTTTCTGTGGTACCATTCACCATGTGTCGCTCCTCCTTTAATAAAAAAAACTGCATCGCTCCTCCTCCTTTCGTAGCAAACCCTAGCGTGGCGGCCGACGCTAGGCGGTAGCGGCGGCGCCTCTCTCGCGACCTTGACCTCCAGCAGCAGAGCCATCCGTGCCTTGCCAGCTCGCCTTGCAGTCGCGCCTTGCAGTCTCTAGGCGATCTGCCATCAAAGGCCGCCGTGCTTTTGCCCTCTCTCGTACGCGGGTCTCGCGTCCTGATCCGTCATCTCAATCGATCACCTTCACTCCCCCCCTCTTGTAACGCAGGTGAGTACCGTTGTTCGTTGTGGGTGCGTGCCGATCATTCATGTCGGTGGCACTTATTTTCATATGGATCGGTGAGTTCTCCTCCTCAGAATCATAATGTTTGAATATAAAAGACGCTCGTTTGCTGTATCATGTGACTTCCATCTCTGCTGCTGTTAGGGTAGCTTAGACCATCTTGGTAGTTTCCCTTTTATGTCTGTTGGGTCCGATGGCTGAGGCAGCGGGTTGCTGTCCTCCGCGTGCTATCTCTGTGTAAAAACTGGATTTCTGCTTCATTTGCAATATAATGGAGCTGGGGCGTGGCCCTTTTCCTCTAAAAAAAGAATCATAATGTTTGTTTTTCATTCCGTGCTACTGCCGATGGGCACTCTTCATTATTGATTTGTGCAGAAACTTTTCTGATCATGTCACTTGCTACAGGTCAACATATGTAGTAGATGAAGTCAATGGTTTGGAGCACTTTACCTTGGTTTAGTTGAACAACTGAATTGGCAACTCCTCGAATGCATTCGTTCAGCCAGAGATTAAAGGCCTCTAATGATTCTGAGTATTTTCTCGGTTATTAAGATGAAAAAACCTAGGTATTACAGCCCCTGTTGTCTGCTTACACATCAGTTTTCCTATGATTACAATTATGAAGTGCGATTTGGTATTTATTGCGAAGAAATAGCAATGCCTAATTTGTTCTGGACACGATTTTCTATCAGTTTGTAGCTAATCATATCATTATTATTTGTTACATAAGAAATCTATAGCTTCTCCTGATTGCTCCATTTTTATCTATTTTTATATTGTATATAACAAATCTTTGACTTCTCCAATCAATAAGTACTGAAGTTTCTATATGTCAGGATTTCTCCATGGTTAATATTTTATTACCACAGATGGTTGAGCAGTGCACGACTACACGATTAGAATTTTACTGACAGCGGTTAAAGAAGAAAATTTTGATTCGCTTTTCTCAAATACTTAGAGCAAAACTTACTCCTATAAATCATACGTTTTTATTGCACTAGACTTTGACCAAACATGGTAATTGTGTTCTATGATCCATGTTATTGCATGCCCACACACTTTTTTGTCCAAGCTTTTTTGGAAGCTCTAAATATTACCCCTCAAAGGTTTATTGTACCAGGTAGCTTATTTTGAGGCATGCCATGTGGCTTTTAACACAATATATGTTTCATTTCATATACTAATTTGACTTGTTCGCTATTGTATACGTAACATGATAGCATTTCAGTAAATTCTCTCATCCAAACATTTCCCATTTCCAAATGTAGAAAAATTTCTTTCCCAGCAGGTTCTCGGTAATCAACAGTGGGAATAAGCCCTTCCAGTACTTTTTGCCAAACAATGTTTTGGAGTAATTGTTCTTTCTCTGTGCAATAGTAAGAGTTAACGGGAGAAGCAAACAAGTTACTAATTTGTATGTTCGCAACTGAGATGAATATTGTATCTAGGTATGATTTTCCAAAACAGAAATATTTTGAACAATTCTCCCAGGATTGAATACTAAAACAAGAGCCGTATATATTGATGATTTGATTTGCAACCTATTGCACATATATAGTTGGTAGATCATTGTCCTGTTGGATATATATGAAGGTGATCTTCAGGTGTATTCTAAGGCGAGAAAGTTATTGTGAAATGCACAATTTTGTGGCACTATGGATGCATCTTATATAGCTTCATTATTTTAGATATGAGAGAACACATTCATTTTTATTTGACAGAGAGTTTGGTTTAAATATATCAACGTCAGGCCAAAGGATGTCTAACATAGGCGCGGTCTTAGACGAACGAAAATAAAGGATGATCCAACAATCATATTTCCTACCAATGTTTGATCAGTGATAGATACATGTCAAATCCAAGCTCCAACTAATTGTTTGATCAGTGATAGATAAACACGGCAATTCCGACCATTCTATTGTCAAAATGATAGGGACGACGATGGAATGTGATTAGAAGTATGTGCTTGCTTTGTCATGAAGAGCCAATATAAAGTACCAATTGGTCCATCAGCTGATGCTAGAACTCCTACGCTTGTAAATTAATTAGTGTTATTAACTTAGTTTCAGTTTAGTACTTCTGCATTTTTGGTTATCACTTCTTATTAGGGGTGGGGGGATTACTATCCATTTTGACCTGGTTTGTGAGATCATGCTCTTTTAGAAAGAAGCCATGTTTCGTGTATGGTTTCATCCCTGAGGTCAAGCACCTCAAGCTGTTCCCCACCATTATTCGGATGTGGGAGCTCCTTGAGTTCGAACCTGTGTGATACACATTTGGTAGGACAAGTGAACACAAACTTGAGTCATAAGTTGATCCATGGCCACATTTACCAGTAATTCAAGGTGGGCACTTAAATCGCTCTTGATGTGATTAAATTCACTTTTTGTTAATATTGTCATATTGATATGTTGTTTCTGCTCTTCGCCGGCACGCCAAGCGACTAGGGAGGCGATTTTCTTCCTACGATCTCAGCCGGCCAGGGCGTTGGCCCCCTCTCCCTCCGGCTGCTCCGGCGGCAGGAGGGAGGGGGACCCCGTTCCTTCGTTCTGTAGTTAGGTTTTGGATTTGTAGGTCGTGGTGCGTCGTTGGGATGGTGGAAGCGGCGCCCAGACGAATAAATCTACCTCAGCTTCACTCACACATTGGTGGTGCCGTTCATGGCGGCGCCTCGGAGTTGATGGCATTGTGTGATTGCCGATTCTTCAGATCGGCTGTGTTAGGGTTCATGGATGATGCCGATGAGGCGGCGGCGATGACTCCATCAGGTGTGTCTCTTCTTCTGCTCTGTCCCCGTTGATGTGGCGTTGTCTCCGACGTCATGGTGGAGCATGGAGGTTTTGTCATCCAGGAGTACGCGCAGACGGTTGTCTGCGCAAGTGACAGCTGGAAGATGGTGCATCCCATGCTGGGTTTGTGGTTGGTGGCTGATAGTTCTGGTTTCCTCCTTCGATGTCGTTGCCGTGCGGGGGTGTCAGATCTAGAGTTCGATGGTGTGTCCATGGACATGTTGCCCCAGTCTGATTCTTTCAACGATAATGCTTTTACTTCTGGCAAACTACTTTCGAGGTCCATAAAGCTGTTGATCAGCGATGGAGTCGCGTCGAGCTCGAGTGAAGAGGTGATCTGTTTTCTTTCCCTTTGGTGGCCGCTTCGGTGATGTCGGAGGAGAGGAACATGCGCTGGTATTTATCATAGGATTATCCTATCTTTTCAATCTTGTAATGTCGGTGCTTACGTGTCTTGTAACCGGATCTTTATTTTATAAATGAGACACGTATTATCATAAAAAAAAACTTCACCCCTACCTGAGCGGTAGCGAGAAAGAAGGAAAGAAAACCCACTTGATTGGGCTGCACGAATGGGCTCGCGTAGGCGAGATCTAATTCGGCACCCCTCCCACTTACGAGCGCACCCGGCACCCCTCAAAAAAAGGAGCGCACCCGGCCATGTCCATGCATAGTTGGGTTTATCTTGTCTTGGATGTTTTTTTTTCTAATTGATTGTCATGGATGGATTTGAATGTACTTTGTGTCATTTTTTTGTTCTACATTTCTTGGCTTTTAAATAAAATATTTGTATTAAACTTTTCATTTTTTACCATACTGTATTTTTTTAATGATGTTCTTCTGCTTTCTCCATCTAGTTTTGGAATTTTGTAAGTCCTTCACTACGAGATCCACCACTCCTGACGTGTTTCAAGTCTTAACTTTCGTAATTTTTCCAAAAAATGGTGTTGCCCCTCTCTATGTCCACATACAGGCCTCGGGCTTGGTTGCCTTGACTAGTGCCTGAAACTTAACATGAAGAACTTCTACCCCGTGGGACTATGCTGCCTTCAACAAAAAACGTCAACAAGAGCTCTTGAGTTGTACCGCAACTACTGCCATGCAATGACAAATATTAAGATCAGTCTCACTGCCTTGCGCCAGCGATGGTTGTGGCTGTCATGGCAAAGTGAGGAAAGGCTATGGAAGGGCTCTGAACTTCCATGTGACAAAACCGACATAGCTCTTTTTGACTCTGCGACCACGGTCACCCTCGGCAACGGAAAGTTAGCGCTGTTCTGGCTATCTCCATGGATCACCCCCCACCCTGGCCACTCTGTTCCCAGGCCTGTTCAAGCGCTCCAAAGAAAAGAAAAAATGCGTAGCCAATGCCATGGCAGACGACTCTTGGGTGCAAGATATCAGTCTCCGCCCAAATGATGACCTTGTTCACAGCTTCCTGGTCCTATGGAGGGCGCTGCGAGCTGCAAGCCCGGTGTTGCAACCTCATGTGGAAGACAAGATCGCATGGCGCACTGAGAACACCGGCAGCTACAGCGCCAAGTCAGCGTACAAACTGCAATTCAGAGAATGCCCGAAGACAGATGACGAGCAGCTCATATGGAAAACCTGGGCTCCCGGAAACATCAAAATTTTCTTCTGGCTGCTCCTCCGCAACCGCTTATGGTGCAATGACAGATTGCAACGCAGGGGATGGGAAAATGACTACTTTTGCTCCCTTTGCAGAAGAAACTTGGAAACCTCAACTCACCTGTTCTGGGACTGCCCAGTCTCCAGAGCAATTTGGAGGTAGATTGCAACCTGGGCTGACTGCGACAAGCTCACGCTCATTTCAGAGAACATCCAAGACACAACCACCTCTGTCACACGGCTGCGAAACATTCTCCAACAGGAACGACCGAGGCTCAGAGAGAAGCTCAAGACAATGATTTTCCTAACTGCATGGCACATCTGGCAGGAGAGGAACAATCGCACCTTCAGGCATGAGACGAGCCCAGTATGCAATGTTGTCGCTGCAATCAGGAGAGATGCAGAAGGTTGGAAGCTGGCAGGAACCAAATGCCTCGCGACTCCTCTGGGCGATCCGGGCTAGGGCCATCACATACAATATTTCCATGCCTAAGTCTTGTAATCCACCATGATCACTTGATCATGAACATATTTTCCGCCTCTCTCCTTCTAATATATGAATGTCGGTGATACACCGGTTCTTTCAAAAAAGAGATCAGTCTCACACAATTTCAATGTTTCTACTTCCTCATACTACATTCCCATTCTTCTACTGACCTCGGCTGTCTTGCCGGAAGGTAAACAAAGACTAATACAGTATAAAATACTACTGTCATGCAGATTGTCCATTACTGATGATGGACGGATTCAACGGACGAACAATTGATCGGAGATGTCACTAAAGGGTGCTTTCGTCACGTCCTTGACGCATCGCCAATATAGTCTAATATCGCACCAGCGTCGTTCATTTGAGGCCAGTATAATTTCGGGACAAAGTAATTGCATGCCCTTATATATTTGTAAGTTTTGCTAGTTTTGAGTGAACCATTTGGTTTTCCTCCATTGCCGTTCTTTCCTGCTTTTGATAGACAACAACAAGGTTGTACAACTGGAGTTCAGGAATGGGCAGAGACGCAGTAGGGTATAGGGCCGGCCTACGGTCTGAAGTTGGAAATATGCAGCTTATATTATTAGGAGGCCAATGCCAACATATATACACATACATGAGAATGCCAAAAGGCTTCAAAAGGATGCCAAGAGACTAGAATGTAAAAGGCCAAAAGACATCACTTAATACAATTCTAACACCCCGCCTCAAACTCATGGTTGATCCACAACACTGAGTTTGGAGAGGTGAAACCCATGTTGCGCTCTAGTCTGAGCCTTCGTGAAGAAGTCTGCAAGCTGTAACTCAGAAGGCACATACTGAAGAGCAAACAACAGGATCCTGCATAGCAGCGCGCACATAAGAAGCATCAACACCAATGTGTTTGGTAAGCTCATGCTTCACGGGGTCCCGCGCAATACTAATAGCACCTGTGTTGTCTGATAGGAGGGTGGTAGGTGTAGTAACAGAAACACAAAAATCCTCCAGTAACCATCGTAACCAAGTCACCTCAGCCGTCAGAAGAGCCATAGCTCGCAACTCGGCCTCTGCACTCGAACGAGAAACTGTAGTCTGTTTCTTCGTCTTCCAGGAAATGAGGGAACCACCAAGAAAGACACAATAGGCAGAAAGTGAACGGTGATCCGTAGGATCACTAGCCCACGTAGCATCCGAATAGGCTTGGAGCTGTAACGAGCTGGAACAGGGGGAAAAGAGACGATGAGAGATCGTGCCACGAAGATATTGTAGAACGCGGAGAAGGTGACTATAGTGAACTGAAGTGGGAGCAGAAACAAACTGACTTAGAATATGGACAGGATAGGAGATATCCGGACGAGTGACAGCAAGATACACAAGACTCCCAACAAGATGACGATAACGTGTCGGGTCAGACAAGGGCTCACCATCAGAAGCACGAAGGTGAACATTGAGCTCCATAGGAGTCTCAGCAGTGCGCTCATCACTAAGAGCCGCACGAGTAAGAAGACCCTGGATATACTTTTCTTGGGAAATAAAAAAGCCAGCAGAGGTGAAGGAAACCTCAATCCCAAGAAAGTAACGAAGAGGACCAAGATTAGACATAAGGAACTGCTCATTAAGACGGGCCTTGACAAAGGCAATGTACTCAGAATCGTCACCAGTGATGATCATGTCATCAACATATAGAAGAAGAAGAGTGCGACCACGAGCAGAAAGGTGGACAAACAACGCTGGATCGTGATCACTGGGTGAAAAACCAGCAACAGTGACCACAGAGGCAAAACGCTCAAACCAAGCACGAGGGGCTTGCTTTAGGCCATAGAGAGAGCGACGAAGACGACAAACCATGCCATCGGGAACTGAATACCCAGGTGGTGGCTGCATATAAACCTCCTCATGCAACTCACCATTAAGAAAGGCATTTTTAACATCAAGTTGTGACACGGACCAGTTGCGAACATAGGCCACGGCGAGAAGTGTGCGGACAGTGGTCATATGGGCCACAAGAGCAAATGTCTCATCATAATCACGACCATGCTCCTGCTGAAAGCCGCGAGCCACAAGACGAGCTTTATAACGCTCGAGAGAACCATCAGAGCGAGTCTTAATCTTATAGACCCACTTACAAGTGATGGGACGAACACGGGGAGGAAGAGAAACCAGACCCCATGTGTAAGGGCATATTTTCCCCCAAGATGTTTTGGTGATTGATGACAATGCTTATGCGGACTAATCGTGTGCGTTAAGTTCTTTCAGAGATTCATCCATTGGCATGAGATGATTACCTCCCCTCAGTGTTTTATTCAAGACGGTGTAGCTCCTTCGTTTTGTTGTTGGTGGACTAGTTTCGTAGGAGT
Organism: Triticum dicoccoides; assembly: GCF_002162155.2. Taxonomy (NCBI): domain Eukaryota; kingdom Viridiplantae; phylum Streptophyta; class Magnoliopsida; order Poales; family Poaceae; genus Triticum; species Triticum dicoccoides. The sequence goes on along the minus strand of NC_041385.1, from coordinate 432,132,705 downwards.
CACCGTACTATCAAGAGGGGATCCGCTTTGGTAAGGCTAGGGTGGAATCAACACGTACACATCCATATCACACCCGACGTTTTCCTTCCGCTTCTTTAGAGCTGCCTTTTCCCCTGTGTCTCCCTTTTCCTGCCCCAGCGCTAGTACCGCGATCCACAGCGGTAGTACCGCCGAAGCACCCAAGCGGTAGTACCGCTCCCAAAGCGGTAGTACCGCTCCCAAAGCGGTAGTACCGCAGTGGTTCCGGGCTACTGCCGCCTCGATTCGAGACCGTTGTTTTTCGTGTCGGGTTTTACGGTACTAAGTGCGGTAGTAGTGGCGGTAGTACCGCTCCAAGCGGTAGTACCGCGCCTACTCCCACGGTAGTACCGCTCTGGGGCCAGGACCCTGACCTCCTCGTCAGCGCAGCAGTACCGCTGGGTAAGAGCGGTAGTACCGCCCTCAGCGGTAGTACCGCTCTGTGCGGGGCTGTTCAGTGGGGTAACGGTTGGATTGGTTCCCCCACTATATAAAGGTGTCTTCTTCCCCAAAGTTGACCTACCTCTTTCCCCCAAAGCTCCATTGTTGCTCCAAGCTCCATTTTCGCCCGATCTCTCTCCCTAGCCAATCAAACTTGTTGATTTGCTCGGGATTGGTTGAGAAGGCCCCGATCTACACTTCCACCAAGAGAAATTTGATTCCCCCCACTTATCCCTAGCGGATCTTGTTACTCTTGGGTGTTGAGCACCCTAGACGGTTGAGGTCACCTCGAAGCCATACTCCATTGTGGTGAAGCTTCGTGGTGTTGTTGGGAGCCTCCAAGTGTTGTGGAGATAGCCCCAATCTTGTTTGTAAAGGTTCGGTCGCTGCCTTCAAGGGCACCAATAGTGGAATCACGACATCTCGCATTGTGTGAGGGCGTGAGGAGATTACGGTGGCCCTAGTGGCTTCTTGGGGAGCATTGTGCCTCCACACCGCTCTAACGGAGACGTACTTCTCCTTAAAAGGAAGGAACTTCGGTAACACATCCTCGTCTCCACCGGCTCCACTCTTGGTTATCTTGTGCCTTTACTTTTGCAAGCTTACTTGTGTTGTATCTATTGCTTGCTTGTGTGCTAGTTGTCTTTGCATCATATAGGTTGTCCACGTAGTTGCACATCTAGACAACCTATTTTGTTGCAAGGTTTAAATTGTTGAAGAAAAGTCTAAAAATTATTAGTTGCCTATTCAGCCCCCCCCCCTCTAGTCAACCATATCGATCCTTTCAATTGGTATCAGAGCCTCGTCTCTTTATTAAGGGCTTTGCCGTTCGAAGAGTATGGTTGACACCAACGACGGTGCGGAGGAGCACTCCGATGTGAATCCCATCTCGTCTTCGGCCGAAGGGGGAACCTCGGTCTCACGTGAGGAATTCAATGTGGCTTTAGACACATTGAAAACCTCCATGACGGCCGAGGTTAAAAGCATGTTTTCTGAATTCCTAGAAGGACTTAAACTATCTACCTCGCCGATGAAAGTGGGTGATCCCACTAACAAGGTGACGGATGCCACCTCCGACAAGGGGGAAGCTAATAGTGAAAAAGGTCCTTCTACTAGTGGTAGAACTGGCTCCGGCATCTTTGCCCATGTGGAACCTCCTACTTATGGTGGACCGATTCCCACTACTCATTTAAATCATGCCGATCTACCTCCTAAGATTGTGAAAAATGAGGATTTTGATGGTTGGGTTTATCGTTTCAAGCGTAATTTAAAGCATGTGAATACTAATCTTTGGAGAATTATAGAAGAAGGTTTCTATCCTCATGACCCAAGCAACTTCACCCCTCGAGAAGCCGTGGACAATCAATTCAATGAGAGTGCTCTCTTCATCATCCAAGATGCAATCCTTCCCGAAGATCTCCCTCATCTTCGACCTCATGTCATGGCTAAAGAAGCATGGAAATGTGTTGAGTCTCTCTATCGAGGAAGTGCTAGCATTCAACGCTCCAGCTATGAAGTGGTGCAAGATGAAGCCGATGAGTTTGCAATGAAAGAAGATGAAGAACCTCGTGAGCTCTTTCGAAGAGTAACCAAACTCGAGGTCGCACTCCGAGATCATGGGAGCAAGGACACGGATGACAATTGGATCAAGCACAAGTTCCTCAAGGCCATGATGCCCTACAACAAGGACATGTCCTCCGTCATTCATCAAAGACCGGACTTCCACTCCATGACCTCAAGTGAAGTGTTGGATGAGTTTGTTGCAATGAGCATCTTGGACAAGACCACCGACAATGCGGTGCTCCGTTCTCAAAGGGCAAAGAATCCCAATCTTGCCTTGAAGGCCAAGGTTAGTGTGGAAGAAGAAGAAGAAGAGGAAGATGAGGAGAGCAACCCTGAAGACACGAAGTATGATTATCATGAGCACATGGCTCTTGCCTCAAGACAATTTTGGAGTAAGAAGAATACAAGACCCAACTTCAACAAGAACAACTCAAGTGGCCTCAAGGGCAAGCAACGAGTTAAAACTTGTTTCAACTGTGGCAATGTGAGCCACTTCGTTGCGGATTGTCCTTACGAGAAGCGGGAAGACAATGGTGGCAAGTTCATCCGAAAAGACAAAGCCAAGTCCTTCCCAAACAAGAACAACTTCACCAAGAAGACTCCAACACGCGGGTTGGTAGTTCAAGAAGAATACCGTGAGGATGACGATGATGATGAAGATAGTGAAGCAACGGCTATGGCATCCGCTGCCATTGCCACAACTCCCCGGGTGTCTCTCTTCGATTCACCCAACGAGAACATCATCGCCAAGTGCCTCATGGCTAAAGCCACCAACAAGGTAACCCCCAACATCAAAACCACCATTATTCCTAATCCTCCTTCAACGGATGGACTTGATAATGTTAAGGGGTCTAATGAGGAGGTAAATGAATTTGAATCATTCATGAGTAAGCTCAAGGGAAAATCCAAGAAGCACTCCGTTGCTCTCTTAGAACAACTTGGTGAAGCCAATGACATGATCGAGGCTCACGAAGAAACCATCTCTAAGATGGAAGGTCATAGTCGTGACTATGCCGATGAGATATCGGATCTCTCTAATGCTCTTGAGGAAGAGCGTGGGCATCGTTTGGCTCTTGAGGAGTCACACAACGATAACCATGCCAAACTAAAGAAAGATCTTGATCATGCTCTTGTTGTGTCTCGTGTTCTAACTTACGAGAAGGCTAAACTTGGGGTTGATCATGTTAGACTCAAGGAGGAGTTTTATGTACTTGACAAGTCCCATAAGGTCTTGAAAGGTGCTCATGCAAACCTCAAGGAGTCTCATGCTCAACTCCAAGTTAAGCTAACCAAGGAAAAGGCCACATTTCCTCACATGGTCTTGATTGATAATGCAAATGCTACTAACCCATGTTGTGAGCATGTGCATCTTGTGGAGGAGAATGTCAAGTTGAAGGAACAACTCAAGAAAGGACTTGTGTCATGCATACAAGGCGAGAAGAACCTAAATGACCTTTTGAGCAATCAAAATGAAGTTGTGGGCAAGGAGGGAGTTGGGTTCTCACCCAAGTACAAGAACAAGAAGAAGAACAAGGAGAAGAATAACAAGACCAATCGACCTCCCCCGCTCAAGCAAACCTTTGTGAAGGAGGGAGAGGGTGCTCCTAAGGAGAAGAAGAACAATGCGAAGAATGGTGATGCCAAAGAGTGCAAAGCCATCTCTCCCAACAAAGCCGGCGACTTTAACCCCTCTTATGTGTTGTGCCGTGCTAGTGATGGGCATGTTTATGCTAAATTTGTTGGTTCTTCTTATGAGTACATTGAATGGTCTATTTGGGTTCCTAAGACCCTTGTTACTAACATCAAAGGACCCATTACTCAATGGGTACCTAAAACCAAGCATTGATCTCTTGTAGGTGTTTGCTTCCGGTGGGGGATCATGGTTGCTCGATAGTGGAGCAACAAATCATATGACCGGGAGCAAGGACTAGGTGGTGGAAGTGCACAAGATCCCATCTATGCCCACCAATGTCGAATGGGGTGATGCCTCACATTCTAAGGTATTGGGTCTTGGCAAGGTTGTCATTTCTCATGATCTAACGATCGAGAAAGTCATGCTTGTTGAGTCCCTTGCGTTCAATTTACTTTCCGTTCGTCAACTCGCACTCATGGGCTTTGCCACATTCTTTGATATTGATACCGTGGCCCTCTTGTGGAGCAAGACTCTTAAAGTAGCCTTTGTTGGGCATGTCGAGAACGGTCTTTATGTGATTAACTTTTCGGAGCAACCCACTAAGACCGCGACATGCCTAATGGCTAAAGTTGATGTGGGATGGCTTTGGCATCGCCGTTTAGCCCACGTCAATATGAGATCTTTGCAAAGTCTTCTCAAGGGGGACCATGTCCGTGGACTAACGGATGTTAGTTTTGCCAAAGATCGTGCTTGCAGTGCTTGTATCGAAGGAAAGCTTCATGAAACGGCTCACCCTCCCACGACTATCATCTACTCAAAGAGACCCTTGGAGCTCCTGCACATGGACCTCTTTGGGCCTCCATCCTTTGATAGTCTTGGGGGTAGAAAGTATTGCTTGGTGATTGTGGATGATTATTCAAGATACACTTGGGTATACTTCTTCAAGAGGAAGAGTGAGACTCAACAAACCGTCATCGACTTTGCAAATGAAGCTCAACGTCAACATAATGCAAAGATCTTGACAATAAGAAGTGACAACGGCACCGAGTTTAAGAACTACACCTTGGATGAGTTTCTTAGTGATGAGGGGATCAAGCACCAATATTCTGCACCATATACCCCTCAACAAAATGGTGTTGTGGAGAGGAAGAACCGGACGTTGATGGATGCGGCAAGGACCATGATGGTGGAGTTCAAGTCTCCATACAACTTTTGGGATGAAGCCATCAACACTGCATGTCATGCATCCAATCGGCTCTATCTCCGCAAAGGCTTGAACAAGACTCCGTATGAGATACTCACCGGGAACAAGCCCAATCTCAAGTGCTTCCGGGTGTTCGGGTGTAAGTGTTTCATCCTCAAGAAAGGTGTTCGTTTGTCTAAATTCGAGGCTAGAGCTTATGAGGGCATACTTGTTGGTTATGCTACAAACTCTCATGCTTACCATGTTCTCAACAAGTCCAGCGGACTCATTGAGGAGACGTGTAACATGGAGTTTGACGAAAATAACGGCTCCCAAGTGGAGCAAAGTGGTACTTGTGATGTAGGTGATGAAATTCCTCCCCAAGCCATAAGAAGAATGGGTATTGGTCATATTCTGCCCATTGAGGAACCCCTTGTGGCCGAAGAAGAAGGACAATGCTCCACTCCAGTGGAGCCTTCACCTACTCAAGACCCACACGCTTCCGAAGAACAAAGTGTAGGCCCTCAACCTCGGGAACAAGACCAAGGGCAAGATTAATCACAAGATGGTGGTGAACCTCCAAATGATGCCCAAGGTCAAGTTCTCCCCCTCGAGCAAGTTCAAGATCATGAGCAAGTTCAAGATCAAGAACAAGCTCATGACGACGCTCAAGATGATCAAGTGAACCCTCCTCCTTCCACATCCGAGGAGGAATTAGAGCCTCGTGCCGTGAAGATTGCTTCCAAACTCACCACCAAAGGTCATCTCATGGAGAATGTGGTTGGAAGCCTAAGAAAGGGGGTAAGCACTCGTAGACAATTAGCAAACTATTGTGAACATCACGCATTTCTCTCTTGTGTTGAACCCCATAAGGTCTATGAGGCGCTCGAAGACTCGGATTGGCTCAATGCCATGCATGAAGAACTCAACAACTTCGAGTACAACAAGGTGTGGAGGTTGGTGCCAAGGCCTTAGGGGAACCATAACATCATTGGAACCAAGTGGATCTTCAAGAACAAACAAGATGCTCATGGGAACATCATTCGCAACAAGGCAAGATTGGTAGCACAAGGCTACTCCCAAGTCAAGGGTATCGACTACGGTGAAACCTTTGCTCCCGTTGCTCGTCTTGAATCCATTCGTTTGTTGATTGCTTATGCTTCCCATCACAACTTTAAGTTGCAACAAATGGATGTGGAAAGTGCTTTTCTTAATGGTCCCATTAATGAGTTGGTTTATGTCAAGCAACCCCCCGGGTTGAGGATCCTTTCTTCCCGAATCATGTGTATCAACTCGATAAGGCACTCTATGGCCTTAAACAAGCCCCATGTGCGTGGTATGACCACCTTACCGAGTTGTTACAAGATCGTGGATTTGAAGTTGGGCTAATTGATCCCACTCTTTTTACTAAGAAGGTCAAAGGGGAGTTGTTTGTGTGCCAACTATATGTTGATGACATTATCTTTGGTTCTCCTAACAAAGCTTTCAATGAAGAATTTGCCGCTCTCATGACCTCCAAGTTCAAGATGTCTTCGATGGGAGAGTTGAAGTTCTTCCTTGGTTTTGACATCAAACAAAAAAGAGAAGGAACCTTCATCAACCAAGCCAAATACACTCAAGACATGCTAAAAAGATTCAAGCTAAGTGATGTCAAGCCGGCTACTACTCCAATGCCCACCAAGTGCCAACTTGACATTGATCCCAATGGTAAAGCGGTGGATCAAAAGGTATATCGCTCCATGATTGGCTCCTTGCTTTACCTTTGTGCATCTAGACCGGATATCATGTTGAGTGTGGGGATGTGTGCACGGTTTCAAGCCGCACCGAAGGAAAGTCACTTTGTGGCGGTCAAGCGAATCTTTCGATATTTGGCTCATACCTCAAACTTTGGCTTATGGTACCCAAGAGGGGCAAACTTCAAACTTGAAGGATTTACGGATTCCGATTGGGCGGGAGACAAAGTGGATAGGAAGTCCACTTCTGGAGGGTGCCAGTTTCTTGGGTGCTCTTTGGTGAGTTGGTCTTCCAAAAAGCAAAGTTGTGTGTCTCTCTCGTCCACCGAAGCGGAATATGTGGCGGCCGGTAGTTGTTGTGCACAACTTTTATGGATGAGGCAAACTTTAAGGAATACGGTGTCATTTGTGACAAATTGCCTCTTTGGTGTGACAACGAAAGTGCCATCAAGATTTCTCTCAACCCGGTGCAACACTTCAAGACGAAGCATATTGAGATTCGGTATCATTTCATCCGGGATCACATTAGGCGAGGGGAGATCGAGCTCAAGTATGTCAACACTCATGATAACTTGCAGGTATTTTCATGAAGCCCTTGGATGAAGCAAGATTTTGCGAGTTAAGGCATGATCTAAATATCATTGATTCGAGCAATGTGACTTGAACCCTTACACATCCCACCTCACTCAACTTGGTGTCTAGTTTAGATGTAGGCACGGACATAGGGGGAGTGTTGTTCCCTCAATGAACTCTCCCTCCCCCCATTATGCATAAAATGATCAACTCTTTCACATTAGCCATTTTTGATGGTACTTGTGCTTCAAAGACGAGTTTTGGTCATGGGCCCAAGGATAATTCTTCGCGGTGCCAATACCAATTGACTCAAACATAGGTGGCTCCGGCCACCGCCCTCTCTTGAGAGAGGCCAGAGCTCGCTCTGTTTCGTGTGGTTGTTTTGAAAGAGTGGGTTCTGGACCGTTGTTAGTGTGTGTGTTGCCTTGTTGGTCTTTTCTTTCTCTTGGCCTTGCTTTCTCGTCTCTTTGGTGCTTTAGTCGTTTGTCTAGAAGCCGTATGGTTGCTGAGCGGTACTACCGCCCTCCAGCGCGGTACTACCGCTATGAGGCGCGGGCATGGGGTTATATCGGGGGTAGGGGGAGTTTCTTCTCCCCCATACCCATTCGCTCGCCCCCTTGCTCTGTTCCTCTCTCTTCAGCAACCGGCGCCGCGGGAGGGCTCCGGCGGATCTCCCTCTCCGGGGCGTTCCTCTCCATTTCCTTCGGTGGATACGATCCCCACCTTGTCCTCTTGCCATGGATGCCGGTATTGCCCCCGCTCCCTTTTTCTTCTTGTCTAGATTTCCAATCTAGCATCTTAGGGGCAATAGCAGTTGCATCTCTAGATTTTTGGCCAGATCTAGGCTTGAGTAGGATGGAGAATGCTTCTAGACAGTTTGGATTGGTGTTTGGTTGGAGTATTTTTGAATTTGGTAGGACGGTAGTGTCGGATCTGACCACGGCAGTAGGAAACTGCTGTTTCCTCGTCTCGAGCGGTACTACCGCTCTCTCCAGAGCGGTACTACCGCTTGGAGCGGTACTACCGCTCGCGGGTCGCGGTACTACCACCATCTACCAGTTTCCACCATGCTCTTACCTCTCAGTGATCTTTTGCTCGTGTTTTGTGGCTTATGCTTGTTCTTTCTGGTTGTTTGCGTGTTCTTGTGTGTGGTTCCAGGTGATGAGGTTCCTGAGCATCAGGCTCGTCGTGTCAACCCCGGTCGTGCCACGTCCAAGCGCTACCGCACCACTGAGTCTGCCGGAGGTTCTTCAAGTGCTCCACCTCCACCTCAACTCCAGAAGAAGCCTGGTGCCAAGCCGAAGCCAGGCAAAACCGTGCCAGAAATACCGCCCAAGGAGTTCTGGGCAAGGCGTCGCTGCAACCCGTATGAGGAAGACCAAGATCCCACTTTGGTCAACCGTCCGTTCTGGAACAGGTTCCAGTTTGCCATCTTCTTTGATGTTCTCAAAGCCAAGAAGAACCTCTTTTTCAACGTGCACTCCATCGACACCGACCACATGGAGAAGGATCCTGAATACTTTGGTGAAGCTCTTCAGATGTGCACTCAACTGAACATTCTCGGGGTCATGCAATTCAACAAAGATTATGATGTTGATATTGTGGCCCAATTCTATGCCACGGTTCATCTCGGGACTAATGAGGACAGGACACTGACTTGGATGACCAATGGCAAGTTGTTTTCAGTCAAGTGGAAAGCTTTCATGGAGTTGATTGGGGTGGAAGATCTAGGTCTTGAGTCTCCTATCGGCTTTCGCCCACACCGCCGCAACAACACCACTCACAAGCAAGCTCTATGGCCCTACTGCACTTTGAGGATCAACCCTGAGACGAAGAAGGAAACGTATGAGCTGCCTGCCTATCTGGATATCCTTCACCGTGTCTTTAGAGAGACTCTTTTCCCTCGTATCGGGAATCTGGATATGGTTCACTCCTATCTCGTGGACATGCTTCTCTTCTGCCAGCGTCAGAAGGAACAGAACACCGGAGAGTCCCTGGATATCTCTCATGTTATGTGGTCTGAGCTGTTATCTGCTATTTCCAAGCGCAAGTGCCCGATTTATGGTCCGTTCATCATGCTGCTTATTGAGAAGGCCTGGGATCGTGTCTACCCCCAGGTGATACTGGAGACTGGAGAGTTGGTCTCTCACGACATCAAGCATCTGAGGAAGAAGGATAACTGGGGCACTCAGGCCCCTAAGACTGGAGTTCCTTCGTCTGCTACTACCATGGAGACCAAGGAGGAGACTGGGGCTAAGGCTGAGGATGATGATGATGACTACGTGCCTTATGAGGCAGAGCCCTCTTGGGCAAAGAAGCTCAAGCTCAAGATGAAGAAGTTGTTCTGCATGGAGTCTCACGGTCAGTACATGACTCATGTGGCTGAGAAGAAGGCCCGAGGTCGCCACAAGGAGCTCATGCGTCAGTTTGGTGCTACAGTTATCAGTGGATCTGAGGACCAACTTACCGAGGAGGAGGAGTGGATTCAGCAGCACTGCCCGTGGACCGATTCTGATGCCGAGCACTTCCCGACTGACGACGGTGGCGCAGATGATCCCGCTGAGCTCTGATGTGTGTGTCCCTCTTTTGCTATCACCTGGAGCTGTAGCAGCACTCCCTCTCCTTTTTGGTGTCTCGATGCCAAAGGGGGAGAGAGTTTAGGGATTTGTGCTTTGTGTCTTCCGTCTTCTGTGTTTGTGTTTTCCTCGCAATTTTCTTTGTTTGGTTTGTGTCAATGAGACCTAAGTTCCAGCCATATGGTGTGAGACATATGCTACCTTATCTTTCCAGTATCATTATCTATGTCACTATTCAGCTTATGAGTTGCATGCTTATCCTGTTAAGTTATCTATGCTACTCTCATATACCCTGCTTAGGTGGTTGGTTTCTAAATTGTAGGGGGAGCGTTTATCCTAGTTTGTGTGCCGTGCAGTCCAAAGCACTTATCTAGATAGCACACATCTAGGGGGAGCTCATCTACATTTTAGGACGGTGGGGTTTTTGCGCTTGTCCTATATCTCTCATATTGTGCAAATCCAGTATTGTCATCAATCCACCAAAAAGGGGGAGATTGTAAGGGCATATTTCCCCCCAAGATGTTTAGGTGATTGATGACAATGCATGTGCGGACTAATCGTGTGTGTTAAGTTCTTTCAGAGATTCATCCATTGGCACGATACGATTACCTCCCCTTGGTGTTTTATTCAAGACGGTGTAGCTCCTTCATTTCGTTGTTGGTGGACTAGTTTCGTAGGAGTCACCGTACTATCAAGAGGGGATCCGCTTTGGTAAGGCTAGGGTGGAATCAACACGTACACATCCATATCACACCCGACGTTTTCCTTCCGCTTCTTTGGAGCTGCCTTTTCCCCTGTGTCTCCCTTTTCCTGCCACAGCGGTAGTACCGCGGTCCACAGGGGTAGTACCGCCGAAGCACCCAAGTGGTAGTACCGCTCCCCAAGCGGTAGTACCGCTTGTGGTCTTCGGCTGTAGTACCGCAGTGGTTCCGGGCTACTGCCGCCTCGATTCGAGATCGTTGTTTTTCGTGTCGGGTTTTATGGTACTAAGTGCGATAGTAGTAGCGGTAGTACCGCTCCAAGCGGTAGTACCGCGCCTACTCCCATGGTAGTACCGCTCTGGGGCCAGGACCCTGACCTCCTCGTCAGCGCAGCAGTACCGCTGGGTAAGAGCGGTAGTACCGCCCTCAGTGGTAGTACCGCCCTGCCCAAGCGGTAGTACCGCTCTGTGCGGGGCTGTTCAGTGGGGTAACAGTTGGATTGGTTCCCCCACTATATAAAGGTGTCTTCTTCCCCAAAGTTGACCTACCTCTTTCCCCCAAAGCTCCATTGATGCTCCAAGCTCCATTTTCGCCCGATCTCTCTCCCTAGCCAATCAAACTTGTTGATTTGCTCGGGATTGGTTGAGAAGGCCCCGATCTACACTTCCACCAAGAGAAATTTGATTCCCCCCACTTATCCCTAGCGGATCTTGTTACTCTTGGGTGTTGAGCACCCTAGACGGTTGAGGTCACCTCGAAGCCATACTCCATTGTGGTGAAGCTTCGTGGTGTTGTTGGGAGCCACCAAGTGTTGCGGAGATAGCCCCAATCTTGTTTGTAAAGGTTCGGTCGCCGCCTTCAAGGGCACCAATAGTGGAATCACGTCATCTCGCATTGTGTGAGGGCGTGAGGAGATTACGGTGGCCCTAGTGGCTTCTTGGGAAGCATTGTGCCTCCACACCGCTCTAACGGAGACGTACGTCCCCTTAAAAGGAAGGAACTTCGGTAACACATCCTCGTCTCCACCAGCTCCACTCTTGGTTATCTTGTGCCTTTACTTTTGCAAGCTTACTTGTGTTGTATCTATTGCTTGCTTGTGTGCTAGTTGTCTTTGCATCATATAGGTTGTCCACGTAGTTGCACATCTAGACAACCTATTTCGTTGCAAGGTTTGAATTGTTAAAGAAAAGTCTAAAAATTGTTAGTTGCCTATTCACCCCCCTATAGTCAACCATATCGATCCTTTCACCATGTGCTGTTGCGCTCAAGTGTGGCAATCTCCTCTGCCATCGCAAACTGCCATTCAGGATGAACAACAGCATCACGATAAGAGGTAGGCTCAAGTACAACCGAAAAGCCATATCGGCTAGGAGAATAGCGGTCAGGAGGAGGGCAAGATCGAGCCCGAAGACCATAAGTCGGCTGGGAGGAGGAAGACGGTGCACCAGAAGTAGATGGCACATCAGTAGATACATCCATAACACGTCGACGACGGGTATAATGAAAAGGAAAAGTGGGACGGGAAGGAACCATCGGAGGTGATGGAGATGGAGAAGACATGGGTGATGAAGGTGGAGTGTCATGCAATAAGGAAGGAGAAGATACGATAGGAGAAGGTGGTGTTGGATCTGCAATAGTAGGACGAGAAGGAGGAGTAGGAATATGAGGCAAAGAGGGAGGTGTATCAGGAAACGTGAGAAAAGAGATATCCTCTACTAAAAAGGTCAAAGAGGATGGTCGCGTGTAGAATGGACGAGACTCATCAAAAGTCACATCCCTAGAAATACGCATCCGTCGACCGACAGGATCCCAACACCGATAACCCTTATGTTCATCACTGTAGCCCAAACAAAACACTCGACAGACTGAGCGCTTAGTTTGGTGCGTTCTCGGGGGGCAAGGAGAACATAACAAACACAACCAAACATCCGAAGAGCAGAATAATCAGGATAATGATCAGAAAGACACTCTAATACCTCCCCGTAGAGCAGATGAGGGTTGAATGTTTATGAGATATGTGGGAGTGGAGACAGCCTCAGCCCAGAAAAGAGGCGGAAGAGAGGCGGCAATCATCATCGCACGAGTTGTCTCAAGAAGGTGACGATGCTTGCGCTCAGCCACGCCATTCTGAGCGTGAGCACTGGGATAAGAGAACTGAGCAAGAGTACCCTGCTCAGCAAGAAAACCACGCAACATTTTGGAGATATACTCACCAGCAGAATCAACATGAAACACGCGAATAGGTGTAGAGAACTGAGTGTGGACCATGCCGGCAAAACACTTATAAATAGAGAGAACCTCGCTACAAGAAGACATGAAGTAAATCCAAGTGTAGTGAGAGAAATCATCTATAAAAATAATATAGTAGCGATGGCCCCCTTTGGAAGAGAAGGGAGCCGGACCCCACACATCTGAATGTACTAAATCAAAAGGGCGCTGAGACACTGACTCGCTAGTAGGATAAGGTAACTGAACTTGTTTACCAAGCCTACAACCCTGACATTGTAAGGAGACATCTCCTGAGACAGGCCCCAGAAGACCACGACGAACTAAAGACGATAGTCGAGAACCACAAAGGTGACCAAGTCGATGATGCCACTGCTGGAAGGAGCTGGCAGCTGAAGTGACGAAGGCAGATGGACTGGTGAGTGTGGTGGTAGCGGAAGGAACATTAAGCCAGTCCAACTCCCAAAGCCCCTGAGAATCATGGCGGCATGGGCCAGCCCCGACTAGATCCTTCATGTGGCGATCCTGGAAAGTGCAAGAATCAACATCAAGAATGACGCGACAACCAGAATCAGTAAGCCGACCCACAGAAAATAGGTTCATAGCAAGGCGAGGCACATGAGAAACATCTGGAACATAAAAGGAAGAAGTGGCAAGAGTGCCTCGACTGGCAACAGGAAGAGGAGTACCATCAGCTGTAAGAACATTAAAAGGAAAATCGAGAGATCTACGAGAGGACAAGATAGAAGAATCGGATGACATATGAAATGAAGCTCCAGAATCCAAAACCCATGGGGATGTACCTGACTGTGTAGACAGTGGTCGCTCAGCACTAGAAGCACCAGTCACAGAGCCCGCGGTACCCGTAGAAGAACCTGAAGCAGCAAGTAGACGCTTGAGCTTCATAATATCTTGCTCAGTCAAGGAGACAGTAGACGGCGTCGAGGAAGAAGCACGAGTCCCAGAAGAAGAATTGCGCTCCCTATTACGCATATCACGCTTCTTCTTGAAGCAGTCAGACTCTGGGTGACCATCCCTGTTGCAGTAGTCACAATGAGTACGAGGATGAGAGCGGCCTTCACGAGAGCGGGCCTCACTACCCGGAGGAGTGGGCAGTAGCAGGGGAGCACTGGAGCGAGAAGACACTAGAGGAGTAGCAGCTCGAGTAGCGAGCACAGAGGGAACCTGAAGTAAACCAGCACCACGAAGGCGAGTCTCCTCAGCACGAAGCTCAGAAAGCACCTCAGAAATAGGAACACGACCACGAGCAAACAACTGAGCACGTCGAGGCTCAAACTCCCCACGGAGCCGTGACAAGAACTCATAGATGCGCTGAAACTCCAATCTGACCTCACAGTCTGGCAACACGGGCAATTGCCACAAACAGTAGTGCGAAGGGAGCCAAGCTGGCGCCAGATAGCAGAACTCTGAGTGTAGAACTCATCAATAGTGAAGTCTCCCTGCTGAAGAGCATGCTCCTGACGGACCACAGACAAGTAGAGAGAATCACCAGAGGGCTGATAGCGCTGACGAAGATGAGTCCACATCTCAAAGACAGTACCGAGGCCTATAAACTCAGAAGCAAACTGAGGCAAAACACTGGAAGTGAGAATAGTCGCAGCACGAGCATCATCATCACACCACTGAGTGTAAACAGCCAGATCGTCACGATAAACAGAAAGAGCATTTGAATAATCCAAGACCTCCTGGTCATAAGCAGCATCTGCATCATCAGCAGCAACCCTGGCTGCAGCCCTATCAGCATCAGAAGCATCTGCGTCAATAGCTGGTGGTGTCGGCGATGGGGTAGGAGCCACAGGAGGCACTGGGCGCGGAGGACATGGGACCTCACCGGAAAGAACACCCCAGAGGCGAATGCCACACATGTGAATGCGCATAAAGGCAATGAACTCAGCATAGTTAGCCCCATCGAATATCACTGGGCAGCGCAGAATGGCAACATAGCCAGATGACGCCAAAGACATGGTGCTCCTTTTCTGTCTTGAGAATAGCAAAGGTTACCCAAGACTCAACTGGCCAAGATGAGAGCGGCCAGAACTAGCAGCAGATCGAGACAACCAGAGAAATTAGCCCAAAACATTGGAAACCGACATGCAACTAGTGGGCCGAAATGAAGCAGCAGCAGTCAGCCAGAGGCCCAGTTCCACTCGTCCTCGTAAGAGCACCCGAACCCGAGGGCTAGTGCCCCTCATCTTCTCGCGAAACAGCCACAGAACGCGCGATGGCGGCGGCTGGCGAAGAGATCGCGGGGCCGTGGCCAAGAGGAAGCGGCGGCCGGCTGAGACGTCGCGGGGCCGCGGCCGAGAGCCGTGGCCGAGAGGAAGCGGCGGTCGGCAGAGACGTCGCGGGGCTGCGGCCGGGAGGAAGCGGCGGCTGGCTGAGACGTCGCGGGGCGGCGGTGTTGGAAATATGCCATAGAGGCAATAATAAAATGGTTATTATTATATTTCCTTGTTCACGATAATTGTCTATTGTTCATGCTATAATTGTGTTATCTGGAAATCGTAATACATGTGTGAATACATAAACCATAACATGTCCCTAGTGAGCCTCTAGTTGACTAGCTCGTTGATCAACAGATAGTCATGATTTCCTGACTATGGACATTGGATGTCATTGATAACGGGATCACATCATTAGGAGAATGATGTGATGGACAAGACCCAATCCCAAGCATAGCACAAGATCGTGTAGTTCGTTTGCTAGAGCTTTTACAATTTAAAGTATCATTTCCTTAGACCATGAGATCGTGTAACTCCCGGATGCCGTAGGAGTGCTTTGGGTGTACCAAACGTCACAACGTGACTGGGTGACTATAAAGGTATACTACAGGTATCCCCGAAAGTATCTGTTGGGTTGACACGGATCGAGACTGGGATTTGTCACTCCGTATGACGGAGAGGTATCTATGGGCCCACTTGGTAATGCATCATCATAATGAGCTCAATGTGACCAAGTGGTTGGTCACGGGATCATACATTACCGTACGAGTAAAGTGACTTGCCAGTAACGAGATTGAACGAGGTATTGGGATACCGACGATCGAATCTCGGGCAAGTAACGTACCGATCGACAAAGGGAATTGTATACGGGATTACTTGAATTCTCGACATCGTGGTTCATTCGATGAGATCATCGTGGAACATGTGGGAGCCAACATGGGTATCCAGATCCCGCTGTTGGTTATTGGCCGGAGAGCTGTCTCGGTCATGTCTGCGTGATTCTCGAACCCGTAGGGTCTACACACTTAAGGTTCGGTGACGCTAGGGTTGTAGAGATATTAGTATGTGGTAACCCGAAAGTTGTTCGGAGTCCCGGATGAGATCCCGGACGTCACGAGGAGTTCCGGAATGGTCCGAAGGTGAAATATTGTATATATATGAAGTCCAGTTTCAGCCACCGGGAAAGTTTCGGGGGTCACCGGTATTGTACCGGGACCACCGGAAGGGTCTCGGGGGTCCACTCGGTGGGGCCACCTATCCCGGAGGGCCCCGTGGGCTGGAGAGGGAAGGGAACCAGTCCTTGGTGGGCCGGTGCGCCCCCCTTGGGCCTCCCCCTGCGCCTAGGGTTGGAAACCCTAGGGGTGGGGGGCGCCCCACTTGGCTTGGGGGGCAAGTTATCTAAAAAAAAACATGAGCTCCAAGACGCCAAACAAACACAAGAACACTGATGCTGATCCTCCATCAGTTTATTCTCTGGTTACAACCATACGTACGTGACAACGACGATCAGATGGCTAAGAGCTCGTGGTGCATCCCATGCCCATGCACGGACGCAGCGATCCGCGGGAGCTCGATCATGGGCAGAAGACGACCTTGTAGTCGCTGTAGGCCGGGCAGGCGCGGTACTTGCCGTCGCCGGGGCGGTGGTTTCCGTCGGGACATCCGGGGTCCCTGCACCGGATCACGCCGCCGTCCCCAGCTCCGCTGCAGGAGAAGTCCATGGGCAGGGTGAAGCCGTCGACGACCGATATGCCGTACCTGCCCGGGGCGCCGCCGTTCGCGAGGTTGAACTCGGCCAGCGTCGCGGGGGGCTTGCCCGAGAGCACGCAGCGCAGGGCGCCGCCGCAGTCGCCGGTCTGGTAGCCCCCGCGGCCCGTGGCGGGGTGGAAGGCGCAGCCCGTGCGCGGCCAGATCCTGCCGCTCGTCCCGCCGGCCGCGAACGTCAGCGTCCACGTCTCGCCTGGCGCCAGCTGCGTGCCGCCGCCGCCGCTCACCGGCATCGCGGCCGCGCACACTGGGAAGGGGCACCGGTTGGTGATGCTGAAGGTGGCTGCGCCGGCGCCTGCCGTGAAGGCCACCAGGAGGAGGATGACGGCGAGGGCCAAAGAGGTGGCTGCCGGAGTTGCCATTGTAGTTGACTACTTGACTTTGTAGTTTGTCCCGGTGGAGTGAGCGAGCGAGCTGGGCGCGAGTGTGTTCACGCAGCGCGATGGCCGGGCGTATTTGTAGAGGATGGACGCCCGTGCGAAGTTTTTTTCCTTTTGCCCGTGCGAAGTCGTCGAGGAGAGAAGAATAAAAAGAGAGACGGGGAGAGAGAAAGTAATAGTCAAATTATGGGGAAATTCAACGCTAGTGTCTACACTGTGGAGTATAATTTTTGCTGAATATTCCCTCCGTCCGAAAATACTCCGACAAGTATTTTCGGACCAAGGAAGTATAATCTCACAGTGAGGTGTGAATCTTTAGGAGAAACAAGAGAAAAACACTTGTTTAGCTAAGATCGTGGTGTCAGATCACAAGCTTATAATGGGAGCACAGTAAACTGAATTCATGGCATCTTTTCATTTTCCAAAATAATTCCTAATTTTGTCCGACTGTTTATTGGGCTCAATAACTGCTCGCTCTGTTCCATAATATAAAAGCGTTTTTGACACTACATTAGTTCTTATTCAAAGTACCCATGCTTCTTTTTTAACTGAACAAATGGATCGACACCAAACAAAATGGTCTTTGGTAAATTAAGTTTCTCTTGTGGTAATTTGCAAAAAAAAAATTTGCGGTGATCATGGTTAAGGCCAACTTCAACGCATAACCGTAAAATGGACGTTCGTGCCCGTTTGTGGTCATCCGTGCGTTGTTGCACGCAACGGCCTGACGCAATCGGCAAGAGCATACGGATTTAACTAAAATTCAAATAAAAAACGCATCAAAAGTAATTTAAAAGATAACTATATGTTACATTAAACATCTAAAAGTCACGATCAACTGTTCAACATGCATTAAACTTAAACTTGACACTTTTTATCAAAAAGAAACAAGTCGTCGTCGTCTTCACTGATGACATCATCACCGTCTTCCTCATCTGCGCCGAGGTCGACGAAGGGAGGCGGCTGCGGCACCTGCACTACATGGGGGGGGGGGGGTGACCATGTATCGGCGCCAACCCACACGGCCAGCGCAGACACCAACTCCGGCATACACGACAGGGTCGAAGTTCACCACCAGGACTGGCCCACCGCCGTCGTGTTCCACCGGGGCTCCACGTCGTCTAGATCCTACATCTCCTCGAGCTCGAGGATGGAGACGTCCCTGGCGGCCGAAAGTGCCATCTGCACCTCCAGGCCGTCCAACTGGGCGTTATCGAACTCCATCGCCGAGTCCGCCATCACCTTCCTCACCAGCTCCTCCTCCTCTTCGGCCATCATAGGCTGATGTGGATCTGGTGGTGGCAGGGGCGGCGAGGGTGTACGTCCGCTCACTCGTCTCTAGAGCGCGGGCGGGGAGGTCTTGGAGGACGCAGTGCCCTAGATCACGTTGGTGTCGAGCTAGCACGACTAGCAAAAAATGTCTGCCGGTGCATGTTGTGCTCATCCCAGAACCAAGTGTCCCAAAGCAATGAAGTGATGGTGTACCTGGGATCATTGACGAGGTCCGGCTGCAAAGAGGCCCGACGACGGTTGATCTCGAGAAGCCATGCACAGTCGCTCGCCGGAATGGCAGGCACTAGCACCGGATCTGGGCTCATATGCCAGCCGGTCAGTAGGTGGGTGTCCTGCCACTGCACTGGGTGGAGGTGTCCTAGTAGCGCTGGCACACCCCCCCCCCTTCACGCACGGGCGGATCCGCGTCGCTGCATTTCGCAGGGCAATGGTGAAGCCGGCGGCGTGATACGTCTCCAGCGCATTTGTAATTTTAATTGTTCCATGCTATTATATTATCAATCTTGGATGCTTTATATGCCTTTATATGCTATTTTATATTATTTTTTGGGACTAACCTTTTAACTCAGTGCCTAGTGTCGGTTCCTGTTATTTGCTTGTTTTTAACTTTTCAAAAAATCAATATCAAATGAAGTCCAAACATGATGAAACTTTATGGTGATTTTGGACCAGAAGGGACCCTAGAAGGTTTCAGAGGAGGCCATAAGACTTACGGGAGAGCCATGAGCTCACCAGGCGCGCCCTCTAAGCTCGTGACTCCCAGACAACTCTATTTAACCTAATTCCACCTCTATAAATTCCCATACATTCCCAAATCAACAGAGAGGCACATGAAACACTTTTTCTGCCGCCGCAAGCTTCTGTTCTTTCATGATCCCATCTGGAGGCCTTTTCCGGTACTTTGCCGGAGGGGAAATTGATCACGGAGGGCCACTACATCAACCTTGTTGCCCTATTGATGATGCGTGATGGTTCATCACCAACCTATGGGTCCATAGCTAGTAGCTAGATGGCTTCTTCTCTCTCTTTGATCTTCAATACCATGTTCTCCTTGATCTTCTTGGAGTTCTATCCGATGTAATCTTCTTTTGCGGTGTGTTTTTGGGATCAGATGAATTATGGGTTTATGATCAAATTACTCATTGAGTAATTTCTGAACTTTATTATGCATGATTGTTATAACTTTGTATTTCTCTCCGATCTATCCGTTTGATTTGGCCAACTAGACTGATTTATCTTCAGTTTGTGATGGGTTCAATCTTACGTTGTCCTCACGCGGTGATAGAAAGGGTAGCGAGACACGTATTTGTGTTGTTGCCATTAAGGGTAAAACGATGGAGTTTATTCATATTGCTTGTGTTTACTTTGTCTATATCATGTCATCTTTCTTACAACGTTACTATATTGTCATGAACTTAATACCATAAATGCATGCTAGATAGCGGTTGATTGGTGGAGTAATAGTAGTAGCAGGAGTCGGTCTACTTGTCACGGACGTGATGCCTATATACATGATCATTGTCATAAATAACATCATAACTATGCACATTTTTATCAGTTGCCCAACAGTAATTTGTCTACCTATCATATGATATTGTTTCGAGAGAGAAGCCTCTAGTGAAAACTATGGCCCCGAGTCTACTTAATCATATTATAAAAAACCAAAAATACCTTGCTGCAGTTTATTTACTTTTCTTTTGTTTTGCAACTTATCTATCTACTACTACAAGATTTAATCCTTGCAAGTAACGAGTTTAAGGGGATTGACAACCCTTTTGCCGGCGATGAGTGCAAGTATTTGCTTTTGTGTGTGCAAGTGTTGTTCACTAGGGTTTATGCGATTCTCCTATTAGTTTGATAAATCTTGGTTCTCACTGAGGGACATACTTATCAACTATTATATTGCTTCATCCTTCCTCTTCGAGGAAAATCTCAATGCAGCTCACAAGTAGCAGAAAGAATTTCTGGCGCCATTGCCGGCGAGACATCATCAAATCACTACGTACCTTCACTTAAACTATAATCTACTTGCTCTACTTTTATTTGCCTTTGTCTCTCATTTTCATCTCTCTCCACTTCTCTAAAATCGAAAAACACAAGAATATTTTTGTTTGCTCATTTGCTTGCTTGGTCAGTATGTCTCAAGAGAACAATACGTTGTGTGATTTTCAGATACTAACAATAATGATTTTATTAGTACTCCAATTGCACCCCTCCTCCACTACTACGGAGTCATATGATATTAATGTTGCTTTGCTAAATCTTGTTATAAAAGAATAATTTTCTAAAAATCACAATGAAGATGTTGCATCCCATCTTAATATCTTCGCCGAATTATGAAGGAAATATGCCCTAGAGGGAATAATAAAGTTGTTATTTTATATTTTCTTATGTCATGATAAATGTTTATTATTCATGCTAGAATTGTATTACCCGGAAACTTGATACACGTGTGAATACATAGATAAAACACCGTGTCACTAGTATGCCTCTACTAGACTAGCTCGTTGATCAAAGATGGTTAAGTTTCCTAGCCATAGACATGTGTTGTCATTTGATGAACGGGATCACATCATTAGGAGAATGATGTGATGGACAAGACCCATCCGTTAGCTTAGCATAATGATCGTTCAGTTTTATTGCTACTGCTTTCTTCATGTCAAATACATATTCCTCCGACTATGATATTATGCAACTCCCGGACACTGGAGGAATGCCTTGTGTGCTATCAAACGCTACAATGTAACTGGGTGATTATAAAGATGCTCTACAGGTATCTCCGAAGGTGTTTGTTGGGTTGGCATAGATCGAGATTAGGATTTTTTACTCCAAGTATCGGGGAGGTACCTCTGGGCGCTCTCAGTAATGCACATCATATGAAGCCTTGCAAGCAATGTGACTAATGAGTTAGTTGCGGGATGATGCATTATGGAACGAGTAAATAGACTTGCCGGTAATGACATTGAACTAGGTATGAAGATACCGACGGTCGAATCTTGGGCAAGTAACATACCGATGACAAAGGGAATAACGTATGTTGACATAGCGGTTCGACCGATAAAGATCTTCATAGAATATGTGGGAACCAATATGAGCATCCAGGTTTCGCTATTGGTTATTGACCGGGGAGGTGTCTCGGTCATGTCTACATAGTTCTCGAACCCGTAGGGTCCGCACGCTTAACGTTCGATGACGATGTGTATTATATGAGTTATGTGTTTTGGTGACCGAAGGTTGTTCAGAGTCCCGAATGAGATCATGGACATGATGAGGAGTCTCGAAATGGTCGAGAGGTAAAGATTGATATATTGGAAGGTAGTATTCAGACACCGGAAGTGTTCCGGAGTGCATCGGGTACATACCGGAGTACCGGAGCGGTTACCGGAAACCCCCGGGGAAAGATATGGGCCATATGGGCCATAGGAGGGAGGCTAACCAGCCCACAAGGGGCTGGCGCACCCCCCACAAGGGAGGAGGCCTAATTGGACTAGGGAAGGGGGCGCCACCCCCTTTCCTTCTCCTACTCCCTCTTGTTCCCCCTTTCCCCCTCCAGTAAAAGGAAGGGAGGCCGAATCCAACTAGGAGTCCAAGTGGGACTCCTTCCCACTTGGGGCGCACCTAGGCCGGCCTCCTCTCCCTCCCTCCTTTATATACGGGACGGGGGCGCCCCTAGAAGACACACCAATTGCTCCAAGCCGTGTGCAGCACCCCCTCCATAGTTTACGCCTCTGGTCATATTCTCGCGGTGCTTAGGCGAAGCCCTGTGTAGATCACATCACCATCATCGTCACCACGCCGTCATGCTGGCGGAACTCATGTACTCCTTCGACCCTCTACTGGATCAAGAGCCCGAGGGACGTCAACGTGTTGAACGTGTGCAGAACTCGGAGGTGACGTACGTTCGGTACTCGATCGGTTGGAATGAGAAGACGTTCGACTACATCAACCGCGTTGAGCAAATGCTTCCTTTTTCAGTCTACGAGGGTACGTGGACACAGTCTCCCCCTCCCGTTGTTATGCATCTCCTAGATAGATCTTGCGTGAGCGTAGGAATTTTTTTTAAATTGCATGCTGCGTTCCCCAACAGTGGCATCCGAGCCAGGTCTATGTGTAGATGATATGCACGAGTAGAACACAAAGAGTTATGGGCGGTGATTCTCATACTTCTTACCACCAATGTCTTATTTTGATTCGACGGTATTGTTGGATGAAGCGGCCCGGACAAACCTTACATGAACACGTTCATGACACCGGTTCCACCGATAGACATGCAACTAGTTTTGCATAAAGGTGGCTGGCAGGTGTCTGTTTCTCCAACTTTAGTTGAATCGAATTTGACTGTGGCCGGTCCTTATGAAGGTTAAAACAGCAAACTTGATAATCACCGTTGTGGTTTTTGTGCCGTAGGTAAGAACGATTCTTGCTAGAAGCCCGTAGCAGCCACGTAAAACTTGCAACAACAAAGTAGAGGACGTCTAACTTGTTTTTGCAGGGCATGTTGTGATGTGATATGGTCAAGACATGATGTGATATATGTTGTTGTATGAGATGATCATGTTTTGTAGAAGTTATGGCAATTGGCAGGAGCCTTATGGTTGTCGCTTTATTGTATGAAATACAAACGCCATGTAATTGATTTACATATTATCACTAAGCGGTAGCGATAGTCGTAGAAGCAATAGTTGGCGAGACGACCATGATGCTACGATGGAGATCAGGGTGTCAAGCCGATGACGATGGAGATCATGACATTGCTTTGGTGATGGAGATCAAAAGCACAAGATAATGTTGGCCATATCATGTCACATATTTTGATTGCATGTGATGTTTATCTTTTTGCATCTTATTTTGTTTAGTACGGGCGGTAGCATTTTAAGATGATCCCTTAACTAAATTTCAAGGTATAAGTGTTCTCCCCGAGTATGCATCATTGCGAAAGTTCTTCGTGCTGAGACACCATGTGATGATCGGGTGTGATAAGCTCTACGTTCAAATACAATTGGTGCAAGCCAGTTTTGCACATGCGGAATACTCGGGTTAAACTTGACGAGCCTAGCATGTACAAACATGGCCTCGGAACACTGGAGACTGAAAGGTCGAACGTGAATCATATAGTGGATATGATCAACATAGAGATGTTCACCATTGATGACTACTCCATCTCACGTGATGATCGGACATGGTTTAGTTGATTTGGATCGCGTATCATTTAGATGACTTGAGGGATGTCTATCTAAGTGGGAGTTCTTAAGTAATTTGATTAATTGAACTTTAATTTATCATGAACTTAGTCCTGATAGTATTTGCAAATTATGTTGTAGATCAATAGCTCGTGTTGTAGCTCCCTTATGTTTTTGATATGTTCCTAGAGAAAACTAAGTTGAAAGATGATAGTAGCAATGATGCGGACTGGGTCTGTGATCTAAGGATTATCCTCATTGCTGCACAGAAGAATTATGTCCTTGATGCACCGCTAGGTGACAAACCTATTGCAAAAGTAGATACAAACGTTATGAATGTTTGGCCAGCTTGATATGATGACTACTTGATAGTTTAGTGCACCATGCTTTACGGCTTAGAATCGGGACTTCAAAAACGTTTTGAATGCCACGGAGCATATGAGATGTTCCAAGAGCTAAAATTGGTATTTCAGGCTCATGCTCGTGTCGAGAGGTATGAGACCTCTGACAAGTACTTTTCCTACAAGATGGAGGAGAATAGCTCAACCAGTGAGCATATGCTCAGAATGTCTGAGTAGTACAATCGCTTGAATCAAGTGGGAGTTAATCTTCCAGATAAGATAGTGATTGACGAAGTTCTCTAGTCACTATCACCAAGTTACTGGACCTTCATGATGAACTATAATATGCAAGGGATGAAGAAAATGATTCCCAAGCTCTTCATGATGCTGAAATCAATGAAGGTAGAAATCAAGAAAGAGCATCAAGTGTTGATGATTGACAAGACCACTAGTTTCAAGTAAAGGGCAAAGGGAAAGAAAGGGAACTTCAAGAAGAATGGCAAGAAAGTTGTCACTCCCGTAAATAAGCCCAAAGCTGGACCTAAGCCTGAAACTGAGTGCTTCTACTGCAAAGGAAATGGTCACTGGAAGCGTAATTACCCCAACTATTTGGCGGAAAAGAAGGATAGCAAAGTGAACAAAGGTATATTTGATATACATGTTATTGATGTGTACCTTACTAGTGCTCATAGTAGCCCCTGGGTATTTGATACCTGTTCGGTTGCTAAGGTTAGTAACTCGAAATAGGAGTTGCAGAATAAATAGAAACTAGTTGAGGGTGAAGTGGCGATGTGTGTTGGAAGTGGTTCCAAGATTGATATGATCATCATCGCACACTCCCTATACTTTCAGGATTAGTGTTGAACCTAAATAAATGTTATTTGGTGTTTGTGTTGAGCATGAATATGATTAGATCATGTTTACTGCAATACGGTTATTCATTTAAGACAGAGAGTAATTGTTATTCTGTTTACATGAATAAAACCTTCTATGGTCATACACTCAATGTTAATGGTTTATTGGATCTCGATCGTGGTGATACACATATTCATAATATTGATGCCAAAAGATGCAAAGTTGATAATGATACTGCAACTTATTTGTGGACTCCATACTGCAAAGTTGATATTGATGCGTTTAGGTCATATCAATGTAAAGCGCATGAAGAAACTCCATGCAGATGGACTTTTGGAATGACTTTATTATGAATCATTTGATACTTGCAAACCGTGCCTTATGGGCAAGATGACTAAAACTCCATTCTTTGGAACAATGGAACGAACTAATGACTTATTGGAAATAATACATATCGATGTATGCGGTCCAATGAGCATTGAGGCTCATGGCGGGTATCACTATTTTCTGACCTTCACACATGATTTGAGCAGATATGGTTATATCTACTTAATGAAACACAAGTCTAAAACATTTGAAAAGTTCAAATAATTTCAGAGTGAAGTGGAGAATCATCGTAACAAGAAAATAAAGTTTCTACGATCTGATAGTGGAGGCGAATATTTGATTTACGAGTTTGGCCTTCATTTAAAACAATGTGGAATAGTTTCACAACTCACGCCACCTGGAACACCACAGTGTAATGGTGTGTCTGAACATCATAACCGCACTTTATTAGATATGGTGCGATCTATGATGTCTCTTGCCGATTTACCACTATAGTTTTGGGGATATGCATTAGAGACAGCCGCATTCACGTTAAAAAGACCACCGTCAAAATCCGTTGAGACGACACCGTATGAACTATGGTTTGGCAAGAAACCTAAGCTGTTGTTTCTTAAAGTTTGGGGATGCGATGCTTATGTCAAAAGGCTTCAGCCTGATAAGATCGAACCCAAATCGGAGAAGTGCGTCTTCATGGGATACCCTAAAGAAACAATTGGGTACACCTTTTACCATAGATCTGAAGACAATATCTTTGTTGCCAAGAATGGAACCTTTCTAGAGAAGGAGTTTCTCTGGAAAGAAGTGAGTAGGAGGAAAGTAGAACTTGATGAGGTAATTGCACCTTCTCTCAATTTGGAAAGTAGCTCATCTAATAAATCCGTTCCCGTGATGCCTACACCAACTTGAGTGGAAGTTAATGATAATGATCATGAAACTTCAGATCAAGTTGCTAAAGAACCTCGTAGGTCAACCAGAGCATGATCCGCACCAGAGTGGTACGGTAATCTTGTTCTGGAAGTCATGTTACTTGACCATGACGAACCTACGAACTATGAAGAAGCTATGATGAGCCCAGATTTCAACAAATGCTTAAGGCCATGAAATCTGAAATAGGATCCATGTATGAGAACAAATTATGGACTTTGGTGGATTTGCTCAATGATCGGGGACCCATAGAAAATAAATGGATTTTCAAGAGGAAGACGAACGGTGATGGTAGTGTTACTATCTACAAAGCTCGAATTGTCGCAAAAGGTTTTCGACAAGTTCAAGGTGTTGATTATGATGAGATTTTCTTACTCGCATCGATGCTTAAGTCTGTTAGAATCATGTTAGCAATTGCCGCATTTTATGAAATCTGGCAAATGGATGTCAAAACTGCATTCCTTAATGGATATTAAAGAAGAGTTGTATATGATGCAACCAGAAGGTTTTGTCAATCCTAAAGGTGCTAACAAAGTGTGCGAGCTCCAGCAATCCATTTGTGGACTGGTGCAAGCATCTCAGAGTTGGAATATATGCTTTGATAAGGTGATCAAAGTATATGGTTTTATACAGACTTATGGAGAAGCCTGTATTTACAAGAAAGTGAGTGGGAGCACTACAACCTTTCTGATAAGTATATGTGAATGACATAGTGTTGATCAGAAATGATGTAGAATTTTCTAGAAAGCATAAAGGAGAGTTTGAAAGGAGTTTTTCAAAGAAAGACTATCATGGTACTTAGTCTGACAGTAAGAATAGGGGGTACGTATGAGGAGGCGAGGCCCTAGCTATGGCGAGGTTGTACACACAAGTTTACGAGTTTAGGCCCCTCTCGGAGGAGGTAAAAGCCCTAAGTCTCGGTGCCGTGAGGCGGTCGACTGGAATATGGGTATGTGATGACCCACAAGTGTAGGGGATCTATCATAGTCCTTTCGATAAGTAAGAATGTCGAACCCAACGAGGAGCAGAAGGAAATGATAAGCTATTTTCAGTAAGGTATTCTCTGCAAGCACTGAAATTAACGGTAACAGATAGTTTTGTGATAAGGTAATTCATAATGGGTAACAAGCAATGAAAGTAAATAAGGTGCAGCAAGGTGCCCCAATCCTTTTTGTAGCAAAGGACAAGCCTGGACAAATTCTTATATGAAGGAAAATGCTCCCGAGGACACATGTGAATTATCGTCAAGCTAGTTTTCATCACGCTCGTATGATTCGCGTTCGTTACTTTGATAATTTGATATGTGGGTGGACCCGTGCTTGGGTACTACCCTTTCTTGTACAAGCATCCCACTTATGAGTTAACCCCTATTGCAAGCATCCGCAACTACAAAAGAAGTATTAAGGTAAACCTAACCATAACATGAAACGTGTGGATCCAAATCATCCCCTTACGAAGCAACGCATAAACTAGGGTTTAAGCTTCTGTCACTCTAGCAACCCATCATCTACTTATTACTTCCCAATGCCTTCCTCTAGGCCCAAACAATGGTGAAGTGTCATGTAGTCGACATTCACATAACACCACTAGAGGAGAGACAACATACATCTCATCAAAATATTGAACAAATACCAAATTCACATGATTACTTATAGCAAGACTTCACCCATGTCCTCAGGAACAAACGTAACTACTCACAAATCATGTTCATGTTCATAATCAGAGGGGATTTAATATGCATTAAGGATCTGAACAAATGATATTCCACCGAATAAACCAACTAGCATCAACTACAAGGAGTAATCAGCACTACTAGCAACCCACAGGTACCAATCTGAGGTTTTGGTACAAAGATTGGATACAAGAGATGAACTAGGGCTTGAGAGGAGATGGTGCTGGTGAAGATGTTGATGAAGATTGACCCCCTCCCGATGAGAGGATCGATGGTGATGACGATGGTGATGATTTCCCCTTCCCAGAGGGATGTTTCCCTGACAGAACAGCTCTGCCGGAGCCCTAGATTGGTTCCGCCAAGGTTCCGCCTCGTGGCGGTGGTGTTTCGTCCCAAAAGCTTGCTTCTGATTTTTTCCAGGGTAAAAGTCTTGATATAGCAGAAGATGGTCACCGGAAGGCTGCCAAGGGCCCACGAGGCAGGTAGGCGCACCCATGGGGGTAGGGCACGCGCCCCACCCTCGTGGACGGTGGGTGGCCCCCCTCTGGGACTTCTTCTGCTCAATATTTTTTATTAATTCCAAAAAAGACTTTCGTGGAGTTCCAGGACTTTTGGAGTTGTGCAGAATAGGTCTCTAATATTTGCTCCTTTTCCACCCCAGAATTCCAGCTGCCGGCATTCTCCCTCTTCATGTAAACCTTGTAAAATTAGAGAGAATAGGCATAAGTATTGTGACATAACGTGTAATAACAACCCATAATGCAATAAATATCGATATAAAAGCATGTTGCAAAATGGACGTATCAACTCCCCCAAGCTTAGACCTCGCTTGTCCTCAAGCAGAAGCCGAAATCGAAAAATATGTCCACATGTTTAGAGATAGAGGTGTCGATAAAATAAAATACAGACATGAGGGCATCATGATCATTCTTATAAAAACAACATATATATTTTTTCATATGATTTCTTATGCTAAAGTAACAATCTATTCACAATGTCAAGTATGAATCAGAAACTTCATTGAAAACTAACAAACTATAACCTCAGTCATTGAAGCAATTGCAATTTATCATACTATCGAAAAGAGTCAATGTAAGAGCTTTTCAGCAAGTCCACATACTCAACTATCATCTAGCCTTTCACAATTGCTAACACTCACGCAATACTTATGGGTATGGAGTTTTAATCGGATACAGAGAAAGATAGGGGCTTATAGTGTTGCCTCCCAACCTTTAGCTCTAGGGTAATGTCAACAATAATAGTCCGCCGGTCACCCCCCGATTCCATTTTGAGACTTTATGGCTCTCCCAGGCCGGGTTTACCGACGCCTTTGCGCTCGGTGGATCGAGGCTCGTGCCCATCCTCACCCTCGACCCCCTTTGGCCATTGATGCGTGGCACTTCTGTGTGAAACGCGGTAGACAATTCATGAAGGGATGGGGTGCGAACTTGGGTCGAGACTTACGGGAGCGCAAGAAGGTGTTGTTATCCGCGATTCAGGCCCTCGACCTGCGGGCTCACACGGTGGGTCTTTCTCTGGACGAGTGGCTTTCTTGATATGACCTTGAAGACCAGCTCTCCGTGATCTACACCGATGAGGAGGCCTATTGGCGCCTCCGTGGTGCCCAGAAATGGGTCTTGAAGGGCGACGCGAATACGGCATACTTCTAGGCCATCGCCAACGACCGCCGTAGACGCAACACCATCCCCCTCTTATGGGATGGTGGGACTCTCCTTCAAGACCCCCGCGACATCCAGGCCCATGTCGACGGTTTCTATAGATCCTTATTCTCTACCGCTCCTAGGAGCGACATCTCTCTTGCCCCCGATTGTTGGGCTGGTTCCCAGTTGGTGTCTGTCTTGGAGAACGCGGCCCTTACGGCCCCCTTCTCCGAGCATGAGGTATGGGATGCCATCAAGGGCATGAACCCATCCTCGGCGCCGGGGCCGGATGGCCTCCTGGTCAATTTTTTCCAGACCTTCTGGAACGTGATTAAACCGGAGGTCATGGCCATCTTCGACGAGTTCTACATTGGCTCCATTGATCTCGGGCGCCTCAATTACGGGATCACCTCTCTCATTCCCAAGGTCCCTAGGGCGTCTGGCATCCGCCAGTTTCGCCCGATCACGGTTATTAATGTGATCTTCCGGATCCTGGCCAAAGGGTACGCCAATAGGGTGACCCTGCTGGCTGACCGTGTGACTCACCCCAACCAGTCGGCCTTCATTAAGGGCTGTTACATCCTGGATGGGGTCCTTGTCCTTCATGAAGTCCTTCATGAGATCCGCGTCAAACACCTCAAGGCGGTTTTTCTGAAGATTGATTTCCACAAGGCCTACGATACGGTTAGCTGGTCCTTCCTCCAGGAAGTCCTTCTTCAGAAGGGCTTCGACGACCGGTGGATCTCTAGAGTCATGCAAATGGTCTCTTGCGGTCGCACGGCTGTGAACATCAACGGTGAGATTGGCCCTTTCTTCCCCACAAGGCGACCCCTTCTCCCCGTTCTTGTTCAATATGGTGGTGGACGCGCTTGCCTCCATTCTAGATAAGGCAAAAGCCGCTGGCCATATTTGTGGGATTACTCCTCACCTTGCCGGTGGCTCCGGGATCTCCATCCTCCAGTATGCTGACGACACTATCATCATGGTCGAAGGCTCGGAGACGGACATCGCCAACCCCAAGTTCCTCCTTCTCTGCTTCCAACAGATGTCGGGCCTCAAGATCAACTTCGACAAGAGTGATGTTATGGTGATGGGATACTTCCCCTCTAAATCTTTGGCCATTGCCAACAGACTTAATTGCCGCCTGGGCTCCTTCCCCACAACCTACCTGGGACGCCCATTAGTGACTCTCGGCTCACCGTCGCGGACTTGCGCCTCTCCGTGGCCAAGCTCCAAACGCGCATCGAGCCCTGGCAGGGGAGGTGGCTGTCCAAGGCAGCCCAGACTATTCTCATCAACTCCTCTCTCTCCATCCTCCTCTTGTTTCTCATGAGCTTCTATAGCCTCCACGAGTCTCTCCACAAGGAGATCGCCAAGGTCCAGTCCCGCTTTTACTGGGCGGGCGACAACGACAAGCAGAAGTACCATATGGTCAGCTGGCCGGACATCTACAAGCCCAGGGAGCAAGGTGCCCTGGGCATCATGTGCTCTAAACGGATGAATATCACCCTTCTCTCTCGCTGGCTTTGGCACATCTCGTAAGGTCACGGTGGCCTCTGGCTTGACATTATCTAGAACAAATACTGGCGCGGACAGCCCCTCGCCTTCTGCCAGAAATCTGGCGGTTCTCAGTTCTAGCAGTCTATTGTCCAGCTTCTCCCGGTCCTCTGTATCGGGACCTCCATCTCGGTGGGATCCGGAATATCGACGCTCTTCTGGTTTGATCGCTGGGCCCGGGACACTCCCTTTGCAGTCCGCTTCCCCAGGCTCTTCTCTATCTCCGTCGATCTCGTGATTTCTGTTGATAGGGCCCTTCTTGATTTAGGGCGCCTTGCTTTCCAACGGCCTTTTGGTCCCTTGGAATCCGCCGCCTAGCGTGAGTTGCTTGACTGTGTTGCTCTCCATGAGCCTATGGTGGATGGTGGCCTGGACCTGGTGCGTTGGCTCCTTGAGCCGTCGGGTCAATTCTCCACCAAGTCGCTATACCTGGCCATTGCCCCATCTTCCGCCCCCTCCCCCTATCGATGGTGTGGTCCATCCACGTACCCCTGAAGATACGTATCTTCATGTGGCAATGGATTCGCGGTCGGGTCCCCTCAGGGGTGGAGGTGCGCAAGCGAAATGGCCCGGGTACTAGCATCTGTCTGCTTTGTGGGGTCCCCAAAGACTCGAACCACATTTTCTTCTCCTGCATATCCGCCCAGTTCCTTTGGAGCTGCTTTCGCGAAGCTGTCGGTGGAAATTGGTGCCACACCAATTTCCGTATCTTCATGTGGCAATGGATTCGCGGTCGGGTCCCCTCAGGGGTGGAGGTGCGCAAGCGAAATGGCCCGGGTACTGGCATCTGTCCGCTTTGTGGGGTCCCCAAAGACTCGAACCACATTTTCTTCTCCTGCGTATCCGCCCA
The DNA here is from genome assembly GCF_002162155.2 of Triticum dicoccoides. NCBI lineage: Eukaryota > Viridiplantae > Streptophyta > Magnoliopsida > Poales > Poaceae > Triticum > Triticum dicoccoides. Next base: position 432,101,008 of record NC_041385.1, on the reverse strand, counting down.
GTTCCTTTGGAGCTGCTTTCGCAAAGCTGTCGGTGGAAATTGGTGCCACACCAATTTCCTGGACTTATTTGCCGATCTCCAGATGTCCCCCGTGACTTCTCGCCACATTAGGTGGCTTGAGATTGGGATTCTTACTTGGACCCTCTGGACTGTCTACAATAAACTTGTGATTCAGCGCACTCCTCTTCGTCGGGCTACTGACGCTCTTTTCAAACTCCCGGGTTTCTTGCAGCTTTCGCGGCCACTTAGCCGCCCCTCGAACCGCGACGACATCTCAGCCTTCATCGCTGACCTCCGCTCGATGGCCGTCCGCCCGTCGCCGCCGTCTCCACTGCCACCGCCGGAACCAGACTAGGCGCTTTCTTCGTCCGACGTGTTCTATTTTTTATTTTCTGGGCTTGTTGAGCTGTGCCCTCAGCAGAACCTATGTACTTTGTCATGAGACTTGGGTGTGTGTGTGTGGACTTGACCCTGTATGTGTGCTCTATGGCGGTTTGCTTTATATATAAAGCGGGGCGAAAGCCTTTTTAGGTAACAATAATAGTTCATGCTTACTTACATCCAATTGGATATATATATCAGGATCTTTCCAACACAAGGTGCTTGCCAAACGATAAAATGTAAAAAGGAAATGTGAAGATCACCATGACTCTTGCATAATGCATAAGACAGAAGTAAAAGATAGGCCCTTCGCAGAGGGAACCAGAGGTTGTCATGTGCTTTTGTGGTTGGATGCACGAAATCTTAATACAAAAGAACGTCACTTTATATTGCCACTTGTGATACGGACCTTTATTAATGCAGTCTGTCGCTATTATTGCTTCCATATCACAAGATCGTATAAAGCTTATTTTCTCCACACTAATAAGTCATACATACTTAGAGAGCAATTTTTATTGCATGCAACATGACAACTTACTTGAAGGATCTTACTCAATCCATAGGTAGGTATGGTGGACTCTCATGTCAAAACTGGGTTTAAGGATATTTGGAAGCACAAGTAGTATCTCTACTTGGTTCAAGGAATTTGGCTAGCATGAGGGGGAAAGGGAAGCTCAACATGTTGGATGATCCATGACAATATACTTTATTTTGGATATAAAAAAACATAACCCATTACATTGTCTTCCTTGTCCAACATAAACTCTTTAGCATGTCATATTTTAATGAGTGCTCACAATCATAAAAGACGTCCAAGATAGTATATTTATATGTGAAAACCTATCTTTCTTTATTACTTCCTATTAATTGCAACGATGACCAAAACTATGTTTGTCAACTCTCAACAACTTTTATTCATTATACTCTTTATATGTGAATTCATTACTCTCCATAAGATCCATATGATCTCTTTTATTTCTTTTTATTCTTTCTTTTATTCCCTCAAGATCATAGCAAGATAGAAAATCCCTTGACTCAACACTATTTTTTATTATATATAGCTCACGGACTCGATTACATAGAGGGATCATAAGGCAAAACTCAAAACTAAATCATACCAAAAACTTTATTCTACTAGATCAAGATATTACTAAAAGGATCGGACTAAGAAAAACGGTAAAGATAGGAGTGTGATGGTGATACGATACCGGGGCACCTCCCCCAAGCTTGGCAGTTGCCAATGGGAGTGCCCACACCCATGTGTTTAGTTCCTCGAAGGTGGTGACGATGGAGTTGTTGATGATGTAGGCTTGTCATCCATCTTCCAAGGCATAGGCTCACCATCATAGAAGGATGATCGAGTCTCCGAGATCCTCAAATCTGCAGCCAAACTTATCCTCTTGAATCTATATTCATACTCACAGTTTGGGTTTTGCAGGTCATAGATCTGGGCTTGGAGGTGCTCGATTTTCTCATGAAGCTTGAAGATGGTCTCCCCAATGTTCTTGGCATCCAGCTTGTGGTTGTTGGTGAACTTCGCGATCATCATCTGGTTGGCGTTGAGTCCGCATTCCACCATCCCCTTGCACTTGAAAACTTGTTTTTCCATTGCTTCGAGTCTTGTCTGCACGCTTCCGGTCCTCCTTGGTCCCTCAACACTGCGGATGTGCAGCACCCCCTCATGCATCTCAATGGTTTGAGGGTGTTTCAGCACCTTCGCGAGGTAGGGGTTGATGATCTCCTCGAAAAACTTGTCCTTGGGGGCGCTTGGAGACGTCATGGTGATCTAGATCTGTCAGAAAAATAGCTCGAAACAAAGACAGAGGATATTTGCGTGATACGGTGGTCAAAACCTTTGGGAGATTATATAATGAATTTTTATCGACCAAAAGAAGTATTGTGCAAGAAAACGGAGTCCGGAGAGCACACGAGGTTCCCACGAGATAGAGGGGCGCGCCCAGGAGGGTAGGGCGCTCCCTCCACCCTCGTGGACACCTCGTGTCCTTCCCGGACTACTTCTTATTTTCCTATTTTCTTAAATATTCCAAAATGGAGAAAAATAGCTATTAGAATTGTTTTGGAGTCGGTTTACTTACTGTACCACATACCTATTCCTTTTTGGAGTCTGAAACGTTCTAGAAAGTGTCCCTTATGTATTCCTCCGGGGTTACGGTTTAAATAACATTAGTTTCAACATTTATGGGATTACTTGAGATATAATGTTTGATCCTTTGACCCTTCACCACCTTTGGACTTGTGCCTTCGAAGTTGTTGATTTTTATGGCACCGGAACGATAGACCTCCTAGATAACATAAGGGCCTTCCCACTTAGAGAGGAGTTTTCCTGCAAAAAATCTTAAACGAGAGTTGTATAGCAAAACGTAATCACCTACATTAAACTCACGCTTTTGTATCCTTTTGTCATGCCATCTTTTAACCTTTTCTTTAAACAGTTTGCCCATTCTCATAGGCTTGAGTTCTCCATTCATCAACTGAGCTAATGTGAAATAACTCTTCTCACCGGCAAGTTTGAAATCATAATTGAGCTCTTTAATGGCCCAATATGCCTTATGTTCTAGTTCGAGAGGTAAGTGACATGCTTTTCCATAGACCATTTTATATGGACACATACACATAGGATTTTTATATGCAGTTCTATAAGCCCATAATGCATCATCAAGTTTCTTGGACCAATTCTTTCTAGATCTATTAACAGTCTTTTGCAAAATTAATTTAAGATCTCTATTACTCAGTTCTACTTGGCCACTAGACTGTGGGTGATATGGAGATGCAGTTCTATGATTAACATCATACTTCGCAAGCATTTTACGAAAAGCACCATGAATAAAATGTGAACCACCATCAGTCATTAGGTATCTAGGGACTCCAAACCTAGGAAAAATAACTTCTTTAAGCGTCTTAATAGAGGTGTTATGATCAACACTACTAGTTGGAATAGCTTCTACCCACTTAGTAATGTAATCAATAACAACTAAAATATGTTTATATCCATTAGAGGAAGGAAATGGTCCCATATAATCAAAGCCCCAAACATCAAATGGTTTAATAACAAGTGAATAATTCATAGGCATTTCTTGACGTCTACTAATATTACCAATTCTTTGACATTCATCACAATACAAGACAAACTTACGGGCATCCTTGAAGAGAGTAGGCCAATAAAAGCCTGATTGCAATACCTTATGCGCAGTTCTATCTCCAGCATGATGTCCTCCATAAGCCTCGGAGTGACACTTGCGTAGAATCTGTTCCTGTTCATGCTCAGGTACACAACATCTAATAACACCATCTACTCCTTCTTTATAAAGGTGTTGGTCATCCCAGAAGTAATGTCTTAAATCATAGAAAAACTTTTTCTTTTGCTGGTATGTGAAACTAGGTGGTATAAATTTAGCAAGAATGTAATTAGTATAATCACATACCATGGAGCAGTACGAGAAGCATTTATGACAGCTAATTGTTCATCAGGAAAGCTATCATCAATAGGTAGTGGGTCATCAAGAACATTCTCTAACCTAGACAAGTTGTCTACAATGGGGTTCTCAGCTCCCTTTCTATCAACAATATGCAAATCAAATTCTTGTAGTAGGAGAACCCATCTAATAAATCTAGGTTTAGCATCTTTCTTTTCCATAAGATATTTAATAGCAGCACGATCAGTGTGAACAGTTACTTTAGAGTCAACAATATAAGGTGTGAACTTATCACAAGCAAATACAATTGCTAAGAATTCTTTTTCAGTAGTAGCATAATTTCTCTGGGCACTGTCTAGAGTTTTACTATCATATTGAATAACATTTAGTTTCTTATCAACTCTTTGTCCTAGAACAACACCTACAGCATATTTTTATTGGAAAACCGGTCGTGACAAGCTTATCACTAGCATCACACATAATTTCAAAGGGTAAATTCCAATCAGGTGGCTGAACAATAGGTGCAGAAATCAAAGCTTTCTCAAGTATTTCAAATGCTTCTACACAATCATCATCAAAGACAAAAAGAATATCTTTTTGTAAGAGATTAGTCAAAGGCCTAGAAATTTTAGAGAAGTCTTTAATGAACCTCCTATAAAAATTGGCATGCCCAAGGAAACTTCTTATACCTTTGATGTCCTTGGGACACGGCATTTTTTCAATAGCATCAACTTTGGCTTTATCAACTTCAATACCTCTTTCAGAAATTTTATGCCCCAAGACAATGCCTTCATTAACCATAAAGTGGCACTTCTCCCAATTCAAGACAAGACTAGTATCTTCGCATCTCTGCAAAACTCGATCAAGGTTGCTCAAGCAATCATCAAAAGAAGATCCATAAATAGAGAAATCATCCATGAAAACCTCAACAATCTTTTCACAAAAGTCAGAGAATATAGCCATCATGCATCTTTGAAAGGTACCAGGTGCATTACATAAACCAAAAGGCATGCGTCTATAAGCAAAAGTACCGAAAGGGCAAGTAAAAGTGGTCTTTTCTTGATCCTCTGCCGACGCAGGTATTTGAGAGAAACCAGAGTAACCATCTAGAAAGCAAAAATGTGTATGTTTGGATAATCTTTCTAGCATTTGGTCAATAAAAGGCAGAGGGTAATGATCCTTTTTAGTAGCTTTATTTAATTTGCGGAAATCAATTACCATCCTATAACCTATAACAATTCTTTGCGGGATCAAATCATCTTTATCATTAGGAACGACAGTAATACCTCCCTTCTTAGGGATACAATGGACATGACTTAACCACTGACTATCAGCAATAGGATAAATTATACCTACCTCCAGGAGATTTAGTATTTCTTTTCTTACCACTTCTTTCATCTTAAGATTTAACCGTTGTTGGTGATCAACAACTGGTTTGGCGTCTTTCTCATATTTTATTTTGTGTTGGCATAGAGTGCGACTAATGCCCTTAAGATCATCAAGAGTATATCCAATAGCAGCACGGTGCTTCTTCAGAGTTTTCAATAATTTCTCCTCTTCCTGCTCTAAAAGGTTAGCACTAATAATAACATGATATATCTTCTTTTCATCAAGATAAGCATATTTAAGAGTATCAGGGAGTGGTTTAAGCTCAAACATAGGATCACCCTTGGGAGGTGGAGGATCCCCTAGGATTTCAACAGGCAAGTTGTGTTTCAATAGGTCCCTTTTTAAAGAATACTTCATCTATCTCCCTTCTTTCATTCATAAACATGTCATTTTCATGGTCTAGCAAATATTGTTCTAAAGGATCATTAGGAGGTATGACAATAGAAGCAAGACCAATAATTTTATCCTTACTAGGCAATTCTTTATCATGGGGTTGTCTAAGAAATTTAGTAAAATTAAACTCATGAGACATATCACCAAAACCAATAGTAACAACATCCTTTTCGCAATCTATCTTGGCATTAACAGTATTCAAGAAGGGTCTACCAAATATAATGGGACAAACGCTATCTTGTGGGGAACCAAGAACGAGAAAATCAGCATGATATTTAACTTTCCCACACAAGACTTCAACATCTCTAACAATCTCAACTGGTGACATGGTATCTCTATTGGCAAGCTTAATTGTAACATCAATTTCTTCTATCTCAGCAGGTGCAATATCATGCATAATTTCTTTGTATAAGGAACGAGGTATTGCACTAGCACTAGAACCCATATCACATAAGCCATGATAACAATGATCTTCTATTTTAACAGAAATAACAGGCATGCCTACAATGGGTCTATGTTTATTCTTAGTGTCTGGTCTAGCAATTCTAGCAGCTTCATCACAAACGTAAATAACATGCCCATCAATATTATCATCCAAGAGATCTTTAACCATAGCAATACTAGGTTCAACTTTAATTTGCATAGGTGGTGTAGGTGTTTTAGTATTACTCTTACGAACCACAGTTGAAGCTTTAGCATGATCCTTTATCCTAACAAGGAAAGGTGGTTTCTTGGCATAAGTAGTAGGAACAATAGGATCATTATAAGTGATAGTCTTTTCTTCAATTTTAATAGGTGCAACTAATTTTACTTCAGTGGGACGATTATATTTAAACCACTTCTCCTTAGGGAGGTCAACATGAGTAGAAAATGATTCACAGAAAGAAGCTACTATCTCAGAGTCAAGTCCATATTTAGTGCTAAATTCACGAAAAGCATCGGTACCATAAACGATTTAACATATTCAAACTTAGGTGTCATACCTAACTCCTTACCTTCATTGAGATCCCAATCTTCAGAGTTGCGTTTAATTCTTTCCAATAAATCCCATCTGAATTCAATAGTCTTCATCATAAAGGAACCAGTACAAGAAGTATCGAGCATGGAACGATTGTTGAGAGAAAGCCGGACATAAATTTTTTGAATAATCATTCTCTTGAGAGCTCATGATTGGGGCATGAATATAACATTGACTTAAGCCTCCCCCAAGCTTGAGCGATGCTTTCTCCTTTGCAAGGCCAAAAATTATATATATAATTAGATCAGGATGAACAAGATGCATAGGATAAAACTTCTGACGAAATTCCAATTTCAATCGGTTGTAGTTCCATGATCCCATATCATCACATAGCCTAAACCATGTCATTGCCTCTCCCTTCAAAGATAAAGGGAATACCTTCTTCTTGATAACATCGTCGGGCATAGCTGCAAGCTTAAATAATCCACAAACTTCATCCACATAGATTAGGTGCAAATCAGGATGCAATGTTCCATCTCCTGTAAAAGGATTAGCTAGCAGTTTCTCTATCATACCCGAAGGAATTTCAAAGTAAACATTTTCAGTAGGTTCAGTAGGTTGAGGAGAAACTCTTTGCTCTACTGGTCGGGGTGAAGATACCCCGAACAAGCCCCTCAAAGGATTATGTTCCATAGTAACAAGTGACAGTAAATTTCAGCACACTATATAAATTTTTCCTTACCAAGTTCCACTTACCAAAGGCGCTTCACTCCCCGGCAACGGCGCTAGAAAAGAGTCTTGATGACCCACAAGTGTAGGGGATCTATCGTAGTCCTTTTGAGAAGTAAGAGAGTTGAACCCAACGAGGAGTAGAAGGAAATGACAAGCGGTTTTCAGTAAGGTATTCTTTGCAAGCACTGAAATTATCAGTAACAGATAGTTTTTGCGTAACGGGTAACAAGCAATGAAAGTAAATAAGGTGCAGCAAGGTGGCCCAATCCTTTTTGTAGCAAAGGACAAGCTTGGACAAATTCTTATATGAAGGAAAACGCTCCCGAGGACACATGGGAATTATCGTCAAGCTAGTTTTCATCACGCTCATATGATTCGCGTTCGTTACTTTGATAATTTGATATGTGGGTGGACCGGTGCTTGGGTACTGCCCTTTCTTGGACAAGCATCTCACTTATGATTAACCCCTATTGCAAGCATCCGCAACTACAAAAGAAGTATTAAGGTAAAGCTAACCATAGCATGAAATATGTGGATCCAAATCAGCCCCTTACGAAGCAACGCATAAACTAGGGTTTAAGCTTCTGTCACTCTAGCAACCCATCATCTACTTATTACTTCCCAATGCCTTCCTCTAGGCCCAAACAATGGTGAAGTGTCATGTAGTCGACGTTCACATAATACCACTAGAGGAGAGACAACATACATCTCATCAAAATATCAAACGAATACCAAATTCACATGACTACTTATAGCAAGACTTCACCCATGTCCTCAGGGACAAACGTAACTACTCACAAATCATATTCATGTTCATAATCATAGGGGTATTAGTATGCATTAAGGATCTGAACAAATGATCTTCCACCGAATTAACCAACTAGCATCAACTACAAGGAGTAATCAACACTACTAGCAACCCACAGGTACCAGTCTGAGGTTTTCGTACAAAGATTGGATACAAGAGATGAACTAGGGCTTGAGAGGAGATGGTGATGGTGAAGATGTTGATGGAGATTGACCCCCTCCCAATGAGAGGATCGATGGTGATGATGATGGTGATGATTTCCCCCTCCCGAAGGGATGTTTCCCCAGCAGAATAGCTCCGCTGGAGCCCTAGATTGGTTTCGCCAAGGTTCTGCCTCGTGGCGGCGGTGTTTCATCTCGAAAGCTTGCTCATGATTTTTTTCCAGGGTAAAAGGCTTCATATAGTAGAAGATGGTCACCGGAAGGCTGCCAGGGGGCCCACGAGGCAGGGGGCGCCCAGGGGGTAGGGCACGCCCCCACCCTCGTGGATGGTGGGTGGCCCCCCTCTGGGACTTCTTATGCTCAATATTTTTTATTAATTCCAAAAAAGACTTTCGTGGAGTTCCAGGACTTTTGGAGTTGTGCAGAATAGGTCTCTAATATTTTCTCCTTTTCTAGCCCAGAATTCCAGCTGCCGGCATTCTCCCTCTTCATGTAAACCTTGTAAAGTAAGAGAGAATAGGCATAAGTATTGTGACATAACGTGTAATAACAGCCCATAATGCAATAAATATCAATATAAAAGCATGATGCAAAATGGTATCAGTGTGTGTTACAAGGGGTGCGAACCCTTGTCCCAGAGGAGGGGGTGGCTTATATAGAGTGCGCCAGGACCCCAGCCATCCTCCGTTACAGGGGTTCAATGTACATTAAGATAGGGCGTTACTGGTAATGCCAACTATAAACTGTTATCAATGGTCTTTAAGACTACGGAGTGAACGCCTGGCCGTTGTCATCCTGAGTGACCCTAAGCCTTATGTACTTTGAGTGGTTTCTTTTATGGCCGAATGACTCCATCCAGGTCGAGTGAAATTGGGGGTATCCGAGTGAGGTGACTGGTCGAGTGGATTGCACTCGATGTCTTCAGTTGATACTTCCTGCTGTGCTTTGAATGTCTTTGCTTCTAGGGTATTGACCTTGGGTAGGGCATATAGGTCAGGATTATGACCCTACCCTAGGTCTATGACATCGTCATTAGCCCCCGAATGGATTGAGGTCCGAGTGGAAAGAAGGTTGAAGTTGGTCCTGCTTTGACTCTTGCGCTTCCCAAGCATTCATACTGGATTCGAGGTCCATGCTGAAACTTCGGCTTCATTTTCAGTCGCCTTGATCGATTCAGAGGTTGTCGAGTGATCTTATGCTGGTACTCTTCGAGTGTTGCTATGATGTGAAATCTTCGGCGCGATTGGTTACTGCGGATCCCGGATCTCACGGGATTCAAAACTTTGGGGAAGCACGCGAGGCGGAGCACATCATAGTAAATGGGACGGATAGACAGGGGCGCCTCGATTTCTGCCCCACCTTTTTCTCCATGTATCCGGTGCGTGACTATTGCGGGATTTGATAGGATCGCTTGGGCCCACGCGTCAGCCACTCGGACGTAGGCCCTTAAAAGGCGTCGAGGCCGAGGCGTCTGCACTGTGCGCTCCCATTCCCCTTCTTCTTCCTCTACTTCTCCACCGCATCCTCTTTCGCACTCGATGCCACCGCTCCGCCAGTGCGCAATCCGCCACCATGGTGAAAGACAAGACGGCGGTGCTGGAGTGCGCAAAAAAGGCGATGGTGATGGAAAAGGGCAAGAAGATGAATCGGGGGTCGTCGTCAAGGTCAGGGCTGCCGCCGGGTTGGATTCAGGGAGACTAGATCTGATCTACGCTCCGGCCAGAGGATCTGGAAGAACTGGCCGCCACGGGTTTGATCGCCACCGGGGCTGCGAGGCTGTCGGGGGTGAGATGGAACCTCAGCCGTGGTCGGGTGAGTGTGTCCTTCTTGCTACCCATGTCGAATGTGGCTTCTCCATTCCTACGCATCCTTTCTTCGGGGGGTTTCTGAACTTTTTCGCTGCTCAGCTTCACCACTGCTCTCCCAATGCCATCACGTATCTTGCTGCGTTCGTGTCTATGTGTGAAAACTTCTTGGGTCAAACACATTTTCACAGTCCGCTCCCAGACCTTGAAAAAGGCAAATCCGAGTGAAGAGAGGACGCATGTGATCCAGATGTACGGGGGTTTAGGGATCCAGATGAGGAAGAGGAGCAGTTTTCCTCCCATGACACTTCCCGAGTCAGTTAGGGGCTGGCAGTCGACCTGGTTCTACTGCCAGGACATTGCGACCCCCAATCAGTCGACCGGTCTTCCTCCCTTTACCCTAGATCGAGCCCAGCAACCTTCTTCACTGACCGTGACCGCAGCGGAGAAAGTAGAGACGAACATGTTGGTCGAGAGGGTAGTCCAGTTGGTTTGTCGTGGTGTAACTGGCATGGATTTATTGGAGGTGTTTTTCAGTCGACGCATCCAGCCGCTCCAAGCCCGTGACCACTCGATGTGGATGTACTCGTGCTCCAATAACACCGCTCGGGTCCACCCAGAGAAGATTCCGGATGAGACGGTGGCCCTATGG
>NC_041385.1:432067518-432090070 GCF_002162155.2 Triticum dicoccoides | reverse complement strand
GACCCATTCGACACCGACAACCAGTCGGACAAGGTCTGATCCTTGTTACCGAGTGTACTTCATTCTGTTTTGCAACTGTCTCTGAATCCGACTGATGTTTGATTGACTTCTTGTCTTGCAAGTTTATACTGAGATGTATTTGATGTTGAACGGGGAACAAGCCCAGGAGCAAGTCCAGGAGGGAGTGGATAGTGCAAAAGAGAGCGGCGACTGGCAATCCCCTGATGATGACGATGAGGAAGAGAGTAATGAGTTGGACAATGAAGAGGAGGAGGTCAACTCACCACCTTGCACAGAGCATCGATCCAAGCAGTTCCATGATCCAGCGGGCGGGCGTAACAAAGCTATGGCTCCGAGCACGCAAGTGCATAAGCGCACTCGGACTTCGACTCCGGAGCCGTCAGAGAAGGTAGCCAGGCAGCCCAAGGTTGCCCCTTCAAAGTCTCGGAAGACCTTGCCCAAGATCAAGATGGACGTTCCTGTTGCTTCTGCGTGATTGTTCTGCCTTTCTGTGTTTTCCTACTGAATCGTACTCCTGCGCTGACCGAGTGGATTATGAACTTTCTAGTGCTGCAACTTCCGGGACCTCTATGGATATTGACAAGGCCCAAGATGATGAAGAGACTGATGACACGGCTACTTCCAAAGCTGGTACGCTCTTGCAATCTTGAACTCGTTTTGTCGACTGGATTATCTGTCGATTGTGCCCTTATGGTTGCATTTTGTTGTAGCTCCACGGGACGTCATTGAGCTTCCAGACGACGATGAAGAAGTGCCTCTGAAAGACACAGGAAGGAGGGGCATGGCTTCAAGCAGGAGGATGGTCGCGGGCCTCAGTCGACATCAGCACTGGAGATGGTGGTCCAATGATCCGGAGATCCGGCTCGGGCCAATGTTTCTTTTGCCAATCCACTGTCGACTGACCTTCCCTCGGCATCGACTTCTCAAGTCTATGCCGCGCCCTCACAACTCCATGCTTCAGATCCTGTGATTGCTCCGACCATACCACCATCGTCGCTCTTTGCTGCGCATCGCACTCCAGATGACCCGGCGGCTGCCGCCAGAGAGGCTCTACTCCAAGCAAACCTTATGAGGGAGCAGATGAAGGTGGTGCACGAGGACAGTCAGGCTGCCTACAACGCCAGTTCTGCTCTGCATGTTAATGTCAAGGTTAGTTGGATTTCTGGCTGATCTCTTTTTCCCTGCTATGATGTGGTAGTTGTAGCTGCTGCTTTACTGTCTGTAAGATGTCCCTGGATGAGCATTTTGGAACCTTTATGTGCATCTGTCATGAGTCTGCATTTTGCATCCAATCACCCACTGGGTGTTTTGACTTAGTGTTGAATAGCTCTTGTACTTGAGTCGACCAAGTCGAGTCGAGTGTATCTCTAAACCAGTGTGGGCACGCAAAGTGCACTCACTGGGTGTAGTCCCCTAGACCGCCATCGGATGTTTGATTCGGCGGGGGTCTTCCTCGAATGTCACTTCATTGTTCTCTCGCTCGGTTGAATAACTTGATCCGAGTGGAATCCAAACCAGTGGGGGCACGCAGAGTGCACCCACTGGGTGTAGTCCCTGATGACCCACAAGTGTAGGGGATCTATCGTAGTCCTTTCGATAAGTAAGAGCGTCGAACCCAACGAGGAGCAGAAGGAAATGACAAGCGGTTTTCAGTAAGGTATTCTCTGCAAGCACTAAAATTATCAGTAACAGATAGTTTTGTGATAAGGTAATTCGTAATGGGTAACAAGTAACAAAAGTAAATAAGGTGCAACAAGGTGGCCCAATCCTTTTTGTAGCAAAGGACAAGCCTAGACAAATTCTTATATGAAGGAAAACGCTCCCGATGACACATGGGAATTATCGTCAAGCTCATATGATTCGCGTTCATTACTTTGATAATCTGATATGTGGGTGGACCGGTGCTTGGGTGCTGCCCTTCCTTGGACAAGCATCCCACTTATGATTAACTACTCTTGCAAGCATCCGCAACTACGAAAGAAGAATTAAGGTAAACCTAACCATAGCATGAAACATATGGATCCAAATCAGCCCCTTACGAAGCAATGCATAAACTAGGGTTTAAGCTTCTATCACTCTAGCAACCCATCATGTACTTATTACTTCCCAATGACTTCCTCTAGGCTCAAACAATGGTGAAGTCTCGTGTAGTCGACGTTAACATAACACCGCTAGAGGAAAGACAACATACATCTCATCAAAATATCGAACAAATACCAAATTCACATGACTACTTATAACAAGACTTCTCCCATGTCCTCAAGAACAAACGTAACTAGTCACAAATCAAAATCATGTTCATAATCAGAGGGGTATTAATATGCATATAGGATCTGAACATATGATCTTCCATTGAATAAACCAACTAGCATCGACTACAAGGAGTAATCAACACTACTAGCAACCCACAGGTACCAATCTAAGGCTTTGAGACAAAGATCGGATACAAGAGATGAACTAGGGTTTGAGAGGAGATGGTGCTGGTGAAGATGTTGATGGAGATTGACCCCCTCCCGATGAGAGGATCGATGGTGATGACGATGGTGATGATTTCCCCCTCTCATAGGGATGTTTCCCCGACAGAACAGCTCCACTGGAGCCCTAGATTGGTTCCGCCAAGGTTCCGCCTCGTGTCGGGGATGTTTCGTCCCGAAAGCTTGCTCATGATTTTTTCCAGGGTAAAAGACTTCATATAGCAGAAGATGGGCACCGGAGGCCTGCCACGGGGCCCACGAGGCAGGGGGCGCGCCCAGGGGGGTAGGGCGCGCCTCCCACCCTCGTGGATGGTGGGTGGCCCCCCTCTGGTTGATTCTTTCGCCATTATTTTTTATTAATTCCAAAAACTACCTCCGTGAAGTTTCAGGACTTTTGGAGCTGTGTAGAATAGGTCTCTAATATTTGCTCCTTTTCCAGCCTAGAATTCGAGCTGTCGGCATTCTCCCTCTTCATCTAAACCTTGTAAAATAAGAGAGAATAGGCATAAGTAGTATGACATAACATGTAATAACATCCCATAATGCAATAAATATCGATATAAAAGCATGATGCAAAATGGACGTATCAGTCCCCGAGACCACGGTCGACTGCTGGCAGTCGACTAGGGTCTGAGAATCTTTTTTTTTGCATACTCATGCTGGGCAGACCATGCTGAGTGGAAAACCGGACCAGTGGGGGCACGCTAAGTGCACCCACTGGGTGTAGTCCCCGAGACTACTGTTGAATGTTTGATTCGGCGGTAGTCTTTGAGCAATTTTCGCTGTGATTGACCTTTGATTCTATCGACTAACATATCTTATTTGCTGACCATAGAAATCTTGTGATCTTGGGGCCCAATTTGCTGAATTGGAGAAGAAGTAGATCAGCCTCAACTTCGACTTGGAGCTGGCCAAGAATAATCTCCAGAAAGCCTAGGAAGAAGAAGCTACCATGGGAGGTAATAATTCGTCGTCTGTCCACCTTATGACTTTTTTAGTCCCTTGAACCGAGTGACCCCACTTGAATAGATGTGCGTGGTGAAAACCGTCAACTCCAAGCTCGTCTGAAGAATGTTATTTCTTTAGATAAAATGAATCAGGCTTTGGATAAGAAGGATCAAGACCTTGCCGCAGCACAAAAGGAGATGCGGGAGAAAACATCACTTGCTGATAAGAAGCTGGCCTCATTCAATAAGTTGGAAGAGGAGAACTCCAAGTTGAACACTGTTGTTGCTGAAGCCAACAAGGAGGTTGCAAGGCTGAAGAAGGACAAGGATGCCTTGACTTACAAGGTTGGAAGTCTCACGACGAAGAAGGGCAAACTGGAGGCTTATCTGGGACGGCTTGCTGAGAAACTAGTCCTGAAGCTTGAAGGTACTTCCTCTCATCAGACTGATTTGCCATTGTCGACTCATTATTTAACTGTCGATTCATCGCTTTTCCGACTATGCAGAACTCTCTCAAGAGTTTGATGCAGAGACCGGGCGGATTGGGACATGTCTTTACCCCATAAACTCTCCTGTCAAAGATGATGTTGCGATGAACATGCTGCGATTGGAGTCTCGACTGGACAGTGCTGTGGATTATCTTGCTCGTCTTAAAGTGGCGATGTCGCGGATTGACACTGAACTCTGGCCCCGAGCAGAACTCCAGAACGATCTCGAGTCTCTGATGACTCGCCTGAATGAAATCCCTGGTCGACTGCAAGAGTGGAAGAAGTCGTTTGCTTGCGGTGGCGCCGATGTTGCTTTGTCGTTGGTCCGAGTCCACTGCAAGGATGTCAGAGAAGACAAGCTGGCGGCTCTCAAGGTTGCCAACACCAAGAAGCTCAACTTCCAGTCCTTCATGGACACCTTCATCGATGCCGCCAATTGTATCACAGACAGTATCAACCTTGACAGCTTCGTTGAGCCAGCAAGTCCTCCTCCCGCCGAGTGAACAAACATTATGCCCCACCTTTATTTGCCTCGGAATGCCGAGTGGTTTTGTAACCATTAAACTCTTTCAGGCCTGATGCCTGAGTACTTCTACCCGCTGTGGTTCTGAACTTTTGCGGGATTTATCTGAACTTGGTTTACTTTGAATATGATGGCTTTGCCTTTATCGCTTTCGGATGTTTTTTTTGATTCCGAGTGGAACTTGACCCTTCCACTCTTCGTCGAGTGGCTCGAACGACATGATCGATCGACACCTCGTCGTGCTTGTGAATCAGGGTGGAGCGTATGTTGTACTTGTGACGCAACTCTGACGATGTGTTCAGTCGACACCTCGTCATCCTTGTGGATCGGGATGGAGCGTACGTTGTACTTGTGATGTAGCTCTGACTATGTGTTCAGTCGACACCTTGTCGTCCTTGCGGACCGGGATGGAGTGTGTGTTGCACTTGTGACATAGTGATACGTCTCCAACGTATCTATAATTTTTGATTGTTCCATGCTATTATATTACCCCTTTTGGATGTTTATGGGCTTTATTCTACACATTTATATCATTTTTGGGACTAACCTACTAACCGGATGCCCAACCCATATTGCTATTTTTTTGCCTATTTCAGTATTTCGAAGAAAAGGAATATCAAACGGAGTCCAAACGGAATGAAACCCTCGGGAGCGTTATTTTTGGAACAAATCTGATCCAGAGAGCCTGGAGTGCAAGTCAAGAAAGCTCCGAGGGCCCCACGAGATAGGAGGGCGCGCCCCCTGTAGGGCGGGCCCCCTGTCTCGTGGGCCCCTCGGGCGTCCACCGACGTACTTCTTCCTCCTATATATGTCCACGGACCCCGAAAACATCCAGGAGCACCACGAAACACAATTTCCACCTCCATAACCTTCTGTATCAGCGAGATCCCATCTTGGAGCCTTCGCCGGCACTCTGCCGGAGGGGAAATCAACAACGGAGGGCTTCTACATCAACACCATAGCCTCTCCGATGAGTTGTTAGTAGTTTACCATAGACCTACGGGTCCATAGTTATTAGCTATATGGCTTCTTCTCTCTTTTTGGATCTCAATACAATGTTCTCCCCCTCTCTTGTGGAGATCTATTCGATGTAATCTCTTTTTGCGGTGTGTTTGTCGAGATCCGATGAATTGTGGGTTTATGATCAAGTTTATCTATGAATAATATTGGAATCTTCTCTGAATTCTTTTATGTATGATTGAGTTATCTTTACAAGTCTCTTCGAATTATCAGTTTGGTTTGGCCTACTAGATTGATCTTTCTTGCAGGAGAAGTGTTTAGCTTTGGGTTCAATCTTGCGGTGATCTTACCCAGTGACAGAAAGGGTTGCAAGACACGTATTGTATTGTTGCCATCAAGGATAACAGGATGGGGTTTATATCATATTGCATGTGTTTATCCCTCTACATCATGTCATCTTGCTTAAGGCATTACTCTGTTCTTATGAACTTAATACTCTAGATGCAGGCAGGAGTCGGTCGATGTGGAGTAATAGTAGAAGATGCAGGCAGGAGTCGGTCTACTTGTTATGGACGTGATGCCTATGTACATGATCATGCCTAGATAACGTCATAATTATTCGCTTTTCTATCAATTGCTCGACAGTAATTTGTTCACCCACCGTAATACTTATGCTCTCGAGAGAAGCCTCTAGTGAAACCTATGCCCCCCGGGTCTATCTCTTATCATATTTGCTTTCAATCTAATTTTATTTGCATCTTTACTTTTCTACATCTATATCACAAAATACCAAAAATATTATTATCTCTTTATCAGATCTCACTTTCGTAAGTGACCGTGAAGGGATTGACAACCCCTTTATTGCGTTGGTTGCGAGTTCTCAGTTTGTTTGTGTAGGTGCGTGGGACTTTTGAGGAGCCTCCTACTGGATTGATACCTTGGTTCTCAAAACTAAGGGAAATACTTACGCTACACTTTGCTGCATCACCCTCTCCTCTTCGGGGAAAACCAATACTAGCTCAAGACATAGCAAGAAGGATTTCTGGCGCCGTTGCCGGGGAGGTCTTCGCTCAAGTCAAGACATACCAAGTACCCATCACAAACCCATCTCCCTCGCATTTACATTATTTGCCTCTCATTTTCCTCTTCCCCACTTCACCCTTGCCGTTTTATTCGCCCTCTCTCTCCCAATCTCCTCCTCTCTTTTCGCTTGCCGTTTTTCTGTTTGCTTGTGTGTTGGATTACTTGTTGCCATGTCACAAGATAATACCAAGTTGTGTGACTTCTCGAATACCAATAATAATGATTTCCTTAGTACTCCGATTGCTCCTCTTAATGATGTTGAGTCTTGTGAAATCAATGCTGCTTTGCTGAATCTTGTTATGAAAGATCAATTCGCCGGCCTTCCTAGTGAAGATGCCGCTACTCATCTAAACAATTTTATTGATTTGTGTGATATGCAAAAGAAGAAAGATACGGATAACAATATTGTCAAATTGAAGTTATTTCCGTTTTCACTTAGAGATCGTGCTAAAATTTGGTTTTCGTCTTTGCCCAAAAATAGTATTGATTCTTGGAACAAGTGCAAAGATGCTTTTATCTCTAAGTATTTTCCTCCCGCTAAGATCATCACTCTTAGGAACGATATTATGAATTTTAAACAACTTGATCATGAGCATGTTGCCCAATCTTGGGAAAAAATGAAATTGATGCTTCGCAATTGCCCTACTCATGGTTTGAATTTATGGATGATCATACAAATTTTTTATGTCGGTTTGAACTTTGCCTCTAGAAATCTCTTAGATTCGGCCGCGGGAGGCACGTTTATGGAAATTACGTTAGGAGATGCTACAAAATTGCTTGATAATATTATGGCTAATTATTCTCAATGGCACACTGAAAGATTTTCTAGTAAAAAAGTGCATGCTATA
Source organism: Triticum dicoccoides (assembly GCF_002162155.2). NCBI lineage: Eukaryota > Viridiplantae > Streptophyta > Magnoliopsida > Poales > Poaceae > Triticum > Triticum dicoccoides. The sequence goes on along the minus strand of NC_041385.1, from coordinate 432,082,726 downwards.
GAAGAAATCAATGTTTTGGGTGGAAAGATGGATGAACTTATGAAGATGTTTGCTACTAAAAATACTCCTCTTGATCCCAATGATATGCCTTTGTCTTCCTTGATTGAGAATAATAATGAATCTATGGATGTGAATTTTGTTGGTAGGAATAGTTTTGGAAACAATGCTTATAGAGGAAATTTTAATGCTAGACCATTCCCTAGTAATCCCTCTAATAGTTATGGTAATTCCTACAATAATTCTTATGGTAATTTTAATAAGATGCCCTCTGATTTTGAGAATAGTGTGAAAGAATTTATGATTTCTCAAAAGAATTTTAATGCCTTGCTTGAAGAAAAATTGCTTAAAGTTGATGATTTGGCTAGGAACGTTGATAGACTTTCGCTTGATGTTAATTCTCTTAAACTTGGATCTTCTTCTCCTAAGCATGATATCAATGTGTCTCTCAAAGTAATGAGAATCTCCATTGACGAGTGCAAGGAAATAACCGCTAGATTGCGTGCTAAAAAAGAAAGCTTTATAAAAGCGTGTTCTTCTAGTCTCCATGAAAATAATGATGAGGATCTTAAAGTTATTGATGTGTCTCCGATTAGATCTATGTTTTGCAATATTAGTTTTGATGATTATGGGAGTGATGATGAATCAACTTTGCCTAGAAGGCGTCCCAAAAATTCGGAATCTTTAGATCGTGATGTTAAATTTGGTAAAAGAGAGATTGGAGAATCTTCAACTTCTAATATTGAAGCTACTATCTCGGATTTCAAGGAATTTTATTATGATAATTTCTCTTTAAAAGGTTGTATTTCCTTGTTGCAATCCGTTGTTAATTCTCCTCATGCTTACAGTCAAAATAAAGCTTTTACCAAACATATCGTTGATGCCTTGTTGCAATCTTATGATGAAAAACTGAATTTGGAAGTTTCTATACCTAGAAAATTTAATGATGAGTGGGAACCTACTATAAAGATTAGAATTAAAGATTATGAGTGTTTTGCTTTGTGTGATTTGGGTGCTAGTGTTTCCATGATTCCAAAAACTTTATGTGATATTCTAGGTTTCCATGATCTTGATGATTGCTCTTTAAATTTGCACCTTGCGGATTCCACCATTAAAAAGCCTATGGGAAGGATCAATGATGTTCTTATTGTTGCTAATAAAAATTTGGTGCCCGTAGATTTTATCGTTCTTGATATAGATTGCAACCTTTCTTGCCCTATTATTCTTGGTAGACCTTTCCTTAGAACGATTGGTGTGATTATTGATATGAAGGAAGGGAACATTAGATTCCAATTTCCTTTAAAGAAAGGCATGGAGCACTTTCCAAGAAAGAAAGTCAAATTACCTTATGAATCTATCATGCGTGCTACTTATGAACCAAGTGCCAAAGATGGCACTAGTTAGATCTATCCTTACTTTTATGCCTAGCTAGGGGCGTTAAACGATAGCGCTAGTTGGGAGGCAACCCAATTTTTCTTTATATTTTTTGTTTTTGCTCCTGTTTAGTAATAAATATTTCATCTACTCTCTGTTTAGATGTGTTTTTTTCTTTTAATTAGTGTTTGTGCCAAGTAGAACCTATAGGATAAGCTACGATGATAGTTGATTTGATTCTGCTGAAAAACAAAAACTTTGCACTCACGATAAAAAATTCAATAAATCACAGAAACATGCTTTTGCATTGATTCTTTTTGCTGCTGATCGATAGACAAATTGTCCAGTACGTCCTATTTTGTTAGGAGTTTTAAAGTTCCATAAGTTTGCGTTAGTTATAGATTGCTACAGACTGTTCTGTTTTTGACAGATTCTGTTTTTCGTGTGTTGTTTGCTTATTTCAATGCATCTATGGCTAATAAATTAGTTTATAAACCGTAAGGAAGTTGGAATACAGTAGGTTTAACACAAAAATAAATAAGGAATGCGTTCATTGCAGTACCTTATGTGGTGGTTTTGTTTTCTTTCACTAACGGAGCTTATAAGATTTCCTGTTGAGTTTTGTGTTGTGAAGTTTTCAAGTTTTGGGTAAAGCCTTTATGGACTATGGAATAAAGGGTGGAAAGAGCCTAAGCTTGGGGATGCCCATAGCACCCCAAGATATTCAAGAGTAGCCAAAAGCCTAAGCTTGGGGATGCCCCAGGAAGGCATCCCCTCTTTCGTCTTCGTTCATTGGTAACTTTACTTGGAGCTATATTTTTTTTCGCCACATGATATGTGTTTTGCTTGGAGCGTCGTGTATTATATTAGTCTTTGCTTGTTAGTTTACCACAATCATACTTGCTGTAACACACCTTTTGGGAGAAGCCTTTTGATTAGAATTTGCTAGAATACTCTATGTGCTTCACTTATATCTTGTGAGCTTGATAGTTTTTGCTCTAGTGCTTCACTTATATCTTTTAGAGCACGACGGTGATGTCTTAATTTTGAAGAAATTGCTAGTCTATCATGCTTCACTTATATCATTTTGAGAGTCTTTTAGAACAGCATGGTATTTGCTATTGTTACAAAGTTGGTCCTAGAATGATGAGCATCCAAGTTGGGTATAATTAAAACTATCATAGGAAGTGAATTGGATGCTATGATCAACTTGATACTTGATAATTGTTTTGAGATATGGAGGTAGTAATATTAAAGTCATGCTAGTTGGGTGATTATGGTTTTAAAGAATGCTTGTGTTGAAGTTTGTGATTCCCGTAGTATGCACGTATGGTGAACCGCTTTGTGATGAAGTTGGAGCACAATTTTATTTATTGTTTGTCTTCCTTATGAGTGGCAGTCGGGGACGAGCGATGGTCTTTTCCTACCAATCTATCCCCCTAGGGGCATGCGCGTAGTGCTTTGATTTTTTATTACTTCTAAATTTTTGCAATAAGTATATGAGTTCTTTTGATTAATGTTGAGTCCATAAATTATACGCACCCTTTCACCCTTCCACCATTGCTAGCCTCTCTTGTGCCGCGCAATTTTTGCCGGTACCATACAACCACCATACTCCTTCCTCAAAACATCCACCATACCTACCTATTATGGCATTTCCATAGCCATTCCGAGATATATTGCCATGCAACTTTCCACCATTCCGTTCATATGACACACATTACTTTTCTCATATTGCTCTTTGCATGATCATGTAGTTGACATCGTATTTGTGGCAAAGCCACCTTCATAATTTTCATACATGTCGCTCTTGAGTCATTGCATATCCCGGTACACCGCCGGAGGCATTCATATAGTCATATCTTGTTCTAGCTTTGAGTTGTAAATCCATAAAAGTGTGATGATCTTCATTATTAGAGCATTGTCCTCGTGAGGAAAGGATGATGAAGGCTATGATTCCCCCACAAGTCGGGATGAGATTTCGGACTTTACAAAAAGAAAAGAAAAAAGAAAAAGAAAAAAAAGAGGCCAAAAAAAAGAAAAAGGCCAAAGAAAGAAAAAAAGAAAAAAAAAGAAAAAATGAGAGAAAAAGAGAGAAGGGACAATGCTACTATCTCTTTTTCCACACTTGTGCTTCAAAATAGCACCATGATCTTCATGATAGAGAGTCTCATATGTTGTCACTTTCATATACTAGTGGGAATTTTTCATTATAGAACTTGGCTTGTATATTCCAATGATGGGCTTCCTCAAAAGAGCCCTAGGTCTTCGTGAGCAAGCAAGTTGGATGCACACCCACTAGTTTTATTTTGTTGAGCTTTCATATATTTATAGCTCTAGTGCATCCGTTGCATGGTAATCCGTACTCACTCACATTGATATCTATTAATGGGCATCTCCATAGTCCGTTGATACGCCTAGTTGATGTGAGACTATCTTCTCCTTTTTGTCTTCTCCACAACCACCATTCTATTCCACATATAGTGCTATGTCCATGTCTCATGCTCATGTATTGCGTGAAAGTTGAAAGAGTTTGAGATTATTAAAGTATGAAACAATTGCTTGGCTCGTCATCGGGGTTGTGCATGATTAAATACTTTGTGTGATGAAGATGAAGCATAGCCAGACTATATGATTTTGTAGGGATAACTTTCTTTAAGCCATGTTATTTTGAGAAGACATGATTACCTTGATTAGTATGCTTGAAGTATTACTATTTCTCATGTCACTATGAACTTTTATTTTGTATTATTTGGATCTGAACATTCATGCCACAATGAAAGAAAATTACATTATGAATTATGCTAGGTAGCATTCCACATCAAAAGTTCTCTTTTTATCATTTACCTACTCGAGGACGAGCAGGAATTAAGGTTGGGGATGCTTGATACGTCTCCAACGTATCTATAATTTTTGATTGTTCCATGCTATTATATTACCCTTTTTGGATGTTTATGGGCTTTATTCTACACATTTATATCATTTTTGGGACTAACCTACTAACCAGAGGCCCAGCCCATATTGCTGTTTTTTTGCCTATTTCAGTATTTCGAAGAAAAGGAATATCAAACGGAGTCCAAACGGAATGAAACCTTCGGGAGCGTTATTTTTGGAACAAATCTGATCCAGAGAGCCTGGAGTGCAAGTCAAGAAAGCTCCGAGGGCCCCACGAGATAGGAGGGCGCGCCTCCCTATAGGGCGCGCCCCCCTGTCTCGTGGGCCCCTCGGGCGTCCACCGACGTACTTCTTCCTCCTATAGATGTCCACGGACCCCGAAAACATCCAGGAGCACCACGAAACACAATTTCCACCTCCGTAACCTTCTATATCCGCGAGATCCCATCTTGGAGCCTTCGTCGGCACTCTGCCGGAGGGGGAATCGACCACGGAGGGCTTCTACATCAACACCATAGCCTCTCCGATGAGTTTTGAGTAGTTTACCATAGACCTACGGGTCCATAGTTATTATCTAGATGGCTTCTTCTCTCTTTTTGGATCTCAATACAATGTTCTCCCCCTCTCTTGTGGAGATCTATTCGATGTAATCTCTTTTTGTTTGTCGAGATCCGATGAATTGTGGGTTTATGATCAAGTTTATTTATGAATAATATTGGAATCTTCTCTGAATTCTTTTATGTATGATTGAGTTATCTTTACAAGTCTCTTCGAATTATCAGTTTGGTTTGGCCTACTAGATTGATCTTTCTTGCCATGGGAGAAGTGTTTAGCTTTGGGTTCAATCTTGCGGTGATCTTACCCAGTGATAGAAAGGGTTGCAAGACACGTATTGTATTGTTGGCATCGAGGATAACAAGATGGGGTTTATATCATATTGCATGTGTTTATCCCTCTACATCATGTCATCTTGCTTAAGGCGTTACTCTGTTCTTATGAACTTAATACTCTAGATGCAGGCAAGAGTCGGTCAATGTGTGGAGTAATAGTAGTAGATGCAGGCAGGAGTCGGTCTACTTGTTATGGACGTGATGCCTATATACATGATCATGCCTAGATAACATCATAATTATTCGCTTTTCTATCAATTGCTCGATAGTAATTTGTTCACCCACTGTAATACTTATGCTCTCGAGAGAAGCCTCTAGTGAAACCTATGGCCCCCGGGTCTATCTCTTATCATATTTGCTTTCAATCTACTTTTATTTGCGTCTTTACTTTCTGCATCTATATCACAAAATACCAAAAATATTATTATCTCTTTATCAGATCTCACTTTCGTAAGTGACTGAGGGAGTTCCGGACTAGGGGGTGTCCGGATAGCCAAACTATCATCATCGGCCGGACTCCAAGACTATGAGGATACAAGATTGAAGACTTCGTCCCGTGTCCGGATGGGACTTTCCTTGGCGTGGAAGGCAAGCTTGGCGATACGGATATGTAGATCTCCTACCTTTGTAACCGACTCTGTGTAACTCTAGCCCTCTCCGGTGTCTATATAAACCGGATGGGTGTAGTCCATAGGACGAACAACAATCATACCATAGGCTAGCTTCTAGGGTTTAGCCTCCTTGATCTCGTGGTAGATCTACTCTTGTAACCCACATCATCAATATTAATCAAGCAAGACGTAGGGTTTTACCTCCATCAAGAGGGCCCGAACTTGGGTAAAAACATCGTGTCCCTCGTCTCCTGTTACCATCCGCCTAGACGCACAGATCGGGACCCCCTACTCGAGATCCGCCGGTTTTGACACCGACATTGGTGCTTTCATTGAGAGTTCCTCTGTGTCGTCACCGATAGGCTAGATGGCTTCTTTGATCATCATCAACGACGTAGTCCAGGGTGAGACCTTCCTCCCTGGACAGATCTTCGTATTCGGCGGCTTTGCACTGCGGGCCAATTCGCTTGGCCAACTGGAGCAGATCGAAAGCTACGCCCCTGGCCGTCAGGTCAGATTTGGAAGTTTGAACTTCATGGCTGACATCCGCGGGGACTTGATATTTGACGGATTCGAGCCACAGCCGAGCGTGCCGCACTGTCACGTCGGGCATGATTTAGCTCTGCCGCCGGACAGTACCCTGGAGGCTGCACTCGAAACCGCTCCGATCTTCAATTCGGAGCCAGCTCCGCAGATCGAGGATGGATGCCTAGACACCGCCTCGGGGGCTGCAACCTCTACGGCGATAGAGCCGAACACTGACTTTGTCCCTCATAAAGCTCGTGACTCCAAGGTGCCGGACTCCTCCCGGACTCCGAACCTCCCACGCCCGCCCTGATCGAATCCGATTGGGCGCCGATCATGGAGTTCACTGCAGCAGACGTCTTCCAACACTCACCTTTCGGCGACATCTTGAGTTCGCTAAAATATCTCTCGTTATCAGGAGAGCCCTGGCCGGACTGCGGTCAGGACGGTTGAGATGCGGACGACGAAGAAATTCAAAGCCCACCCACCACCCACTTGGTAGCCACTGTCGATGATTTAACCGACATGCTAGACTACGACTCCGAGGACATTGACGGTATGGACGACGACGCCGGAGACGACCAAGAACCAGCGCCCACTGGGCACTGGACAGCCACCTCATCGTATGACATATACATGGTGGACATCCCAAAAGATGGGAATGGCGAAGGAAAAGAGGAGGATGACCCCTCCAAAAAGCAGCCCAAGCGCTGGCGTCAGCGGCGCCGCTCTAAATCCCGCCACAGCAAGAATGAAGACTCCGGCACCGGAGACAATAATACACCGGACAGTGCCGAAGACAACCTGCTCCAGCAAGATGCAGCACAGGAGGACGGAGACGCCAGCCCTTATGAAGGAGCGGCAGGGGAGGAGGCAGAGGATTATACGCCTCCCTCTAGAGACGAAGCGAGCCTCGACGATGACGAATTCGTCGTGCCTGAGGATCCCATCGAACAAGAGCATTTTAAACGCAGGCTTATGGCCACGGCGAACAGCCTGAAGAAAAAGCAGCAACAGCTTAGAGCTGATCAGGATCTGCTAGCCGACAGATGGACTAAAGTCCTCGCGGCCGAAGAGCATGAGCTCGAACGCCCCTCCAAAAGCTACCCTTAACGCAAGCTTCTCCCCCGATTAGAGGAGGAGGCTTACAAACCCGCATCACCAGGAGACAATACGGCTGACCGACCACCCCGTGGTCGCGACAGAGTGGCCTCTAGGCCCTTCACCAGACCCGTACCCCGGCATCGCTCGAAAAGCACATGGCCACAGGGGAACACTCCGGACTTGCGAGATATATTGGAGGATAAGGCAAGACAATCAAGATCGATCTATGGATCACGTGGGCGTCCCACGATACGTGACGACAATCGTCGCGCCGGAAACAGTAAGTCCGGCCAGGCCGAACAAAATAGACCAAGCTCCCTTGAGCTCCATCGTGATATCGTCCAGTACAGAGGCGCCGCACACCCACTATGCTTCACAGATGAAGTAATGGATCATCAAATCCCCGAAGGGTTTAAACCCGTCAATATTGAATCCTACGATGGCACAACAGACCCCGCGGTTTGGATTGAAGACTATCTCCTTCACATCCACATGGCCCGCGGTGACGATCTTCATGCCATCAAATACCTCCCCCTCAAGCTTAAAGGACCAGCCCGGCATTGGCTCAACAGCTTGCCAGCAGAGTCAATTGGGAGTTGAGAGGACCTGGAAGCCGCATTACTCGATAACTTCCAGGGCACTTATGTGCGACCACTAGACGCTGATGACCTAAGCCACATAATTCAGCAGCCAGATGAATCGGCCAGGTAATTCTGGACATGGTTCTTAACCAAGAAAAACCAAATCGTCGACTGTCCGGATGCGGAGGCCCTCGCGACCTTCAAGCATAACATCCGCGACGAGTGGCTTGCCCGGCACCTGGGACAGGAAAAGCCAAAATCCATGGCAGCCCTGACATCACTCATGACCCGCTTCTGCGCGGGTGAGGACAGCTGGCTAGCACGCAACAACAACCTCAGCAAAAATTCTGGCAGTCCGGACTTCAAGGACCGAAATGGCAGGCCGCGTCGCAACAAAAACAAAAGCCGCATTAACGACGATCATATTGAGGATACGGCAGTCAATGCCGGATTCAGAGGCTCCAAACCCGGTCAGCGGAAAAAGCCATTCAAAAGAACTACTCCGGGTCTGTCCAATTTGGACCGAATACTCGACCGCTTGTGCGAGATACACGGCACCCCCGAAAAGCCAGCTAACCACACCAACAGGGACTGTTGGGTATTCAAGCAGGCAGGCAAGTTAATTGCCGAAAACAATGACAAGGGGCTACATAGCGATGACGAGGACGAGACCCAACCGCTGAACAATAGAGGACAGAAGGGTTTCCCCCCACAGGTGCGGACGGTGAACATGATATATGCAACGCACATACCCAAAAGGGAGCGGAAGCGTGCACTCAGGGATGTCTACGCGATGGAGCCAGTTGCCCCGAAGTTCAATCCATGGTCCTCCTGCCCAATCACTTTTGACCGAAGGGACCACCCCACCAGCATCCGCCACGGTGGATTCGCCGCACTGGTCTTAGACCCAATCGTCGATGGATTTCACCTAACCAGAGTCCTGATGGACGGCGGCAGCAGCCTGAACCTGCTTTACTAGGATACAGTGCGCAAAATGGGCATAGACCCCTCAAGGATTAAACCTACCAAAACGACCCTTAAAGGCATCATACCAGGTGTAGAAGCCAATTGTACAGGCTCAATTACACTGGAAGTGGTCTTCGGATCCCCGGATAACTTCCGAAGCGAGGAGTTAATCTTCAACATAGTCCCGTTCCGCAGCGGCTATCATGCCTTGCTCGGACGTACTGCGTTTGCAAAGTTCAACGCGGTGCCGCACTATGCATACCTCAAGCTCAAGATGCCATGCCCTCGAGGAGTCATCACGGTCAACGGAAACACTGAACGTTCTCTCCGCACGGAGGAACATACAGCGGCTCTCGCGGCAGAAGTGCAATGCAGCCTCTTGAGGCAATTCTCGAGTCCGGCCTTTAAGCGGCCGGACACAGCTAAGCGCGCCCGGAGTAACTTACAACAAGACCACCTGGCACGTTCCGAGCACGCGTAGCAGTGAGGCCCCAACCCCAGCTCCTGCGAAACGTTAAAGCAGATCCTTCGTGTACACCATTACGCTCTGAAGATACCATGAGCATGGGGAGAGAGGCACGACCATGATAAACCCAGATTGCGGCTCAACCGCACCAGGGGCTCTCCAGTGTGTCGTTCTTTTTTTTTCTTTTTACCTTTTATTTTTACACACAGGACTCCGTTCGTCAGAGGCCCTGTCCGGCAGCAGATCTGCCGAACTCACGATGCAACAGCCAGGGAAGGATAAAGGCTACAACGAACATACAGGTGGTCTCCGTTACGAGCATTTTTATACACCAATCTGCAGCCTACCCCTGGAGGGGGACATGTTTAACAGTCACATACCTTGCTTATCGCACTATTTGTATCGTTCTGCATTCGTAGCAGCACTTATTGAATAAAACAATGCAGCACCTTTTTGCTTATAATTGCATTTCCTTTTCATACATATGTTCATTCACGGCATATTGCATCCGTACACTTTGGTACGGCTAATACACACTAGGGGCTTATGTTCCCCACGTCATGGTGTGATGAGCCGAACACTTTCACAAGTGCGGCACCCTGAACTTATAGCACTATATGCATCGGCTCCGAATCATGTCCTGGGTCAATAGTTGGGTTTGCCCGGCTCCCATGTTTTGGTACCTTATGTTCCATTATATCGGCTAAGGTAGCACTGGGAGAACCACTGCGATTGCGCCCCAGTTGAGCTGGGTTAACGCCTCAGTGGAGAAAGCTAAAACTGACCGTCATGATGAGGCGAGAGCCGGTCGCTGTTCGAGAGGTTTTTTGCGAGTCCTTAAAGACTTATGCCGCTTAGAGCGAGGAGACGGATACTGTCCGGCCAAGGCGTGGATAGCACCCCAAATTCGGCCTTCCGAAGACTAGGGGCTTCGCCGAAATTTAAAATTATAGAATTCTATGGCTAAGTGAGAGTGTTCAAGCGTTATAAGTCCGGTTGCCTTGTTCGCCGTGTCGAGTGCCTCCCTAGATGGACCCAAAAAATGGGAACAAGAGCGCTCGAGTTTATCCCGAACACCCCAGCACTCGTGGCATGGGGGCTGAAGCCGACGACTTGCCATCTCTCAGATTTGATAAACAGCCGCACAGAAGGTAATATTTTAAATTAACAAGCGTTGCTTAGCGCATATGAACCAAGTTTTCAGCGCACAGGATAACAAAATGCGAGTCAACTCAAATATTACATCTTTGGAGCACTCACCCGCAATAGTGCAGGCGCCCTTCAACACACTCTTATAATACATCTCGGGCGTGCGATGCTCCTTGCCCTCTGGTGGGGGGTCCGTCACAAGCTTCTGGGCATCCATCTTGCCCCAGTGCACCTTTGCGCGGGCAAGGGCCTGATGGGCACCCTCAATACAGGCGGAGTGCTTGATAACATCAACCCACGGGCACGCATCCACCAGCCGCCGCACCAGGCCGAAGTAGCTCCCAGGCATAGCCTCCTTAGGCCACAGCCGAACTATGAGGCCCTTCATGGCCTGTTCGGCCGCCTTGTGGAGCTCGACCAGCTACTTCAGCTGGTTGCTAAGGGGCACCGGATGTCCGGCCTCAGCATACTGAGACCAGAAGACCTTCTCCGTCGAGCTCCCCTCCCCGGCCCAGTAGAATGCGGCAGCATTGGACACACTGCGAGGAAGATCTGCAAACGCTCCTGGAGAGCTCCGAATTCGGGTAAGCGACAGGTAATTAACACTCACATGCTTACTTTGCATGAAAAATGCCTTACCCACTGCTATTTTCTTCACCGCCTCAATCTCCTGGAGGGCCTTGTAGGCTTCGGCCTTAGTGGCTTTGGCACTCTCAAGAGCCGTTGCAAGCTCAGACTCTCGAGTCTTCAAGTCATGCTCCAAGCTCTCATGTTTTTTCACGAGATCCTGGAGCTCTTGCTGTACCTCCGCCACCCGCGCCTCCTGCCTCTCTCGCTCGGTGCGCTCCGCGGCCACATTGCGTTCGGCCGCGGCCACCGCCTCCTTCAGGGCCGCCACCTCGTTAGTGGCCCCTGCAATACCCAAGTTATCCTTGTCATTTTTCTTGCAACCAAATCCTTTTCTGTAAGGTACAATTTTCATAAGGTATTACTCACCTTCTTTTTCCTCGAGCTGCTTCTTGGCACGGCCGAGCTCGTTCTCGGACCGCTCGAGGTTTTCCTTCAACGTATTGACCTCCGCAGTCAGTGCGGCGGAGGTCAGCAGCACGGCCTGCAATCCCATATTGACATATTTTCATTACTCCTGCGTTTATCTTTCTAAAGATCCTCAGTCCGACTTTTCTTTCCGAACACGAACCGAGCATCAGGGGCTACTATCTATGCGGTACCATTTTACATATATTGAAATTCTTACCTCAAAGCCTGTTAGAAGGCTGCTGCAGGCTTCGGTCAGCCCGCTCTTGGCGAGCTGAACCTTCTGAATCACCGCACTCATAACAGTGCGGTGTTCCTCTTTGATGGAGGCGCCATTGAGCGCCTCTAGCAAATTGTCCGCCACCTCCGGTTGGACGGAGGCAGCCGGCGTCGCGGTCTTGCCCTTCTTACGAAGGGGTCGCCCGCCGGACTCCGGAGCCACTGTGGCCTCCGGGGCCGAGTCCGGTGCAAAGTCCGGGAGGTTGTCCCGCGACACCTCCGGGGCCTCCTCCTCCTGGTAGGTCCCTTCCTGGGACCCCACCTCGGCGTCGTCCGCGGCACGGGGGGTGGAGGCAGTCAGAAGGGAATCCATATCCGACGCACCCAAGGACCCGCTCGACGAAACGGGAAGATCATCCTTGGGCGGACTGCAGGGTTGTATGCGGCATTAGAAAGACATTATGTGGCGAAAAGAAAAAACCTTGAAGTTATTGGGGAGTCCGGATACTTACGATCTCGCCAGGGGCTTGGCCCTTGGAGGCCAGTCCTCGTCGTCGTCACTCGCGTTGGCGGAGCGGTCCGGGGGAAGAGTTTTTCCCTTCTTGGACCCTTCGGCCTCCCTTATTGGGGAGGCCTTCCTTTTCTTCCCTCCCCCCGCTGGGGGAGAGGCTTTCTTCTCCTCCTCGCCTTGGTGGGAGGAGTCGGCCTCGGATTCATCATCCGATAGCACCTGAAAACGGGAACTCTTCCAAGTCCCCGTGGCCTTCTTCTTGGCCTTCTTCTCCGGCACCACGTGGGGTGCCGGAGCCAGCAGCCCCATTAGGCGGGCGTCCGCTGGGTCCTCTGGCAATGGGGCCGGACAGATAGTCCGTTCGGCCTTCACTAGCCAGTCCTGTCAAAGGTAAAGGGAGTTTAGATCCCGCATAGAGTCAAACTATGGAAAACAAGTGGCAAAATCACTTACCTCGTCAGCCGGACGCTGCGAGCGGAATCCGCGATCTTTGGTAGCGGATGCGGGAGCTTCGGCACCCTTGAACAGCACCTTCCAGACATCTTCGTACGTAGTGTCGAAGAGCCCGCTCAGGGTCTGGTGCTGCGCCGGATCGAACTCCCACATGTTGAAACCCCGTCGTTGGCACACGAGAATCCGGCGGATGAGCATGACCTGGACTATGTTGACAAGTTTGAGCTTCTTGTCCACCAGCTTCTGGATACAGGCTTGGAGTCCGGTCAGCTCCTCCGAGTTCCCCCGGATCAGGCCACTCTCTTTCCAGGAGGTGAGCCGTGTAGGGATGCCGGATCTGAATTCGGAGGCCGCTTCCCAATCAGTGTCACGCGTCTCAGTGATGTAGAACCACCCCGATTGCCACCCCTTGATGGTTTCCACGAAAGTGCCTTCCAGCCACGTAACGTGGGACATCCTGCCCACCATGGCGCCTCCTCACTCCGCTTGGCTGCCCTTCACAACCTTCGGCTTGACACTGAAGGTCTTGAGCCACAAGCCGAAGTGGGGCTGGATGCAGAGGAAGGCCTCGCACACAACGATAAACGCCGAGATGTTGAGGATGAAATTCGGGGCCAAATCATGGAAATCCAGGCCGTAGTAGAACATGAGCCCCCGGACGAAGGGATGAAGTGGGAAGCCCAGTCCGCGGAGGAAATGGGGAAGAAACACTACCCTCTCATGGGGCCTGGGGGTGGGGATGAGCTCTCCCTCATCGGGGAGCCGATGTGCGATGTCGCTGGACAAGTATCCGGCGTCGCGCAGCTTCTGGATCTGCCCCTCCGTGACGGAGGAGGCCATCCACTTGCCTCCCGCTCTGGACATAGTTGGAGAAGGTTGAGGTGAGAAGTGCGGACTTGGGCGCTGGAGCTCGAGTTCGCAGAGATGGATAAGCCAAGGAGGAAGAAGGCGCAGGTAAAAAGGTTGGATCTTTATCCCCTTATATGGGCGGACGGAAACACGCGTCCCCACCGGCCTGGTAAAACTCGCTTATCTCCCAAGCATCACAATTAATGGCACGGTTGGGTTACCCACGTCCGTATTGATGGGAATCCCGGAATAAGGGGAACACGATCTCTGCTTCGACAAGACGTGCCAAGGAAACCGCCTCGCTAAACGCGCTGAGGTGGAACAATAAAAATAATTCGAGTAAAGGCTTGGAAGTGGTGTGACGTCATGCCACAGAATACGTCAGCAGATTGATCTTGTGTAATACTATTCTCTCTACGGTGGTATGTGGAATTTATTTTTGCAGAGCCGGACACTATCCTGGTGTTCACAATCTCCTATAAAATTATTCGGAGGAGGAACCCGCCTTGCAATGCCGAAGACAATATGCGCGCCGGACTCGTCGTCATTGAAGCCTGGTTCAGGGGCTACTGAGGGAGTTCCGGACTAGGGGGTGTCCGGATAGCCGAACTATCATCATCGGCCGGACTCCAAGACTATGAAGATACAAGATTGAAGACTTCGTCCCGTGTCCGGATGGGACTTTCCTTGGCGTGGAAGGCAAGCTTGGCAATACGGATATGTAGATCTCCTACCTTTGTAACCGACTCTGTGTAACCCTAGCCCTCTCCGGTGTCTATATAAACCGGATGGGTGTAGTCCATAGGATGAACAACAATCATACCATAGGCTAGCTTCTAGGGTTTAGCCTCCTTGATCTCGTGGTAGATCTACTCTTGTAACCCACATCATCAATATTAATCAAGCAGGACGTAGGGTTTTACCTCCATCAAGAGGGCCCGAACCTGGGTAAAAACATCGTGTCCCTCATCTCCTATTACCATCCGCCTAGACGCACATATCGGGACCCCCTAGCCGAGATCCGCCGGTTTTGACACCGACAGTGACCGTGAAGGGATTGACAACCCCTTTATTGCGTTGGTTGCGAGTTATCAGTTTGTTTGTGTAGGTGCGTGGGACTTTTGAGGAGCCTCCTACTGGATTGATACCTTGGTTCTCAAAACTGAGGGAAATACTTACGCTACACTTTGCTGCATCACCCTCTCCTCTTCGGAGAAAACCAATGCTAGCTCAAGACGTAGCACATAGCTCAGAAGATCTTTGTGACTTAGGCGAGTTCGGGGTCGCGGTTAATCCCCCGAGTGGGAGGATTGCTCTCCACTCAGAGCGTTCTTTAACTTAGGCGAGTATGGGGTCGCAGCTAAGCCCCCGAGTGGGAGGATTGCTCTCCACTCGGAATGTTTTTTTAACTTAGGCGAGTACGGGGTCGTAGCTAAGCCCCCGAGTGGGAGAATTTCTCTCCACTCGGAATGTTTTTTTAACTTAGGCGAGTACGGGGTCGCGGCTAAGCCCCCGAGTGGGAGGATTGCTCTCCACTCGGTATGTTTTTTAACTTAGGCGAGTACGGGGTCGTAGCTAAGCCC
>NC_041385.1:431973615-432067110 GCF_002162155.2 Triticum dicoccoides | reverse complement strand
CTCCACTCAGAGTGTTTTTTAACTTAGGCGAGTACGGGGTCGCAGCTAAGTCCCCGAGTGGGAGGATTGCTCTCCACTCGGGATGTTTTTTAACTTAGGCGAGTACGGGGTCGCAGCTAAGACCCCGAGTGGGAGGATTGCTCTCCACTCAGAGTGTTTTTTAACTTAGGCGAGTACGGGGTCGCAGCTAAGCCCCTGAGTGGGAGGATTGCTCTCCACTCGGAGTGTTTTTTAACTTAGGCGAATCAGGTTTGCGACTAAGCCACCCACTGGGGGATTCGGACAGAAATGATTACGGGAAACCAATCATTAAGGTACTGCAAAAATCTTGTCTTTGGTAAGAAAACTGAAGGACTCTTATTACAACTCGTCGATCTGAGTGGTTTAGGTATAGAAAGGGCGAAGCAGCTCTGCGTTCCACGCGCGTGGCTCGTCCATGTTCTTGGCTACGTTGTAGATGTGGTATGCTCCGTTGTGAAGCACCTTGGTGATGATGAAGGGACCTTCCCAGGACAGGGCGAGCTTGTGAGGCCATTTCTGATCCACTCGGAGCACAAGGTCTCCTTCCTGGAATGCTCGACCTCTGACATTACGGGCATGGAATCGACGCAGATCTTGCTGACCTCACTCGGAAGCACAACCTCAATGTCGTACACCAAGAAGAAAGGGGTTCGGTCAGTCGACGGGTTTGGCATTGTTCTCACGCCCCATAGGATGGATGGTAACTCAATCACCCAAGCTCCGGCGGCGTGCTTGAGGTCGTGCTTCAGTCGGGGTTTCAGTCCTTGAAGGATCCAACCGTTCACCCTTTTTGCTTGTCCATTCGACTGCGGGTGTGTAACATACACGTAGTCGACCCGAGTGCCTTGGGAAGCACATAACGCTTTAAACTCATCAGAATCAAAATTGGAGTAGTTATTTGTGATAATGCTGTGAGGGACTCCATATCTGAATATCAACTCCTTGATGAAACTGACGGCAGTGCTAGAGTCAAGGTTTTTGATGGGCTTGGCTTCGATCCATTTGGTGAACTTGTCGACTGCTATGAGCAAATGAGTGAAACGACTTCTGCCAGTCTTGAACGGTCCAACCATATCCAATCCCCAGACTACAAATGGCCAGGCGAGTGGAATAGTCTTTAAGGCAGACGCAGGCTTATGAGACATGCTCGAGTAGAACTGACAGCCTGCGTAGTTGTCGACTATATCCTTTGCCATCCCATTCGCACGAGGCCAATAGAATCCTGCTCGGTATGCTTTGGCCACGATGGTCCAAGAGCATGCATGGTGACCACAGGTCCCCGAGTGGATATCGTTTAGGACCATTCGACCTTCTTCTAGGGTGATAAAACGTTGAGCAACTCCTGTGACACTTTCTCTGTAAAGCTGCCCTTTTATCACAGTGAAAGCTTTCTATCGACGGACTATCTGGCGGGCCTCGTCCTCGTCCTCCGTGAGTTCCTGCGGGAGCAGGTATGCGATGTACGTCACCGTCCAGTCAGGCGTGATCACTAAGACTTCCATGATCAAGTCAACCATAGCTGGGACTTCAATCTCAGTCGGATTGGTTGAACTTATCGGTTGCGGGGGCTCCTCCTTGAAGGGATCTTCTTGTACTGATGGAGTGTGGAGATGATCCATGAACACATTGCTGAGGATAGGCTTCCGAGTGGAACCTATCTTCGCTAGATCATCCGTGGCTTGATTCTTGATTCGGATTATGTGGTGGAGCTCTAACCCTTCAAACTTCTTCTCTAGCTTTCTCACTGCATTGCAATAACCGGTCATTGCTGGACTCCTGACGTCCCATTCCTTCATTACTTGATTAACCACTAAGTCTGAGTCGCCGTAGACCATCAAGCTACGGACGCCAAGTGAAATGGCCATACGCAACCCATACAATATTGCCTCATACTCATCTTCATTGTTTGAAGAATCAAAGTGGATCTGGAGGACATAACTGAGCTTGTCTCCTATTGGGGACACCAAAACCACCCCTGTGCCAGAGCCATTCAACATCTTGGACTCATCGAAGAACATAGTCCAATGCTCCTACTGAACCTGAGTCGGTTGTTGTTGTTCAATCCACTCTGCGAGGAAATCTGCTATAGCTTGGGACTGGATGGCTTTCTTTGCCTCAAACTTGATATCTAAAGGAAGGAGTTCAATCACCCATTTTGCCACTCGACCAGTTGCATCTTTGTTATTCAGAATTTCTGACAATGGGGCATCACTGACGACTGAAACCAAGTGGCCTGAAAAGTAGTGTGCAACTTTCTTCATGGTCAGGTAAATCCCATAAACAAGCTTTTGATAATGAGGATATCTCTGCTTGGACGGGCTCAAGACCTCTGAAATGTAATACACAAGGCGCTGAACTTTGAAGGCTTTACCTTCTTCTTCCTGCTCGACCGTGAGCACTGTGCTGACAACTTGTCCAGTGGCTGCGATGTAAAGCAGTAAAGGCTCCTTGCTGACTGGAGCGGCAAGCACCGACTGGGTGGAAAGCAGGGCTTTGAGCTCTTCAAACGCTGCTTCAGCTTCATCATTCCACTCGAACTTGTCAGACTTCTTCATCAGTCGGTAAAGAGGCAGTGCCTTTCCACTGAGGCGTGAGATGAATCGACTCAATATGGCCAAACAACCAGTAAGATTTTGAACATCGTGCACATGCACATGTGGCTTCATTCGGAGGATTGTGCCAATCTTCTCTGGGTTCACATCGATCCCTCGTTCAGAAACAAGGAAACCGAGCAACTATCCACCTGGGACTCCGAGTGTGCACTTTGATGGATTGAGCTTGATATCATATCTTCTTAAGTTGGCAAAGGTTTCAGCGAGTTCAGTCAGCAGGTCGGAACCTTTGCGTAACTTAACCACTATGTCATCCATGTATGCTTCCACATTCCGACTGATTTGAGTGAGCAGACACTTTTGAATCATGCGCATGAATTTGGCACCAGCATTCTTGAGGCCAAAGGGCATAATAACATAGCAAAAACACCCAAACGGGGTGATGAAAGTTGTCTTTATCTCGTCGGGTCCATACAGTCGGATCTGATGGTACCCGGAATAAGCGTCCAAAAAGGATAATCACTCACATCCCGCAGTTGAGTCGACTATCTGGTCGATGCAGGGCAGAGGAAAATGATCTTTCGGGCAGGCCCGATTGATGTGCTTGAAATCAATACGCATTCGAAGTGATTTATCTTTCTTGGGGACCATAACGACATTGGCGAGCCACTCGGAATGGTATATCTCGTGAATGAACTCGACAGGCAGAAGCCGAGCCACCTCCTCGCCAATCGCCTTTCTCTTCTCCGCGGCGGACCAACCGAGATGCTCTTTAAAGAGTTTTGCCTTTGAGTCGACTCGCAAACGGTGCTCAGCCAGTCCCCTAGGTACACCTGGCATGTCAGATGGCTTCCATGCAAATATGTCCCAGTTCTCACGGAGGAACTGGATGAGCGCTTCTTCCTATTTGCTGCCGAGTGTCGTTGAGATATGGGCCGGAGCAGCATTGGGGTCGGTTGGGTGAATGTGAACCGGCTTTGTCTCGCCAGCCGACTGGAATGCGGACTCCGAGGCAGGCCTCTTGGCATGCAGCAAATCACTCAGATCTGCAGTCTTCTGGTATTCTTGAAACTCTACTGCTCCCATCTGCTCATCAGCGATCTTCAAACCGTTCTGGAGACAATCCTCTGCTCTCTGCCGGTTTCCAGTGATCGCGATCACGCCTTTGGGTCCAGGCATCTTCAACTTGAGGTACACATAGCACGGTCGAGCCATGAAACTAGCATAAGCAGGTTTGCCTAGAATGGCATGATAAGCACTATTAAAATCCACTACCTCAAATGTCAACTTTTCCTTGCGGTAATTTAGGGAATCACCGAAAACCAGATCAAGAGTGATCTGACCGAGTGAATCGGCTTTCTTTCCTAGGATGATACCATGGAATCTCATGTTGCTCTCACTGAGTTTGGACCTCGGAATGCCCATCCCCTAGAGGGCCTCAGCGTACAATATGTTCAGACCACTGCCACCATCCATCAAAACTTTGGTCAGTCGGGTGCCCCCACCGACTGGGTTGACCACCAGCGCTTGCCGCTCAGGGGTAGCAACGTGCGGCGGGTGGTTGGACTGATCGAATGTAATAGGGGTTTTTGAGCACTTCAAATATTTCGGTGTTGCCGGAGCAACCATGTTCACCTCTCTGTTAATAAGTTTCAGTCGACTTTTGCTCTCAAGGTCAGCAAAAATCACCAAAGTGACATTAACATTGGGGTACGTAACCACCATCATCCTCTTTGTCTTCCTTCTTATCAGATTCTTTGTCCTTTTCACTGGGTTGGCTTTCTCGGAAGCTCTGGATCAGGAGTCGACACTGTCGAGTGGTATGCTTGGGGAGAATCAGATTCCCCTCCTCATCCTTTTTTGTGTGTATATGACACGGCAAATCAAGCACATCATTTCCTGCTTGATCTTTCACTTTTTTAGGGGTCCAAGTCCCTTTAGGCTTCCCCTTGAACTTTCCTTGGTTCAAAACTGCTGCCTCAACAGGGCCTGCTGCCTCAGCCTTTCGCTTCTGCTTCTGACTGGATTTTCCTTCTCCGGTGTCCTGGGCGACTAGTCTGTTCTTGCCACTATGGAGTCGGTCCTCTTCTTCGTCGTTAGCGTACTTGGTGGCAATCTCCATCATCCGAGCCAGAGACATGGCTCCGGTCCGACCGAACTTCAGATTGAGCTCTCTGTAGCGAACGCCTTCTTTAAAGGCACAAACTGCTTGGTGATCTGATACATTCTCCACTGTGTGGTGAAGAGTGATCCATCTCTGGATATAATCTCTCAAGGTCTCATTCTGCTTCTGCATGCAATGCTGCAATTCTGACAAACCAGCAGGTCTCTTGCAGGTGCCCTCAAATATTTTGGTAAACACCCGGGCCAACTCATCCCAACTGAAAATGCTTCCAGGGGCCAACTGATTCAGCCAAGCTCTGGCAGAACCTTCAAGCATCAAAGGGAGGTGCTTCATGGCCACCTCATCGCCGCCGCCACCAATATGCACAGCCACTCGGTAGTCTTCTAACCAAGTGTCGGGATTCGATTCTCCTATGAACTTACTGACGCCAGCCGCCAATCTGTAGTTGTGAGGGATCTCAGTGACTCAGATGGCTCTTCCGAAACACTCGGGGCCGGAAATGTGGACCCTGCTTCCACCGGGCTTGTCTCTTTCCAACCCCTCTCTGTATGCTCTGTTCCGGTCGACCAAACCTTGGACAAGGACTGACCTTGTGTCGAACCCAGGCTCTCTCGGGTCGACTGGAACTTTGCGGTCATTACCATACGGGCGCCTATCATCATACCACCGGGGCGCGTACGACCCGTCCCTTGGAAGGGGAGAAGGCACTCGACAGTGGTTGTCACGGGCATACTCACGGTCAAACTCTCCATGAGCTCTTCCTAGGTGCCGATCTCGGAGGTGATCATGATCTTCATGTCGCAAAGGCGACCCAGGACTGTGTGCCGACTGAACTGTATCTGCCCTTACTGACCTGATGTGGATCTTGTTCCGCGATTGGAAATGGCGGAGTTCAGCTCTCCTGCTGCTCGGAGCAGCGTTCTGATATGTTCCAAGCCCCTTCCAGCCTCTGAACAGGATGGCTGAATAGACTCTGCTATACGCGCAATAGCTGGAAGATTCTGGATCAGATTGCGGAATACCTCAGGTTTAGGCGGAAACAACTGTCGTGGACGTCGACTGGACTCGGAGATCAGTCGACGAGAACGTTCGTTGAGAGAATGTTGGAGATTCTCCAAACGAGCACGCTTAGCCGGTGTGGCCAGGCGCGCAACCTCCAAGGCCCGAGCCTCGGCGGTTTCCCCGATGATGGGGGTCTGGAGGGCCTCCATGTTGTGGTGGTGTAGCTCTTCCCTCTGCTGCGAGTTGAGAGGTTGGGGCTCGTACTCCTCATGGCCGAATGAAGGACCATCGCCACCACCATTGCCACCGCTACGGCGAAACCCAAGCGGGCTGTGACGAGAGTCGACCACGAGAACTTCTGCCGCGGGGTCACAGCTCCCGCTCTCGGAAAACGTACCTGCAGAGCCAGTCGGCAGGTCAACTGGACCGCAGTGAAATTTGTCGGGCTCGATTGCCGCGACTTGGGGGTGGTCGTCTTGCGAGCCACCGCATGCTTCACCCACCGTTGGAGCCACGACTGACCAGATCACTTGCGACAGCATCTAGCAGAGTGAGAAGGCGAGGCGAGGACAGACCGATACAGGGTCGACGGTTGCCGAAGGAGGACGCCGCAAGTACTCGCGCGGAAGTGCAATGATCCGCGGATCGGGAGAGCCTTGACATCGAGGGGGGCTTCCTGGAGCCAGGCGGAGTCGTCGACGACAAAAGTGAGCGCACTGAGTCGGAACTCGCGTCGCATGACCAAACCGCCGCCGGAAACCATGTTGATGAAGATTGGAGAAAACGCAACCTCGCCGGAAGTTGCGAAGACGCTTTGCCCCACGGTGGGCGCCAATTGTCATGGTACTAAGTCTGACAGTAAGAATAGGGGGTACGTATGAGGAGGCAAGGCCCTAGCTACAACGAGGTTGTACACATGAGTTTACGAGTTCAGGCCCCTCTCGGAGGAGGTAAAAGCCCTACGCCTCGGTGCCCTGAGGCGGTCGACTGTAATATGGGTGTGTGTTACAAGGGGTGCGAACCCTTGTCCCAGAGGAGGGGGTTGGCTTATATAGAGTGCGCCAGGACCCCAGCCATCCTCCGTTATAGGGGTTCAATGTACATTAAGATAGGACATTACTGGTAACGCCAGCTATAAAGTGTTATCAATGGTCTTTAAGACTACGAAGTGAACGCCTGACCGTTGTCATCCTGAGTGACCCTAAGCCTTCTGTACTTCGAGTGGTTTCCTGTATGGTCGAATGACTCCATCCAGGTCGAGTGAAATTGGGGGTATCCGAGTGAGGTGACTAGTCGAGTGGATTGCACTCGATGGCTTCAGTTGATACTTCCTGCTGTGCTTTGAATGTCTTTGCTTCTAGGGTAGTGACCTTGGGTAGGGTGTAGAGTTCAGGCCTATGACCCTACCCTAGGTCTATGGCATCATCAAAGACCTCGGTAAAGCTGTTTACATATTGGGCACCAAGATCTATAGAGATAGATCAAGACGCTTGATAAGATCTTTCAGCGAGTACATACATTGACAAGATTTTGAAGTAGTTCAAAATGGAACAGTCAAAGAAGGAGTTCTTGCCTATGTTGCAAGGTGTAAAGTTGAGTAAGACTCAAAACTCGACCACAACAGAAAATAGAAAGAGAATGAAAGTCATTCCCTATGCCTTAGCCATAGTTTCTATAAAGTATGCTATGTTGTGTACCAGACCTATTGCGTACCTATCATGAGTTTGGCAAGGGGGTACGATAGTGATCCAGGAGTGGATCACTGGACAACGGTCAAAATTATCCTTAGTTACCTAAGAGGACTAAGGAAATATTTCTTGGTTATGGAGGTGATAAAGAGTTCATCATAAAGAGTTACATCGATGCAAGCTTTTACACCGATCGTGATGACTCCGAGTCTCAATCTGGATACATATTGAAAGTGGGAGCAATTAGCTAGAGTAGCTCCATGCAGAGCATTGTAGACATAGAAAATTTGCAAACTACATACAACTCTGAACGTGGCAGACCCGTTGACTAAACTTCTCTCACAAGCAAAACATGATCACTCCTTAGTACTCTTTGGGTGTTAATCACATAGCGATGTGAACTAGATTATTGACTCTAGTAAACCCTTTGGGTGTTAATCACATACAAATGTGAACTATTGGTGTTAAATCACATGGCAATGTGAACTAGATTATTGGCTGTAGTCCAAGTGGGAGACTGAAGGAAATATGCCCTAGAGGCAATAATAAAGTTGTTATTTTATATTTCCTTATGTCATGATAAGTGTTTATTATTCATGCTAGAATTGTATTAACCGGAAACTTGATACATGTGTGAATACATAGACAAAACACCGTGTCCCTAGTATGCCTCTACTAGACTAGCTCGTTGATCAAAGATGGTTAAGTTTCCTAGCCATATACATATGTTGTCATTTGATGAATGGGATCACATCATTAGGAGAATGATGTGATGGACAAGACCCATCCATTAGGTTAGCATAATGATCATTCAGTTTTATTGTACTGCTTTCATGTCAAATACATATTCCTCCGACTATGAGATTATGCAACTCCCAAACACCGGAGGAATGCCTTGTGTGCTATCAAACGTCACAATGTAACTGGGTGATTATAAAGATGCTCTACAGGTATCTCCGAAGGTGTTTGTTGGGTTGGCATAGATCAAGATTAGGATTTGTCACTCCGAGTATCGGAGAGGTATCTCTGGCCCCTCTCGGTAATGCACATCATATGAAGCCTTGCAAGCAATATAACTAATGAGTTAGTTGTGGGATGATGCATTACAGAACGAGCAAAGAGACTTGCTGGTAACGAGATTGAACTAGGTATGAAGATACCGACGTTCGAATCTCGGGCAAGTAACATACCGATGACAAAGGGAATAATGTATGTGGACATAGCGCTTTGACCGATAAAGATCTTCGTAGAATATGTGGGAACCAATATGAGCATCCAGGTTCCGCTATTGGTTATCAACCAGAGAGGTGTCTCGGTCATGTCTACATAGTTCTCGAACCAGTAGGGTCCGCACGCTTAACGTTCGATGACGATATGTATTATATGAGTTATGTGTTTTGGTGACCGAAGGTTGTTTGGAGTCCCGGATGAGATCGTGGACATGACGAGGTGTCTTGAGATGGTCGAGAGGTAAATATTGATGTATTGGAAGGTAGTATTCAGACACCGAAAAGGTTCTGGAGTGCATCGGGTACATACCGGAGTACCATAGGGGTTACCGGAACCCCCCGGGGAAAGATATGGGCCATAGGAGGGAGGCTATCCAGCCCACAAGGAGCTGGCCTACCACCCACAAGGGAGGAGGCCGAATTGGACTAGGGAAGGGGGCGCCGCCCCCCTTTCCTTCTCCTACTCCCTCTCCTTCCCCCTTTCCCCCTCCAGTAAAAGGAAGGGGGGGGGGAATCCAACTAGTAGTCCAAGTGGGACTCCTTCCCACTTGGGGCGCGCCTAGGCCGGCCTCCTCTCCCTCCCTCATTTATATACGAGGCGGGGGCGCCCCTAGAAGACACACCAATTGCTCCAAGCCGTGTGCGGCGCCCCCCTCCATAGTTTACACTTCTGGTCATATTCTCGCGGTACTTAGGCGAAGCCTTGCGCGGATCACATCACCATCACCGTCACCCACGCCGTCGTGCTGACGGAACTCATCTAGTCCTTGACCCTCTACTGGATCAAGAGCTCGAGGGGCGTCATTGCGCTGAACGTGTGTAAAACTCGGAGGTGCCGTACGTTCGATACTCGATCGGTCAGAATGAGAAGACGTTCGACTACATCAACCGCGTTGAGAAAATGCATCTGCTTTCGGTCTATGGGGGTACGTGGACACACTCTCCCCCTCTCGTTGTTATGCATCTCCTAGATAGATCTTGCGTGAGCGTAGGAATTTTATTGAAATTGCATGCTACGTTCCCAACAAATTATGTGATATGCAAAAGAAAAGAGATGTGAATAATGATATTGTTAAGTTGAAATTATTTATTTTCTCGCTAAGAGACCGTTCTAAAACTTGGTTTTTATCCTTGCCTCAAATTTATATTGATTCATGGGATAAATATAAGGATGCTTTTATAGCCAAGTATTTTTCTCCCGCTAAAATTATTTCTATTAGAAATCAAATCATGAATTTTAAGCAACTTGAGCAAGAATATGTTGCACAATCTTGGGAGATAATGAAAGTAATGATTAAAAATCGCCCCACTCATGGTTTAAGCTTATAGATCATTATGCAAAATTTCTATGCGGGGCTAAACTTTGTTTCGAGAAATCTTCTAGACTCTGCTACAGGAGGTACTTTTAAGAGAATTACATTGGGAGAGGCTACAAAGCTTCTTGATAATATGAAGAAAAATTATTCTTAATGGCACACCAAACAAGCTCCAACTGGTAAGAAGGTAAACTCTGTCGAAGAAACTACTACTTTCAATGATAAAACAGATGCTCTTATGAATATTCTTACTAGCAAAAATGCTGAAGTTGATCCTAATGATGTGCCACTATCTACTTTGGTTGAGCAAAATAATGATGTTATTGATGTGAATTTTGTCGCTAGAAATAATTTCAACAATAATGCTTATAGAGGGAATTTTAATGCTAGACTGTGTCCTAGAAATTCCTCTAATAATTATGGTAATTCATGTGATGATGATGATGATGATGATGATGATGATGATAATAATAATAATAATAATTAATAGGGTACCTACTGAACCTGAGAACAACATTAAAGAATTTATTAGTTCTCAAAAGATTTTCAATGCTGTGGTAGAAGAAAACCTACATAAAGTTGGGGGGCGGGGGACGCTCAGCTCGTGGGGAAGAGGATGTGGACGACCGGTCTACGACTTCAGCATTAAAAAGGGTGTTGTGGGGGGCCTTGGTGGCCGATAGGCGGGCCCACCTCATGCGTGCAGCTTAAATGTGCGCGGTGGGAAGTGGTTGGGCGGCGGCATGCGGGACCGGGGCGGACGACGAGAAGCCGCGTGCGCGTCCTTTCATTGTTCGGTTTGGCACAAATCCACCACAGATTTTCTCTAGATTTGGGTTGAGATGGACACAATGTGGACAAGATTTGGTCTTGCCCTCGCTCATTGGGCCGTCCCATTTATCGTTTTGACCCAAACGGATTGAGACGGACGAAACAGGGTCGTCCGTTGGAGTTGGCCTAATAAGTAGAATAGATAGATGCAATGAAATGCATCTTGTAAAAAAGCTTCTTTTGAAAAAAAACTATTCATAACATCATTGCAGCACAAAGAAGGTAAGGGCACCTCCAAAGCGGACCCTCAAATCACCCGCATCCGTCCGCAACATGCTGTTCGGGCACAGTTTGCCATCCAACACAGTACCCATCGGCCTGCAGAGCGGTCTAGACGTCTGTTTTTCGGCAAACTGAAATCAAACAAGGGAAAGGGAAGCTTTCCAAGAGTCCGGATATCCTCGTGTCTAATCAAATGCCACCACACGCCCTTCTCTCTCCCTTCGGATGATGGAAGGCTGGCAATTAGCATTGGCGTTTGGTGAAAGCTACTTCATCTATTTTGGAACGGAAGGTGTACTAATTAGCATTGCATTTAGCGAAAGGTTTGCCTAGCAAAGCATGCATTTGGCGGAAGGTTCACTAATTTGGCCAGCCCACTTAATCGGAGCATATGGATGGAAGCTTCTAATTAGCATGCACACTAATTAGCACTGAACGGCCGAAGCTACTACTAATTAGCATGCATTGTTTCATTTTTTTCCTTAGTCATGGAAGTATTTGGCGGAAGCAAACTTAATCGGTCAAGTTTTTGCAGAAGCAAACTTTAATCCATGCAAGTATTTGACCGTTGCGGAAGCTACTAATTGGCGAAAGGTTTGCCCTAGCAAAGCATGCATTTGGCGGAAGGTTCACTAATTTGGCCGGACCGCTTAATCAAAACATATATTAGGTGGAAGTTTCTATTCCCTCCGTTCCTAAATATAAGTTTTTGTAGAGATTTCAATAAAAACTACATACGGATGTATATAAACATATTTTAGAGCGTGGATTTACTTATTTTGCTCCGTACATAGTCCGCATTAAAATCTCTTAAAAGACTTATATTTAGAAACAGAGAAGTAATTAGCATGCACACTAATTAGCACTGGATGGCGGAAGCTACTAGTTACTCGCTCTGTAAATTAATACTCCCTCCATCCAAAAATACTTGTCGGAAAAATGAGTGTACCTAGACGTATTTTAGTTCTAAATACACTCATTTTTATCCATTTCTCCGACAAGTATTTCCGGACGGAGGGAGTATAAGAGTGTTATCACTATTTTAGTGATGAAAGTATTTGGTGGAAGCAAACTTAATCATCCAAGTGTTTCGCGGAAGCAAACTTTAATCCATGCATGCAAGTATTTGACCTTTGGCGGAAGCTACTAAATAATTACACATGTTTTAGCGAAAGCCTTTCTTCGTGCTTGGTGGAGGCTACTAATCCATGGATTAGTACCATAATGAGTCATACATATTTCGCAGAAGATGTTAATAGCGGCGGACATTTTCGGCAACGGTTGGGTGGCCGGCTCCTGCATCAATGTCCACGGACTGGTCCCCCGGTCCGCGAACGGATACAATGTCTGGTTTGCGGGTCAGTGTTGGAGTTGCCCTGAGAAGCAATAAAACTTACATCCTTGTCTCTAAACCATCTAGCGATAATTACATGCACTGGGCGAGTCAAAGGCATGCCGCCGCCATAACTCCTTCCTCACCAGAACAGGACAACTTTGTTGTAGTAGACAGTTAGGAAATCGTCGTGCTCGGGCCCCAAGGAACCAGCAAACCGGAACAACAACCGTCGTCGATGAAGAAAAGCATAGATCGAAAGGACCCAACCTATAAACACAGAACTCAGACGAACAAAAGCCTGATTCAAGCAGATCTACCGAAGAAAAACATCGACTGTATCCCGCGAGATTCGTCGGGGATACACCTCCTCACACCCTCCGAATTCCATCAACACGTTACGTAGTAACAACGAGACATATCCGTGTATGAGTATGTGCTTTACTATGGGCAATTTGAAACTGCAGAAACGATTTGGTTTTTAACAGAACAACAAATATTCATTTCTTGCAGGTTGTCTTCAGGGCCACTACACTCATCCGTATGTGGTCGCTGCTCACTCCGACGGAGGCCAGAGAGCATTTGGTTACTGGATCTATCCGATGGAAGACGGTAACTCGGGCTATCTTCAACCGGTTTGGATGGCGGTCATGTAATAGGATAGGTGTTTAGTTTCCTATCTTTTTTTTGCCTGCCGATTGTGGCTGTCCTGTTTTTGCTTTCGTGCTCTATGTTGAGCATTTGTTCCTTTGTTTGAGACTACGAGACTTTTGTTGGACTTTTTGCTTATTAATAATTTGGCCGTATGCATCTTTCTGATGCAGAGGCCGGGGCAAACCCCCTCGTCGCAGATACACCTCCTCACGCCCTCCGGCCACGCTTGACGCATTGCCGGGACGGAGGCTAAGCAGGAAAAAAACTCTAAAGGAACTAAAAAACACCTAATAACAAAGCAGGAGCTCTCACACCAACAAGAGTTGGGATCCACCGCGTCTGCATGGCCCTAAGGACACATGATACGAGGCAAATCGGGCGCAACACCGGATGAGGAGGGGGGGGAGAGGGAGTCTAGCGTGGGTGTCGCTCATGGGAAGAGCAACGAGGAAACGTTTCGTGTCTTGTAAGGGGTTATATGTGGTACTGAGGGTGATATTTGCTAGATTCCTATAAACAAAGCAATTCGTGCTATTTTTTTTCTTTTGGCTAGAGAACAAAGCAATCACAACATAATTATTATTATTTTGCGAAAAAACTTCCAATCTATTCATCTTCAATCATGACAGTACAACAAATACCACAAATAAAAATTACATCCAGATTCGTAGACCATCTAGCGACGACTACAAGCACCGAAGCAAGCTGAAGGCGCGCCGCCGTCATCGCCCCTCTATCACCGGAGCCGGGCACAACTTGTTGTAGTAGACAGTCGGGAAGTCGTCGTGCTAAGGCCCCATAGGACCAGCACCCCAGAACAGCAACCGCCGCCGATGAAAAATAACGTAGATCGGAAAGATCCAAACCAAAGACACACGAACGTAGACGAACAACGACGAGATCCGAGCAAATCCACCAAAGATAGATCTGCCGGAGACACACCTCCACACGCCCACCAACGATGCTAGACGCACTGCCGGAATGGGGGCTAAGCGGGGAGACCTTTATTCCATCTTCAGGGAGCCACTGCCGTCTCGCCTTTCTGAGTAGGACACAAACCCTAACAAGATTGAAAAAAACGACTAAAAACAGAGCCCTCCCGCCAGCCCTTGCTAGGATCCACCGCGCCTCCATGGCCCTAGGGCCACCGGAGACGAGGCGGACCTGCGCCGGCGCCGGCGAGAGGCACAAACCCGAACTTTCTTTTTTGGAGGAGGAGGAGGAGGTGGATGAGGAGCCCTGCATAATCACAACATAACTACTTCCACCATCACAAATGAAATAAAAATGTAAATAATACAATAAAGTAAAAAATGAAACCTCATAAACAAATCAACTATGGAAACCAGAAACAAATTTAAGTAGTCATGTCACATGAACCCTTACAAGTATCTTAAGCTCTGGCCAAACGGTTCCTCTCAAATTAAGTTGCCTTATTGCTAGACCACCACCCGCATTCATTTTCGGCTGTTGGTAGCCAATATAGTTTGAAGACAAATATGGATGCGTGCACCAATCCTTGCTGAGGCAGTGGGATTATCTCAATTTTGAAGAAAAGTAAATACGGTTTGCTTGACTATACTAATAAGTTTGCAGCTTTGCTGTCCAGACGTCCACTGCCAGCTGCCAGCCTTTCCTGCTTGTGATAAACAACAAATTAAAGATTGTACAAGTGCGCGCAGTGCATGAAGGTGGCACGGTAGTGCAGTCTCAAACCGGAAATCCTTCGTCAGAAAGCTTGTCATCTTTCCCTCCCTTGATGGATTTCTTAATACTATGTGTTTTGGGTCTTCGCTGATGGTAACGAACAATAATTAAGAGTAAATTATGTGGCCTCTCAGCAGCCATTTTGTCAGGGGAAGCACGGTGACAGCCGGTCGTCGACGAGCAGTCATGCATGAGCTTGTAACTTGTAAGCAGCCTAGTGAGATTTTTTGTTCTCTGTGTGAGCCGTTGCGTTCGATCTCTATTGGTTTGACCATCAAAAAATGAATGAAGAAGAAAACTAAATTTGGGACCTGGCAAATAAAAGGTGAATCTCGCTGACCATCTCCCGTTCAATCTAACAGTGCAGTGCAGCATATAACAAGATTACTAAGATCATCAACCATGAGATATCCAAAGTTCAATTCATCGTCAAATTTATTTCCCATACACCATGATTAGATGGAGTGCATGAACGATACACACCCTAGGGGCAGTCTGAAACTGGTCAGATAGTTTGTTAGCTTTCCTTGAAAGGATTTCTTCAGCTCTTGGAGCTGTCCTTCACATGTGTCGATGGTTATGGAAAACAATGTGCCATCTAAGCAAAACTAGTTCATGTATAGGAGAAAGCAAACACCCTTTTCTTCTCTTCCAGGTCAGCAATGAGCAATTATCTTACGTGATTTCTTTTCTGAAGATAAGGCTAAAGTCACCAACCACATTTAGGACAACTGTTTATGTGCATCTCTACTTGTGAGACATTCACGAGCCGATTTCTCGTGATGGAGGGGTTTTCTTTGTTCCAAAGTTACTGAAAGACCACAAAAAGGATCACATGAGAGTGAGCTTGCACCGATCCGCTGACGCACCCTCCACTCCACATATACTATAAAGCCATCCGCCTGCAACGAACGCGATCAGCGTGCCTTGATGTTGAATCATCGGGGGATGTTAAATCGCGTCAACTCGGCGGCCAGGGTCGCCATACTGCTGGCTCTGCTCTGCTTTTGCTCTGCCACCTCTTCCTACTCTTTCCCCGACGACACGGCCTGTGCCCGTGCCAGTGGCATGGCGATGCCGGGTCCGGGTAATCTCCTCACGGTCGACCAATCCGGCAAAGGCGATTACAGGAAGATCCACGAGGCGATCGCCGCCGCCCCCGCGAACAGCTCCGCCCGCACTGTCATCCTGATCAAGCCCGGAGTCTACAGGCAAGTACCGCAAATGACCATTACCTTCTGAATTCTGAATTCTGATACGTGGTGTGGTGCATGCCTGATCGCCTGGAATCTGTCGTTGCAGGGAGAAGATCGTCGTCCCCGTGGACAAGCCCAACATAACACTTTTCGGCACGAGCGCCAACACGACCGTGATCACCTGGAACGAGCGCTGGGTATCCAGCGACACTTCCCCTACCGTGTCCGTTCTGGCCTCCGACTTCGTCGCCAGCCGCTTAACGTTCCGGGTAAGTCTGCCATCCATAGTTCGTGATTGCAAAGAAAGAGCGAGACGCGGGTGCTGACAGTTTCTTGCTAATTTTCTCGGGGTTTTAGAACACGTTGGGGACCAGCGCTCCGGCCATCGCGGCGAGAGTCATGGGAGACAGGGCGGCGTTCTACGGGTGCAGCTTCTCGTCGTTCCAAGACACGCTCCTCGACGATAACGGGCGCCATTACTACTGCGGGTGCTACATCGAAGGTGGCACCGACTTCATCTGCGGGAACGGCCGGGCTCTCTTTGAAGTAAGTACATGTTCACCCTTCTCACCAGCAAACCCGTGCGCATAGATGATAGATCATACGTACTTACCCCGTACGTACGAGAGGTTGCTGCCAAGTGCCAAGATCAACTAACAATGGTTCGTGTGCAGAAATGCCACCTGCACTCCACCTCGCCCAACGGCGGCGCGTTCACGGCGCAGAAGCGGGCGTCCGAGTTGAACCACACCGGATACAGCTTCGTCAGGTGCAAGCTGACCGGCGTCGGGGTCAGCACCTCCATCCTGGGGCGTCCATGGGAGCCCTACTCCCGCGTCGTGTTCGCTCTCACCTACATGTCCGCAGCGGTGAGCCCTCGAGGCTGGGATGACTGGAACCACACCGCCAACCAGAGGTAAACTTAGTCTTACTCCGCTGCCATTTTCCCGCCAAAGGAAGACCAATATATGACGCGCTTTGGCCTGGGTTTGCAACTTTGCATGCAGGACGGCGTTCTACGGGCAGTACCAATGCTACGGCCAAGGGGCGAAAACTGATGGTAGGGTTAAGTGGGCTCGCAACCTCTCGCCAATCGAAGCAGCCCCCTTCATGACCAAGGCCTGGATCGGTGGGCAGCAGTGGCTTCCGAAGCAGCCCCCTTCATGACCAAAAGGCTTGGATCGGTGGACAGCAGTGGCTTCCACAGAAAACAGTCGGTGGTGCGGGTTGTCATATATACTTGAGACATATCAGTGTTATTAGTGTTTTCATTTGAAGGATACAAGTTAAAGGAAAATACGTGGATGAATCCGGGAACATATGACCTCACTTTGGAAAACACATTTCTAAATGCCAAAAAATTCTGAAAAAATGTTGCACGCATATATTTTCATGTTCTATGTGCGCGCAGAAAGTTTCGTAAAAAAACTACTTTTTATTTGGCCCGTGCAAAAAAAAAACAGAAAATGTGTCATTGAACTTTATTTAGAAGCAGTGGAATTTGTCTTCTCTACGGAGGCAAAATAAAAAGACATTTTTCCGCAAAACGTTGTGTTGCACACATATTTTTTTTGAACATGTTCACGTGAAATTTCATTTTGATTTCTTTTACATTTTAAAACATGGTTAAATGCATTTTTTTAAAGCGATTTCATATGTACCCGAGTTCAGGGCGTGCCTTCTCAGAAGTTAACAGTTCTGTTTTAAAGGCCGAAAGTTTTTTTTTCACGGGGAGGAAAATTAGTAAGTTCATCAAAAGTCTGAATTGATGTAAATAGACGAACAATATCTTCTAAATCACTAAGCTTCCTAGGGGTAAAACTCCTAGGAAGCGATTGAGGCTACTGATTCATTTTGTCATTTCCATTTCGATCCCCTCGCATGTCCTTACATAGGTGTATATATGTCATTGACTCGCTTTCTCCATCTTTTCCCCTCGCCTCGCACGGTCTCAAGCACTCTAGATATACCAAATGCCACACACCTGATAGCATTCCCCACAATTGCCAGGGTGTAGATCGTTGAACTCATGGAATCAAGAGTGTACATGAGTGATACAGAGGAAGGGGGAGAGTTAGCTTGAGGAAGAAGCTCTATAGGAGGAGTATAAGAGTTTAGTGGATACAAATGATCTTGAATGTGCTGCACAAACACATCTAATAACTATATAAGCTACGACGCTCGGCTTGAATACAACTAGACCAGCGAATGACCCAATAGAAGATAGGAGCGATAGCACTCCCCTCTCCATGAAATGCAGCTTGGCCTCAAGTTGTAGGGATTTCAGAGAGCATGCTAGACCATTCACATGTTGTCATGGATACGGGAAGACTCCTCCACACAATCTTGTACTACTTGCGAGTGCACCCTCCGAATTTGACCAGCAGTGATTCCAGCACCTGAGCGGGTTTAGTCGAGTGTACCAGCTTTTGAGCATAGTTTAACTCTTCCTGGGATGCTGAGATAATGTAGATTCAAGAAGTTGTAGACGATAGGCAACCCCTCTCACCCGTTCCAAGACCTGAAAAGGCCCAAAATACTTGAACCCCAATTTGTGATGGTCCGTCGAGCCACCAATTGTTCCATGTACGAATAGAGCTTTAGAAAGACCCAGTCACCTGCTTGAAACACATGTTTAGATCGGTGTTTG
This sequence comes from Triticum dicoccoides, assembly GCF_002162155.2. Lineage (NCBI taxonomy): Eukaryota > Viridiplantae > Streptophyta > Magnoliopsida > Poales > Poaceae > Triticum > Triticum dicoccoides. The sequence goes on along the minus strand of NC_041385.1, from coordinate 432,048,584 downwards.
TCTTCTAGGGTCTTCATCCATTGTGGAGCTCTCAACATATGGTCTCTAATTATGGTTGTCATTGCATTCCGTTTAGCTACCCAAGTTGCAAGGTCGTTGGGTGTGGAGGATTGAAGATTGGCAACACCCAAATACGAGGTTCATACCCGTTGATCATATAATACACTGGGGGTGGCTCACCCATAAGGAACCCGGCGGCATGCGTACCAGGGGGCGCTAGGCCCATTAGAAACCTGACAACAGGAGGGAGCCTAGAGGAAGGGATAAGTGTTCCCTGAACACTTTGATCCCCAAGTTGATGGCGGCAGCGACCTAGATTGCATCTCCCATTTTAATACCCTAGCCTCCACCTTGTATATAATGGGAGGCTAGGGGCCCCTCATTCCGATCTAATCTCTAGTAGAACAAATCTTGGTAGTATCTCATCCACCCCATTGTAAACCCTCACACGAGGTATTTGTTGGGGAACGTAGCAGAAATTCAAAATTTTCCTACGTGTCACCAAGATCTATCTATGGAGAAACCAGCTACGAGTAGAAGGAGAGTGCATCTACATACCCTTGTAGATCGCTAAGCGGAAGCGTTCAAGTGAACGGGGTTGATGGAGTCGTACTCGTCGTGATTCAGATCACCGATGATCAAGTGCCGAACGGATGGCACCTCCGCGTTCAACACACGTACAGCCCGGTGACGTCTCCCACGCCTTGATCCAGCAAGGAGGGAGGGAGAGGTTGAGGAAGACTCCATCCAGCAGCAGCACAACGGCGTGGTGGTGATGGAGGAGCGTGGCAATCCCGCAGGGCTTCGCCAAGCACCACAGGAGAGGAGAAGAACTTGGGAGAGAGGGAGGGGCTGCACCAAAGGCATAAGGTATGTTTGGAGGCCCTCTTACCCCACTATATATAGGGATCCCAAGGGGGGGGTGCGCCAGCCCCTAGGAGATCCAATCTCCAAGGGGGCGGCGGCCAGGGGAGGAGTCCTCCCCCCCCAAGGCACCTAGGAGGTGCCTTCCCCTGCTGGGACTCTTCCTTTAGGGTTTCCCCAGGCGCATGGGCCTCTTGGGGCTGGTGCCCTTGGCCCATGTAGGCCAAGGCGCACCCCCTACAGCCCATGTGGCCCCCCCGGGGCAGGTGGCCCCACCCGGTGGGCCCCCGGGACCCTTCCGGTGGTCCCGGTACAATACCGATGACCCCGAAACTTGTCCCGATGGCCGAAACAGGACTTCCTATATATAAATCTTTACCTCCGGACCATTCCGGAACTCCTCGTGATGTCCGGGATCTCATCCGGGACTCCGAACAACATTCGGTAACCACATACAAGCTTCCTTTATAACCCTAGCGTCATCGAACCTTAAGTGTGTAGACCCTACGGGTTCGGGAGACATGCAGACATGACCGAGACGTTCTCCGGTCAATAACCAACAGCGGGATCTGGATACCCATGATGGCTCCCACATGTTCCACGATGATCTCATCGGATGAACCACGATGTCCAGGACTCAATCGATCCCGTATACAATTCCCTTTGTCAAGCGGTATTTTACTTGCCCGAGATTCGATCGTCGGTATCCAATACCTTGTTCAATCTCGTTACCGGCAAGTCACTTTACTCGTTCCGTAACACATCATCCCGTGATCAACTCCTTGGTCACATTGCGCATATGATGATGTCCTACCGAGTGGGCCCAGAGATACCTCTCCGTTTACACGGAGTGACAAATCCCAGTCTCGATCCGCATAAAACAATAGATACTTTCGGAGATACCTGTAGTGCACCTTTATAGTCACCCAGTTACGTTGTGACGTTTGATACACCCAAAGCACTCCTACGGTATCCTGGAGTTACACGATCTCATGGTCAAAGGAAGAGATACTTGACATTGGCAAAGCTCTAGCAAATGAACTACACGATCTTTTGTGCTAGTCTTAGGATTGGGTCTTGTCCATCACATCATTCTCCTAATGATGTGATCCCGTTATCAACGACATCCAATGTCCATAGCCAGGAAACCATGACTATCTGTTGATCACAACGAGCTAGTCAACTAGAGGCTCACTAGGGACATATTGTGGTCTATGTATTCACACGTGTATTACGATTTCCGGATAATACAGTTATAGCATGAATAAAAGACAATTATCATGAACAAGGAAATATAATAATAATACTTTTATTATTGCCTCTAGGGCATATTTCCAACAGTCTCCCACTTGCACTAGAGTCAATAATCTAGTTCACATCGCCATGTGATTAACACTCACAGGTCACATCGCCATGTGACTAACACCCAAGAGTTTACTAGAATCAGTAGTCTAGTTCACATCACTATGTGATTAATACTCAATGAGTTTTAAGTTTGATCATGTTGCTTGTGAGAGAGGTTTTAGTCAACGGGTCTGAACCTTTCAGATCCGTGTGTGCTTTACAAATCTCTATGTCATCTCCTAGATGCAGCTACCACGCTCTATTTGGAGCTATTCCAAATAACTGTTCTACTTGGAGCTATTCTAAATTGTTGCCCCATTGTACGTATCCGGTATCTCTACTTAGAGCTATCCGGATAGGTGTTAAGCTTGCATCGTCGTAACCTTTATGACGAACTCTTTTACCACCTCCATAATCGAGAAAATTCCGTAGTCCACTAGTTACTAAGGATAACTTTGACCGCTGTCCTGTGATCCATTCATGGATCACTCTTGTACCCCTTGACTGACTCATGGCAAGGCACACTTTCGGTGCGGTACACAGCATAGCATACTGTAGAGCCTATGTCTGAAGCATAGGGGACGACCTTCGTCCTTTCTCTCTATTCTGCCAAGGTCGAGCTTTAAGTCTTAACTTCGTACCTTACAACTCAGGCAAGAACTTCTTCTTTGACTGATCTATCTTGAACACCTTCAAGATCATGTCAAGGTATGTGCTCATTTGAAAGTATTATTAAGCATTTTGATCTATCCTTATAGATCTTGATGCTCAATGTTCAAGTAGCTTAATCCAGGTTTTCTATTGAAAAACACTTTCCAAATAACCCTATATGCTTTCTAGAAATTCTACGTCATTTCTGATCCATAACAATATGTCAACAACATATACTTATCAGAAATTCTATAGTGCTCCCACTCACTTCTTTGGAAATACAAGTTTCTCATAAACTTTGTACAAACCCAAAATCTTTGATCATCATCAAAGCATACATTCCAACTCCGAGATGCTCACTCCAGTCCTTAGAAGGATCGGTGGAGCTAGCATACCTTTTAGCATCCTTAGGATCGACAAAAACTTTCTGATTTTATCACATACAACCTTTCCTCACGAAAACTGGTAAGGAAACTCGTTTTGATATCCATCTGCCAGATTTCATAAATACAACTAATGCTAACATGAATCCAACGGACTTTAAGCATCGCTACAGATGAGAAAATCTCATCGTAGTCAACTCCTTGAACTTGTGAAAAACTTTTCGCCGCAAGTCGAGCTTCATGGACGGTGACATTACCATCCACGTCCGTCTTCTTCTTAAAGATCCATTTATCTCAATGGCTTGCCGATCATCGGGCAAGTCCACCAAAGTCCATGGATCCGTTCTCGGATTTTATGGCCTCGAGCCATTTATCGGAATCCGGGCCCACCATCGCTTCTCCATAGCTCGTAGGTTCATTGTTGTCTAGCAACATGACCTTCAAGACAGGATCACCTTACCATTCCGAAGTAGTACGTGTCCTTGTCGTCCTACGAGGTTTGGTAGTGACTTGATCCGAAGTTTCATGATCAATATCATAAGCTTCCACTTCAATTGGTGTAGGTGCCACAGGAACAACTTCCTGTGCCCTGCCACACACTAGTTGAAGAGACGGTTCAATAACCTCATCAAGTTTCCACCATCCTCCCACTCAATTCTTTCGAGAGATACTTTTCCTCGAGAAAGGACCCGATTCAAGAAACAATCCATATTGCTTTCGGATCTGAATTAGGAGGTATACCCAACTGTTTTGGGTTTCCTATGAAGATGCATTTTATCCGCTTTGGGTTCGAGCTTATCAACCTGAAACTTTTTCATATAAGCGTTGCAGCCCCAAACTTTTAAGAAACGACAACTTAGGTTTCTCTAAACCATAATTCATACGGTGTCATCTCATCGGAATTACGTGGTGCCCTATTTAAAGTGAATGTGGTTGTCTCTAATGCCTAACCCATGGACAATAGTGGTAATTCGATAAGAGACATCATGGTACGCACCATATCCAATAGGGTGCAACTATGATGTTCGGACACACCATCACATTATGGTGTTCCAGCCGGTATTAATTATGAAACAATTTCCACAATGTCTTAATTGTGTGCCAAAACTCGTAACTCAGATATTCATCTCTATGATCGTATCATAGACATTTTATCCTCTTGTCACAATGATCTTCTACTTCACTCTGAAATTACTTGAACCATTCAATAATTCAGACTTGTGTTTCATCAAGTAAATATTCTCAACATCTACTCGAATCATCTGTGAAGTAAGAACATAACGATATTCACTGCATGCCTCAGCACTCATTGGACTGCACACATCAAAATGTGTTACTTCCTACAAGTTGCTATCTTGTTCCATCTTACTGAAAACGAGGCTTTTCAGTCATCTTGCCCATGTGGTATGATTTGCATATCTCAAGTGATTCAAAATCAAGTGAGTCCAAACGGTCCATTTGCATGGAGTTTCTTCATGCATATACACCAATAGACATGGTTCGCATGTCTCAACCTTTTCAAAACGAGTGAGTCCAAAGATCCATCAACATGGAGCTTCTTCATGCGTTTTATACCATTATGACTTACATGGCAGTGCCACAAGTAAGTGGTACTATCATTACTATCTTATATCTTTTGGCATGAAAATGTGTATCCCTACGATCAAAATTCAATAAACCATTCCTTAATTCAGGTTTAATACTAATCTTGATGGTAGAGGGAGCGTGCGATGTTAGATCACATCAAACTTGGAAACACTTCCAACACGTATCGTCAGCTCACCTTTAGCTAGTCTCCGTTTTATTCCGTAGCTTTTATTTCGAGTTACTAACACTTAGCAACCGAACCGGTATCTAATACCCTTGTGCTACTAGGAGTACTAGTAAAGTACACATTAACATAATGTATATCCAATATACTTCTTTCGACCTTGCCAGCCTTCTCATCTACCAAGTTTCTAGGGTAATCCTGCTCCAGTGGTTGTTCCCCTTATTACAGAAGCACTTAGTCTCGGGTTTGGGTTCAACCTTGGGTTTCTTCACTAGAGCAGCAGCTGATTTGCCGTTTCATGAAGTATCCCTTCTTGCCCTTGCCCTTCTTGAAACTAGTGGTTTCACCAACCATCAACAATTGATGCTCCTTCTTAATTTCTACTTTCGCGGTGTCAAACATCGCGAATACCTCAAAGGATCATCATATCTATCCCTGATATGTTATAGTTCATCACGAAGCTCTAGTAGCTTGGTGGCAATGACTTTGGAGAAACATCACTATCTCATCTGGAAGATTAACTCCCACTTGATTCAAGTGATTGTTGCACTCAGACAATCTGAGCACAAGCTCAACGATTGAGCTTTTCTCCCTTAGTTTGCAGGCTAAGAAAATCGTCGGAGGTCTCATACCTCTTGACGTGGGCACGAGCCTGAAATCCCAATTTCAGCCCTCGAAACATCTCATATGTTCCGTGACGTTTCGAAAACGTCTTTAGTGCCTCAACTCTAAACCTTTTAACTGAACTATCACGTAGTTATCAAAACGTGTATGTCCGATGTTCGCAACATCCACAAACGACATTTGGGGTTCAGCACACTGAGCAGTGCATTAAGGACATAAGCTTTCTACTGATCGCATAATCGCTACTATCAACTTTCGACTATATTTTCTCTAGGAACATATCTAAAACAGTAGAACTAAAGCACGAGCTACGACATAATTTGGAAAAGGTCTTTTGACTATGTTCAAGATAATTAAGTTCATCTTATGAACTCCCACTCAGATAGACATCCCTCTGGTCATCTAAGTGATTACATGATCCGAGTCAACTAGGCCGTGTCCGATCATCACGTGAGACGGACTAGTCATCATCGGTGAACATCTTCATGTTGATCGTATCTACTATACGACTCATGCTCAACCTTTCGGTCTCCGTGTTCCGAGGCCATGTCTGCACATGCTAGGCTCGTCAAGTTAACCCTAAGTGTTTTCGCTGTGTAAAACTATCTTACACCCGTTGTATGTGAACGTAAGAATCCATCACACCCGATCATCACGTGGTGCTTAGAAGCGACGAACTGTAGCAACGGTGCACAGTTAGGGGAGAACACTTCTTGAAATTTTGTAAGGGATCATCTTATTTACTACCGTCGTCCTAAGCAAACAAGATGCATAAACATGATAAACATCACATGCATTCAAATAGTGACATGATATGGCCAATATCATTTTTGCTCCTTTTGATCTTCATCTTCGGGGCTCCATGATCATCATCGTCACCGGCATGACACCATGATCTCCATCATCATGATCTCCATCATCGTGTCTTCATGAAGTTGTCACGCCAACGACTACTTCTACTTCTATGGCTAACGCGTTTAGCAATAAAGTAAAGTAAGTTACATGGCGTTCTTCAATGACACGCAGGTCATACAAAAAATAAAGACAACTCCTATGGCTCCTGCCGGTTGTCATACTCATCGACATGCAAGTCGTGAATCCTATTACAAGAACATGATCAATCTCATACATCACATATATCATTCATCACATCCTTTTGGCCATATCACATCACATAGCATACCCTGCAAAAACAAGTTAGACGTCCTCTAATTGCTGTTTGCATGTTTTACGTGGCTGCTATGGGTTTCTAGCAAGAACGTTTCTTACCTACGCAAAACCACAACGTGATATGCCAATTGCTATTTACCCTTCATAAGGACCCTTTTCATCGAATCCGTTCCGACTAAAGTGGGAGAGACTGGCACCCGCTAGCCACCTTATGCACCAAGTGCATGTCAATCGGTGGAACCTGTCTCACGTAAGAGTACGTGTAAGGTCGGTCCGGGCCGCTTCATCCCACAATACCGTCGAAACAAGATTGGACTAGTAACGGTAAGCATATTGAACAACATCAACGCCCACAACTACTTTGTGTTCTACTCGTGCAAAGAATCTACGCAATAGACCTAGCTCATGATGCCACTGTTGGGGAACATAGCAGAAATTCAAAATTTTCCTACGTGTCACCAAGATCTATCTATGGAGAGACCAGCAACGAGTAGAAAGAGAGTGCATCTACATACCCTTGTAGATCGCTAAGTGGAAGCGTTCAAGTGAACGGGGTTGATGGAGTCGTACTCGTCGTGATTCAAATCACCGATGCTCCTAGTGCCGAACGGACGGCACCTCCGCGTTCAACACACGTACAGCCCGGTGACGTCTCCCACGCCTTGATCCAGCAAGGAGAGAGGGAGAGGTTGAGTAAGACTCCATCCAACAGCAGCACAACGGCGTGGTGGTGGTGGAGGAGCGTGGCAATCCAGCAGGGCTTCGCCAAGCACCATGGGAGAGGAGGAGTAGGGAGAGAGGTAGGGCTGTGCCAGAACTTCGTGTATAGCTCCCATGCGCCTCCCCACTATATATAGGGGTGGAGGGGCTGGTTTCTTGCCCTCCAAGTCCATTGGGGCGTTGGCCAAGGTGGGAGGAAAGAAATCTCATTATTTCCTTCCCCACCGATTGTTATCCCCCCTTTTTAGGGATCTTGATCTTATCCCTTCGGGATATGATCTTATTCCTTCTAAGGGGGGATCTTGGTGCGCCTTGACCAGGGGTGTGGGGCCTTGCCCCCACTACCCACGTCCATGTGGGCCCCCCCATGCAGGTGGGCCCCACTCCGGAACCTTCTAGAACCTTCCCGGTACAATACCGAAAAATCCCGAACATTTTCCGGTGGCCAAAATAGGACTTCCCATATATAAATCTTTACCTCCGGACCATTCCGGAACTCCTCGTGACGTCCGGGATCTCATCCAGGACTCCGAACAACATTCGGTAACCACATACAAACTTCCTTTATAACCCTAGCGTCATCGAACCTTAAGTGTGTAGACCCTACGGGTTCGGGAGACATGTAGACATGACCGAGACGTTCTCCGGTCAATAACCAACAGCGGGATCTGGATACCCATGATGGCTCCCACATGTTCCACGATGATCTCATCGGATGAACCACGATGTCAAGGACTTAATCAATCCCGTATTCAATTCCCTTTGTCTATCGGTATGTTACTTGCCCGAGATTCGATCATCGGTATCCAATACCTTGTTCAATCTCGTTACCGGCAAGTCACTTTACTCGTTCCATAACACATCATCCCGTGATCAACTCCTTGGTCACATTGCGCATATGATGATGTCCTACCGAGTGGGCCCAGAGATAACTCTCCGTTTACACGGAGTGACAAATCCCAGTCTCGATCCGCATAAAACAATAGATACTTTCGGAGATACCTGTAGTGCACCTTTATAGTCACCCAGTTACGTTGTGACGTTTGATACACCCAAAGCACTCCTACGGTATCCAGGAGTTACACGCTCTCATGGTCGAAGGAAGAGATACTTGACATTGGCAAAGCTCTAGCAAATGAACTACACGATCTTTTGTGCTAGTCTTAGGATTGGGTCTTGTCCATCACATCATTCTCCTAATGATGTGATCCCGTTATCAACGACATCCAATGCCCATAGCCAGGAAACCATGACTATCTGTTGATCACAACGAGCTAGTCAACTAGAGGCTCACTAGGGACATATTGTGGTCTATGTATTCACACGTGTATTACGATTTCCGGATAATACAGTTATAGCATGAATAAAAGACAATTATCATTAACAAGGAAATATAATAATAATACTTTTATTATTGCCTCTAGGGCATATTCACACGTGTATTTCGAGTTAGCTTTTATTTCCGGATAATACAGTTATATAATAATAATACGTTAGCTAGTCTCCGTTTATTCCGTAGCTTTTATTTCGAGTTACTAACACTTAGCAACCGAACCGGTATCCAATATCCTGGTGCTACTAGGAGTACTAGTAAAGTACACATTAACATAATGTATATCCAATATACTTCTATCGACCTTGCCAGCCTTCTCATCTACCAAGTATCTAGGGTAATGCTGCTCCAGTGGTTGTTCCCCTTATTACAGAAGCACTTAGTCTCGGGTTTGGGTTCAACCTTGGGTTTCTTCACTAGAGCAGCAGCTGAATTGCCGTTTCATGAAGTATCCCTTTGTTCCCTTGCCCTTCTTGAAACTAGTGGTTTCACCAACCATCAACAATTGATGCTCCTTCTTGATTTCTACTTTCGCGGTGTCAAACATCATGAATATTTCAAGGATCATCATATCTATCCTTGATATGTTATAGTTAATCACGAAGCTCTAGCAGCTTGGTGGCAATGACTTTGGGGAAACATCACTATCTCATCTGGAGGATCAACTCCCACTCGATTCAAGTGATTGTTGTGCTCAGACAATCTGAGCACAAGCTCAATGATTGAGCTTTTCTCCCTTAGTTTGCAGGCTAAGAAAATCGTCGGAGGTGTTATACCTCTTGACGTGGGCACGAGCCTGAAATCCCAATTTCAGCCCTCGAAACATCTCATATGTTCCGCGACGTTTCGAAAACGTCTTTGGTGCCTCTACTCAAACCATTTAATTGAACTATCACGTAGTTATCAAAACGTGTATGTCCGATGTTCGCAACATCGACAAACGACGTTGGGGTTCAGCACACTGAGCGGTGCATTAAGGACATAAGCTTTCTACTGATCGCATAATCGCTACTATCAACTTTCAACTATATTTTCTCTAGGAACATATCTAAACAGTGGAACTAAAGCGCGAGCTTACGACATAATTTGCAAAAGGTCTTTTGACTATGTTCAGGATAATTAAGTTCATCTTATGAACTCCCACTCAGATAGACATCCCTCTGGTCATCTAAGTGATTACATGATCCGAGTCAACTAGGCCGTGTCCGATCATCACGTGAGACGGACTAGTCATCATCGGTGAACATCTTCATGTTGATCGTATCTGCTATACGACTCATGCTCGACCTTTCGGTCTCCGTGTTCCGAGGCCATGTCTGCACATGCTAGGCTCGTCAAGTTAACCCTAAGTGTTTTCGCTGTGTAAAACTGTCTTACACCCGTTGTATGTGAACGTAAGAATCCATCACACCCGATCATCACGTGGTGCTTAGAAGCGACAAACTGTAGCAACGGTGCACAGTTAGGGGAGAACACTTCTTGAAATTTTGTAAGGGATCATCTTATTTACTACCGTCATCCTAAGTAAACAAGATGCATAAACATGATAAACATCACATGCAATCAAATAGTGACATGATATGGCCAATATCATTTTGCTCCTTTTGATCTTCATCTTCGGGGCTCCATGATCATCATCGTCACCGGCACGACACCATGATCTCCATCATCATGATCTCCATCATCGTGTCTTCATGAAGTTGTCACGCCAACGACTACTTCTACTTCTATGACTAACGCGTTTAGCAATAAAGTAAAGTAGTTTACATGGCGTTCTTCAATGACACGCAGGTCATACAATAAATAAAGACAACTCCTATGGCTCCTGCCGGTTGTCATACTCATCGACATGCAAGTCGTGAATCCTATTACAAGAACATGATCAATCTCATACATCACATATCATTCATCACATTCTTCTTGGCCATATCACATCACATAGCATACCCTGCAAAAACAAGTTACACGTCCTCTAATTGTTGTTGCATGTTTTACGTGGCTGCTATGGGTTTCTAGCAAGAACGTTTCTTACCTACGCAAGACCACAACGTGATATGCCAATTGCTATTTACCCTTCATAAGGACCCTTTTCATCGAATCCGTTCCGACTAAAGTGGGAGAGACTGGCACCCGCTAGCCACCTTATGCACCAAGTGCATGTCAATCGGTGGAACCTGTCTCACGTAAGAGTACGTGTAAGGTCGGTCCGGGCCGCTTCATCCCACAATACCGTCGAAACAAGATTGGACTAGTAACGGTAAGCATATTGAACAACATCAACGCCCACAACTACTTTGTGTTCTACTCGTGCAAAGAATCTACGCAATAGACCTAGCTCATGATGCCACTGTTGGGGAACGTAGCAGAAATTCAAAATTTTCCTACGTGTCACCAAGATCTATCTATGGAGAAACCAGCTACGAGTAGAAGGAGAGTGCATCTACATACCCTTGTAGATCGCTAAGCGGAAGCGTTCAAGTGAACGGGGTTGATGGAGTCGTACTCGTCGTGATTCAGATCACCGATGATCAAGTGCCGAACGGACGACACCTCCGCGTTCAACACACGTACAGCCCGGTGACGTCTCCCACGCCTTGATCCAGCAAGGAGGGAGGGAGAGGTTGAGGAAGACTCCATCCAACAGCAGCACAACGGCGTGGTGGTGATGGAGGAGCATGGCAATCCCGCAGGGCTTCGCCAAGCACCACAGGAGAGGAGAAGAACTTGGGAGAGAGGGAGGGGCTGCACCAAAGGCATAAGGTATGTTTGGGAGGCCCTCTTACCCCACTATATATAGGGATCCCAAGGGGGGGGGTGCGCCAGCCCCTAGGAGATCCAATCTCCAAGGGGGCGGCGGCCAGGGGAGGAGTCCTCCCCCCCAAGGCACCTAGGAGGTGCCTTCCCCTGCTGGGACTCTTCCTTTAGGGTTTCCCCAGGCGCATGGGCCTCTTGGGGCTGGTGCCCTTGGCCCATGTAGGCCAAGGCGCACCCCCTACAGCCCATGTGGCCCCCCCGGGGCAGGTGGCCCCACCCGGTGGGCCCCCGGGACCCTTCCGGTGGTCCCGGTACAATACCGATGACCCCGAAACTTGTCCCGATGGCCGAAACAGGACTTCCTATATATAAATCTTTACCTCCGGACCATTCCGGAACTCCTCGTGACGTCCGGGATCTCATCCGGGACTCCGAACAACATTCGATAACCACATACAAGCTTCCTTTATAACCCTAGCGTCATCGAACCTTAAGTGTGTAGACCCTACGGGTTCGGGAGACATGCAGACATGACCGAGACGTTCTCCGGTCAATAACCAACAGCGGGATCTGGATACCCATGATGGCTCCCACATGTTCCATGATGATCTCATCGGATGAACCACGATGTCAAGGACTCAATCGATCCCGTATACAATTCCCTTTGTCAAGCGGTATTTTACTTGCCCGAGATTCGATCGTCGGTATCCAATACCTTGTTCAATCTCGTTACCGGCAAGTCACTTTACTCATTCCGTAACACATCATCCCGTGATCAACTCCTTGGTCACATTGCGCATATGATGATGTCCTACCGAGTGGGCCCAGAGATACCTCTCCGTTTACACGGAGTGACAAATCCCAGTCTCGATCCGCATAAAACAATAGATACTTTCGGAGATACCTGCAGTGCACCTTTATAGTCACCCAGTTACGTTGTGACGTTTGATACACCCAAAGCACTCCTACGGTATCCAGGAGTTACACGATCTCATGGTCAAAGGAAGAGATACTTGACATTGGCAAAGCTCTAGCAAATGAACTACACGATCTTTTGTGCTAGTCTTAGGATTGGGTCTTGTCCATCACATCATTCTCCTAATGATGTGATCCCATTATCAACGACATCCAATGTCCATAGCCAGGAAACCATGACTATTTGTTGATCACAACGAGCTAGTCAACTAGAGGCTCACTAGGGACATATTGTGGTCTATGTATTCACACGTGTATTACGATTTCCGGATAATACAGTTATAGCATGAATAAAAGACAATTATCATGAACAAGGAAATATAATAATAATACTTTTATTATTGCCTCTAGGGCATATTTCCAACAGTATTCCACAATCAATGAATAACAACAAGCAGGAGGTAGGGCATTACTCCACCATGGAGGCCCGAACCTGGGTAAATCCCCGTGCGGCCTCCGATCTGTGACTTCGAGCTATGCAAGGTACCCTACCAAAGGTATTGAGAGAAATGTGCACCGTTAGTTGGCGCACTAGGCATGGAGTGTGTCGGTTGGAGACCGATCTCAGATCGGATCTTCCTCAGCTTCAGGCGGCCTCCTGCCACGAGAGAGCCTAACATTTGGTTCCATCACATTCACCATCGACGGGGCGGGCCAGGTCAACATCAACCCACCGTCTCGCCCTTTCTGCATGATCTACGTCATCGTCATGGCTTTCGTCATTAGCAACCATGGCGATCTTCGTATGTGTGTCCCGTTGATCCCTCAGATTGCATTGGCTTCTTCACCATCCCTTGTGGCATCTTCGCCACCAAACCCTGGCCGAGGAGGGTCATTCGGGCCCCGGAACACCAGGACCACTGATACGTCTCCATCTTATCTGTATTTTTTATTGTCCCATGCCAATATTCTACAACTTTCATATACTTTTGGCAACATTTTATATGATTTTTGGGACTAACATATTGATCCAGTGCCCAGTGTCAGTTCCTATTTGTTGCATGTTTTTTGTTTCGCAGAATATCCATATCAAATGAAGTCCAAACACGATAAAAACTTAAGCATTTTTGTGTGTGGAATATATGTGATTTTTGGAAAGAAGAATCAACATGAGAAGTGGTCAACAGGCCCCACAAGCTCATAGGGCACGCCCTAGGGCTTATGGACACCTTGTAAGTCGGTTGGAGGTATCCTTTGCCCGCAAGAATGAGAATATCCGGAAGAAAATCCTCTCAAAATTTCAGCCCAATCGGAGTTACGGATCTCTGGGAATTTAAGAAATGGTGAAAGGCCAGAAAACAGGAACCCGAAATAGAAGAGAAACAAAGAGATATATCCAATCTCAAAGGGGCTCCTGCCCCTCCGCCGCCATGGAGACCATGGGCCAGAGGGGAACCCTCCTCCCATCTAGGGGGAGGTCAAGGAAGAAGAAGAAGGAGGGGGTCTCTCCCCCTTCTCTCCCGGTGGTGCCAAAGTGCCGCCGGGGCAAGGATCGTGACAACGATCTACACCAACAACCTCGCTACCATCAACACCAACTTTCTCCCCCTCTATGCAGCAGTGTAACACCTCCTCTCCCCGTTGTAATCTATACTTAAACATGGTGCTCAATGCTATATTTTATTATCCAATGATGTGTGGCTATTTTATGATGTTTGAGTAGATCCATTTTGTCCAATGATCGTGATTGGTTTGAGTTGTATGTTTTATTTTGGTGTTGTCCTATGGTGCCTGAGGGAGTCTTGGATTATGGGGTCCTCGGAGAGCCGGCCTATGTGACATGGGCCGGACTGACGGGTCGTGAAGATACAAGAATAGAAGGCCTACTCCCGTGTCTGGATGGGACTCTCCTTTACGTGGACGGCAAGCTTGGCATCTGGATGTGTAGTTTCCTTCCTCTGTAAACCGACTTTGTACACCCCTAGTCCCCTTCGGTGCTTATATAAAACGGAGCGGGTAGTCCATAGGGGGAATCACAATCATACAGGCTAGACATCTAGGGTTTAGCCATCACGATCTCGAGGTAGATCAACTCTTGTAAACCCCTATACTCATCATAGTCAATCAAGCAGGAAGTAGGGTATTACCTCCATTAAGAGGGCCCGAACCTAGTTAAACATCGTGTCCCTTGCCTCCTTGTTACCTTCGATCCTTATATGCATAGTTCGGGACCACCTACCCGAGATCTATCGGTTTTGACACCGACATTGGTGCTTTCATTGAGAGTTCCTCCGTGTCGTCGACAGAAGGATTGATGGCTCGCCTTGTCATCAAAGAAAGCATCACTTCCGGAGAAGCCCTAGCTTTAGGGCGAATCCTCTGGCTCAGCAACTTCATTATGGGCTCTCGCCCGGCCGTTAAGCCTGAAGCAGCCCAACTCATCGCCAAAAATCGCCTCCATGTTGGCCCTGAATACTATGACAAGGTGGATCCGGTAGATGTATCGGCATTAAACGAACTGCTAGATTGCATCACCGCCCTGGGGGTCGCAACCGAGTATGATCGGATTGAGCTTAAACCCGACCAGAGATAAATCAGATCTTCGCCGATCACCCATCATGTGGAAATCATGGAGGAACAAGCCGAGAACAACTCTTCTCCTACGTTGAGAATGAAGTATGTTCGGGTTCCCAAACTCGGGGAACCGGACTCTCCCCTTCTGGAAGACACTTCCTGTCCTCCGAACATTGAATTGGGTACTAAGCCTGAAAACACACCGGATGCTCCGGAGCCCAGGCTCATAACCTTGGAAATTCTTCAGAATCCGGATTTCTCAGTGGGTCGGGGTTCGGATTCGATCCCGCCCACCCACCACAAGAAGTATTCCCCAAGAAACTCCGGTCCTCCGGACATATGCGACTTAATGTATGTGCGGCAGCAGCCTCAGGAAATAGTCCACCACTTTTGGGCTAGATTCCTGCTTGTTAAAAACAAGAACAAGGATTGCTGTGACGACGACGCGATCTCGGTCTTTTGCAACAATTGCACAGATGAGGGAATCCTTAATGCCCTCAACCGCCGTCGCATACTACACTTTGCCAAATTGTCACACATAGTACAGAAGTACTGCGCAATGGAAAGCGCCTGGAAAACCCAGACAACCTGCTGGGAACCGCATGCCTTTAGGCCATCCCCCCGGATGGGCAAAAAGGGTGCACCCTCGCGGAGCACCCAATCATCATCCCGTGGACAAGAAAATTAAACCCATTACGGGGCATAAAACTGTCCTCGAAGAATGGCTCGACAAACCCTGCAAAATTCACGTGATGCTGGACAACGAACCAACGCGTAGCCTTCGAGCATGTTGGATACTCCGGCAGGTGGCCAAAAGCGGCGAGGGTCTCCTCACTAACAACACTCCAAAGAACTATTCTTTGGAGGACAATGATCCCGAAGTATTCACAGTCTTCGAGACCTTTTCTTTGAATAATCGGCCCAAGAGAGCGCTCCGCGACCTCGCCGAAGTCTGCCACATGGCAGCAGTAAATCCTTGGAACGACACGGCGATCACTTTCAACGCCGATGATGAACCAAGAGCCCGCTCAGTCCAAGCACCAGCCACTTTGATTCTAAACCCAATCATAGACGGCTTTCGGCTCACTAAAGTGCTCATGGACGCTGGCAGCAGACTGAACCTCATTTACGAGGACACGCTCAATAAAATGGAAATGGTCAGGAGTTGTATTGAGCAAAGTAACACAACCTTTCGCGGTATTATCCCCAGTCGAGAAGCCAGATGCTCAGGAAAAATCAAACTCGATGTGGTATTCAGCACGCCGGAGAACTATAGGTCCGAAGAGTTACTCTTCCATGTGGCACCATTCAACAGTGGGTATCATGCTTTGCTCGGGCGAGATGCATTCACACGCTTCCAAGCCATACCCCATTACGGGTATATGAAGCTCAAAATGCCCGGGCCCAATGGAATTATCACTATCGCTAGTGATCCGGACATAGCACTCCGTGCCAAAAACAAAACCGCCTCTCTAGCCCTTGAGGCATTATCTGAGGCCCTCGCGGCCGAGGAATTGACCACTCTACGTTCCACAGTAGACAGGGACGATGTAATCCTCGATAAGAGATCCAAGTCTACCTCCTTCAAGCCGGCAGATGAAATAGTCAAATTTCAAGTCCACCTGACGGATCCCAATAAAATAGCTTCCATTGGAGCACAGCTGGATCCGACGGTGGACGCCACATTACGCGCATTCTTGCGTGAGAACTGGGACATTTTTGCCTGGCACCCTTCGAATATGCCAGGTATCCCACGAAGACTGAAAGGATACAAACAAGTCAAACAAACTCTGCGCCGATTCTCCGAACCCAAATGACAGGCTATGGGGGCGGAGCTAGCCAAGCTATTCGAAGCCGGGTTTATCAGAGAAATAAAACATCCGAACTGGCTAGCAAACCTGGTCATGGTACCTAAGAAGTATAAATCATGGCGCGTGTGTGTCAACTTAAAAGACCTTAATAAGGCTTGCCCTAAGGACCCCTTCCCACTACCTCGAATCAAGAAGATTACTGACGCAACCGCAGGGCACGATTCCCTATGCTTCCTCGACGCATACTCCGGATATCATCAAATTAAGATAAAAGAATCCGACCAAGCCGCAATGGCATTCATCACTCCGTATGGGACCTTCTGCTTCAATACTATGCCTTGGACTAAAAAATGCCAGCGCAACCTACCAACGCATGATTCAAACATGCCTGAAAAAACAGATCAACAAAACCGTGGAGGCGTACATAGATGATGTAGTCATCAAAACAAAACGTGTCGATTCATAGGTGGATGACTTATGCCTTACATTTGACAACCTCCGAGCATATGCCATACGACTCAATCCAGAATTATGCGTTTTCGGTGTTGCAGACAGAAAGCCGCTGGGGTTTATTGAAGGAAATATGCCCTAGACGCAATATTGAAGTTGTTATTTATATTTCCTTATATCATCATAAATGTTTATTATTCATGCAAGAATTGTATTAACTGGAAACTTAGTACATGTGTGAATACATAGAGAAAACATATTGTCCCTAGTATGCCTCTACTTGACTAGCTCATTTATCAAAGATGGTTATGTTTCCTAACCATAGACATGTGTTGTCATTTAATGAACGGGATCACATCATTAGGAGAATGACGTGATGGACATGACCCATCCATTAGCTTAGCATTATGATCGTTACAGTTTCATTGCTACTGCTTTGTTCATGACTTATACATGTTCCTCGGACTATGAGATTATGCAACTCCCGAATACCGAAGGAACACTTTGTGTGCTACCAAACGTCACAACATAAAAGGGTGATTATAAAGGTGCTCTAAAGGTGTATTCGAAGGTGTTTGTTGGGTTGGCATAGATCAAGATTAGGATTTGTCACTTCGTGTTTTGGAGAGGTATCTCTGGGCCCTCTCGGTAATGCTCATCACTATAAGCCTTGCAAGCAATACTAATGAGTTAGTTGCGGGATGAAGTATTACTGTGCGAGTAAAGAGACTTGCTGGTAACGAGATTGAACTAGGTATGATGATACCGATGATTGAATCTCGGCCAAGTAACATACCGATGACAAAGGGAACAACGTATGTTGTTATGCGGTTTGACCGATAAAGATATTCGTAGAATATGTAGGAACCAATATGAGCATCCAGGTTCCGCTATTGGTTATTGACCGAAGATGTGTCTCGGTCATGTCTACATAGTTCTCGAACCCGTAGGGTCCGCACGCTTAACGTTCGATGACGATTGGTATTATGAGTTTATGTGATTTGATGTACCAAAGGTTGTTCGGAGTCCTGGATGAGATCACGGACATGACGAGGAGTCTCGAAATGGCCGAGACGTAAAGATCGATTATTGGAAGGCTATATTCGGATATCAGAAAGGTTTCGAGTGATTCGGGTATTTTTCGGAGTACCGGGGAGTTACGGGAATTCACGGGGAGAAGTAATGGGCCTTATTGGGCTTTAGTGGAGAGAGGGGAGAAGGGCCAAGAGGTAGCGCGCACCTCCCCCTGCGCAAACCGAATTGGACAAGGGGTGGGGGCGCAACCCCCCTTTCCTTCTCCCTCTCATTGTCTTTCCTTCTCTCCTACTCCGAATAGGAAAGGGAATCCTACTAGGACTTGGTAGTCCTAGTAGGACTCCCTATGCTCGGCGCGCCCCCTAGGCCGGCCGCCTCCTCCCCCCTCCTTTATATACGGGGGAGGGGAGCACCCCAAGAACACACAAGTTGATCTTTAGCCGTGTGCGGTGCCCCCCTCCACAGTTTTCCACCTCGGCCATATCGTCGTAGTGCTTAGGCGAAGCCCTGCACTGGTAACTTCATCATCACCGTCACCACACTGTCATGCTGATGGAACTCTCCCTCGGCCTTAGATGGATCTAGAGTTCGAGGGACGTCACCAAGCTGAACGTGTGCAGATCCCGAAGGTGCCGTGCATTCGATACTTGATCGGTTGGATCGCGAAGATGTTCGACTACACCAACCACATTAACTAAACGCTTCCTCTTTCGGTCTACAAGGGTACATGGACACACTCTCCCCTCTCGGTGATGGAGATCATGAACACAAGATGATGATGGCCATATCATGTCACATATTTTGATTGCATGTGATTTTTATCTTTTATGCATCTTATTTTGCTTAGTACGACGGTAGCATTATAAGATGATCCCTTACTAAATTTCAAGGTATAAGTGTTCTCCCTGAGTATGCACCATTGCTACAGTTCTTCGTGTTGAGACACCACGTGATGATCGGGTGTGATAAGCTCTACGTTCACATACAACGGGTGCAAGCCAGCTTTGCACATGCAGAATACTCGGGTTAAACTTGAGGAGCCTAGCATATGCAGATATGGCCTCGGAACACTGGAGACCAAAAGGTCGAGCGTGAATCATATAGTAGATATGATCAACATAGAGATGTTCACCATTGAAAACTACTCCATCTCACGTGATGATCGGACATGGTTTAGTTGATATGGATCACGTGATCATTTAGATGACTAGAGGGATTTTTATCCAAATGGGACTTCTTAAGTAATATGATTAATTGAACTTTAATTTATCATGAACTTAGTCCTGATAGTATTTTGCAAATTATGTTGTAGATCAATAGCTCGCGTTGTTGCTTCCCTATGTTTTTTATATGTTCCTAGAGAAAACTAAGTTGAAAGATGATAGTAGCAATGATGCGGACTGAGTCCATGATCTGAGGTTTATCCTCATTGCTGCACGGAAGAATTATGTCCTTGATGCACCGCTAGGTGAAAAAACTATTGCAGGAGCATATGCAAACGTTATGAACGTTTGGCTAGCTTAATATGATGACTACTTGATAGTTTAGTGCACCATGCTTTACGACTTAGAATCGGGACTTCAAAGACGTTTTGAACGTCATGGACCATATGAGATGTTCGAGGAGTTGAAGTTAATATTTCAAGCAAATACCCAAGTTGAGAGAGATGAAGTCTCCAACAAGTTCTATAGCTAAAAGATGGAGGAGAATAGCTCAAGCAGTGAGCATGTGCTCAGATTATCTGGGTACTACAATCGCTTGAATCAAGTGGGACTTAATCTTCGAGATAAGATAGTGATTGACAGAGTTCTCTAGTCACCATCACCAAGTTATTGGAACTTCATGATGAACTATAATATGCAAGGGATGACGAAAGAAATTCTCGAGCTCTTCATGATGCTTAAATCGACGAAGGTAGAAATCAAGGAAAAGCATCAAGTGTTGATGATTAAACAAGACCACTAGTTTCAAGTAAAGGGCAAAGGGAAAGAAAGGGAACTTCAAGAATATTGGCAAGCAAGTTGTCACTCCCGTGAACAAGCCCAAAGCTGGACCTAAGCCTGAAACTAAGTGCTTCTACTTCCAAGGAAATGGTCACTGGAAGCGGAGTTACCCCAAATATTTCATGGATAAGAAGGATGGCAAAGTGAACAAAGGTATATTTGATATACATGTTATTGATGTGTACTTTACTAGTGTTTATAGTAACGTCTGGGTATTTGATACATGTTCAGTTGCTAAGATTAGTAACTCAAAATAGGAGTTACAGAATAAACAGAGACTAGTTGAGGGTGAAGTGATGACGTGTTGGAAGTGGTTCCAAGATTGATATGATCATCATCACACACTCCTTGTACTTTCGGGATTAGTGTTGAACCGAAATAAATGTTATTTGGTGTTTGCGTTGAGCATGAATATGATTAGATCATGTTTATTGCAATACAGTTATTCATTTAAGACAGAGAATAATTGGTATTCTGTTTACATGAATAAAACCTTCTATGGTCATACACCCAATGTTGATGGTTTATTGAATCTCGATCGTTGTAATACACAATTCATAATATTAATGCCAAAAGATGCAAAGTTGATAATGATAGTGTAACTTATTTGTGGCGCTGCCGTTTGGGTCATATCGGTGTAAAGCGCATGAAGAAACTCCAGAAAGATTGACTTTTGGATCACTTGATTATAAATCATTTGATACTTGCGAACCGTGCCTTATGGGCAAAGATGACTAAAACTCCGTTCTCCGGAACAATGGAACGAGCTACTGACTTATTAGAAATAATACATACATGTGTATGCGGTCCAATGAGTGCTGAGGCTCATGGCGGGTATCGTTATTTTCTGACCTTCACAGATGATTTGAGAAGATATGGGTATATCTGCTTAATGAAGCATAAGTGTGAAACATTTGAAAAGTTCAAAGAATTTCAGAGTGAAGTGGAAAATCATAGTAACAAGAAAATAAAGTTTCTACGATCTGATCATGGAGGAAAATATTTAAGTTACGAGTTTGGTCTTTCTTTAAAACAATGTGGAATAGTTTCACAGCTCACGCCACCTGGAACACCACAACATAATGGTGTGTCCGAATGTCATAACCGCACTTTATTTGATATGGTGCGATCTATGATGTCTCTTACCGATTTACCACTGTCATTTTGGGGTTATGCATTAGAGACAGCTGCATTCACATTAAACAGGGCACCATCAAAATCCGTTGAGACGACGCCTTATGAACTGTGGTTTGGCAAGAAACCAAAGTTGTTGTTTCTTAAGTTTGGGGTTGTGATGCTTATGTGAAAAAGCTTCAACCTGATAAGCTCGAACCCAAATCGGAGAAGTGTGTCTTCATAGGATACCCAAAGGAAATTGTTGGGTACACCTTCTATCACATATCTGAAGGCAAAAATGTTTGTTGCTAAAAATATATCCTTTCTAGAGAAGGAGTCTCTCTCAAAAGAAGTGAGTGGGAGGAAAGTAGAACTTGATGAGGTAATTATACCTTCTCCTGAATTGGAAGTACTTCATCATAGAAATTAGGTCCAGTGATTCCTACACCAATTAGTGAGGAAGCTAATGATGATGATCATGAAACTTCAGATCAAGTTACTACCGAACCTCGTAGGTCAACCAGAGTACGATCCGCACCAGAGTGGTACGATAATCCTATTCTGGAAGTCATGTTACTAGACCATGATAAACCTACGAACTATGAGGAAGCGATGATGAGCCCAAATTCCGCGAAATGGCTTGAGGCCATGAAACCCGAGATGGGATCCTTGTATGAGGACAAAGTGTGGACTTTGGTTGACTTGCCCGATGATTGGCAAGCCATTAAGAATAAATGGATCTTCAAGAGGAAGACAAACGTTGATAGTAGTTTTACTATCTATAAAGCTCGACTTGTCACAAAAAAGGTTTTCGACAAGTTCAAGGAGTTGACTACGATGATACTTTCTCACCCGTAGCGATGCTTAAGTCTGTCCAAATCATGTTAGCAATTGTTGCATTTTATGATTATGAAATTTGGCAGATGGATGTCAAAACTGCATTCCTGAATGGATTTCTGGAAGAAGAGTTGTATATGATGCAACCAGAAGGTTTTGTCGATCCAAAGGGTGCTAACAAAGTGTGCAAGCTTCAGTGATCCATTTATGGACTGGTGCAAGCCTCTCGGAGTTGGAATAAATGCTTTGATAGTATGATCAAAGCATATGGTTTTATACAGACTTTGGAGAAGCCTATATTTACAAGAAAGTGAATGGTTGCTCTGTAGCATTTCTAATATTATATGTGGATGACATATTGTTGATTGGAAATGATATAGAATTTCTGGATAGCATAGAGGGATACTTGAATAAGAGTTTTTCAATGAAAGAACTCAGTGAGCTGCTTACATATTGGGCATCAAGATCTATAGAGATACATCAAGACGCTTAATAAGATTTTTCAATGAGTAAATACCTTGACAAGTTTTTGAAAGAGTTCAAAATGGATCAGTCAAAGAAGGAGTTCTTGTCTGTATTACAAGGTGTAAACTTGAGTAAGACTCAAAGCCCGACCACGGCAGAAAATAGAAAGAGAATGAAAGTCAGTCCCTATGCCACAGTCGTAGGTTCTATAAAGTATGATGTGCTGTGTACCAGACCTATTGTGTACCTTGCCATGAGTTTGGCAAGGGGGTACAATAGTGATCTAAGAGTAGATCACTGGACAACGGTCAAAATTATCCTTAGTGAGGACTAAGGAAATGTTTCTCGATGATGGGGGGTGATAAAGAGTTCGGTGTAAAGAGTTACATCGATGCAAGCTTTTACACCGATCCAGGTGACTCTAAGTCTCAATATGGATACATATTGAAAGTGGGAGCAATTAGCTAGAGTAGCTCCATACAGAGCATTGTAGACATAGAATATTTGCAAAATACATACAGCTCTGAATGTGATAGACCCGATGACTAAACTTCTCTCATAATCAAAACATGATCACACCTGAGTAATCTTTGGGTGTTAATCACATAGCAATGTGAACTAGATTATTGACTCTATTAAACCATTTGGTTGTTGGTCACATGGCGATATGAACTATAGGTGTTAATCACATACAGATGTGAACTATTGATGTTAAATCACATGGCGATGTGAACTAGATTATTGACTCTAGTGCGAAGGAAATATGCCCTAGAGGCAATAATAAAGTTGTTATTTATATTTCCTTATATCATGATAAATGTTTATTATTCATGCAAGAACTATATTAACCGGAAACTTAGTACATGTGTGAATACATAGACAAAACATATTGTCCCTGGTATGCCTCTACTTGACTAGCTCGTTTATCAAAGATGGTTATGTTTCCTAACCATAGACATGTGTTGTCATTTGATGAACGGGATCACATCATTAGGAGAATGATGTGATGGACATGACCCATCCATTAGCTTAGCATTACGATCGTTACAGTTTCATTGCTACTGCTTTCTCATGAGTTATACATGTTCCTCAGACTATGAGATTATCCAACTCCCGAATATCGGATGAACACTTTGTGTTCTACCAAACGTCACAATGTAAAAGGGTGATTATAAAGGTGCTCTACAGGTGTCTTCGAAGGTGTTTGTTGGGTTGGCATAGATCAAGATTAGGATTTGTCACTCTGTGTTTCGGAGAGGTATCTCTGGGCCCTCTCGGTAATGCTCATCACTATAAGCCTTGCAAGCAATACTAACGAGTTAGTTGCGGGATGAAGTATTACGAAACGAGTAAAGAGACTTGCCGATAACGAGATTGAACTAGGTATGATGATACCGACAATCGAATCTCAGGCAAGTAACATACCGATGACAAAGGGAATGACGTATGTTGTTATGTGGTTTGACCGATAAAGATCTTCATAGAATATGTAGGAACCAATATGAGCAGGTTCCGCTATTGGTTATTGATCAAAGATGTGTCTCGGTCATGTCTACATAGTTCTCGAAACCGTAGGGTCCGCACGCTTAACGTTCGATGATGATTGGTATTATGAGTTTATGTGATTTGATGTACCGAAGGTTGTTCAGAGTCCTGGATGAGATCACGGACATGACGAGGAGTCTCGAAATGCTCGAGACGTAAATATCGATATATTGGAAGGCTATATTCGGACATCGGAAAGGTTCCGAGTGATTCAGGTATTTTTCGGAGTACCAGGGAGTTACGGGAATTCACCGGGAGAAGTAATGGGCCTTATTGGGCTTTAGTGGAGAGAGGGGAGAAGGGCCAAGAGATGGCACACGCCTCCCCCCTGCCCAAACCGAATTGGACAAGGGGTGGGGGCGCAGCCCCCCTTTCCTTCTCCCTCTCCCTCTCTTTCCTTCTCTCCTACTATCCTACTAGGACTTGGGAGTCCTAGTAGGACTCCTTATGATTGGCGCGCCCCCTAGGCTGGCCTCCTCCTTCCTCCCTCCTTTATATACGAGGGAGTGGAGCACCCCAAGAACACACAAGTTGATCTTTAGCCGTGTGAAGTGCCCCCCTCCATAGTTTTCCACCTCGGCCATATCGTCGTAGTGCTTAGGTGAAGCCCTGCACCGATAACTTCATCATCACCGTCACCACGCCGTCGTGCTAACGGAACTCTCCCTCGGCCTCAGCTGGATCTAGAGTTCAAGGGACATCACCAAGCTGAACGTGTGTAGATCATGAAGGTGTCGTGCGTTCAATACTTGATCAGTTGGATCGCGAAGATGTTCGACTACACCAACCGCGTTAACTAAATGCTCCCGCTTTCGGTCTACAAGGGTACGCGGACACACTTTCCCCTCTCGTTGCTATGCATCTCCTAGATAGATCTTGCGTGGTCGTAGGAATTGTTTTGAAATTACCGCGTTCCCCAACATTTATCGTCTCCAATAGAGGAATCGAGGCAAATCCCGCTAAAATCCGAGCCCTGTCACAGTTGGCAACACCAAAAGACCTCAAGCAGGTCCAAAAATTAGCTGGGTGTGTGGCAGCTTTAAGCCATTTTATCTCCAGACTAGGGGAAAAGGCGCTGCCATTATATGACTTGCTACACTGCACTGACCACTTCGTGTGGACGGACGCTGCCACAGCCGGATTGGAAGAAATAAAGGCTCTGTTAGCAAGTAACCCAATCCTGGCCGCACCAAACATCGGTGAACCGATGCTTCTCTACATATCTGCAACTCACCAAGTGGTGAGTGCGGTGCTCATCATCGAACAAGATGAGGAGGGACATAAATTCCCACTTCAGAAACTAGTATATTATGTATCAACAGTCTTTACACCATGTAAATCATGATACCCGCACTATCAAAAGATAGCATATGCGGTCTTTATGACATCCCGCAAGCTGCAACACTACTTTGAAGAGTGCTCCATCACAGTGGCTTCCGAAGTACCACTTAACGATATTATAAATAATCGGGACGCCACCGGCCGAATTGCCAAATGGGCCATTGAGCTCTTACCATTTGAAATAAATTACAAGCCACGTCGAGCTATTAAATCTCAGGTGTTGGCTGACTTCGTTGCCGAATGGACAGAGGCTGAAATCCCTAAAGAATACGACACATACTCCAAGTGGGTGATGCACTTCGATGGCTCTAAGATGTTAGCCAGATTAGGGGCTGGTGTCGGCACATACTCCAACTGGGTTATGCACTTCGATGGCTCTAAGATGTTAGCCAGATTAGGATCTGGTGTCGTCTTGACATCCCCCACGGGAGACACAATCCGTTATGTGCTCCAAATACTATATACAGATTCTAACAATTCAGCCGAATACGAGGCCTTATTGCACGGTCTCCGGATGGCCGTCTCCATTGGCATACAACGCCTTGAAGTGTGCGGGGATTCAAACCTCGCAATATCTTAGATAAATGGAGACTTCGGCGCAAAAGATTCGAGGATGGCGGCTTATCATAACGCCGTACTCAAAATGTCAGCTCGCTTTGAAGGGCTCAAGTTTCATCATGTGCCTCGAGAGAGTAATCAAGCTGCGGACATACTTGCCCGCATGGGCGCTAAACGCGACCCTGTCCCACCTAACACCTTTGTGGAGAGGCTCTTCAAGCCATCCATAGTGTGGCAGTATGATAGCGGCGGCATTGTTTTGGAGCCGACCATACTCCCGGATTCTGAACACAGTTCCGCTATCGTCAGGGGTTCAGGCACCGAGATAACACCATCGACCCATGAAATCATGGCTGTAATCGCCCCATGGACCAAACCTTTCCTCGCCTACCTTACTAGGAATGAGCTACCTGATGATCAGACAGAGGCCCATCGCATTGTTCAACGCTCGAAGGCTTACAAAGTCCATGAGGGGGAACTATACAAGAAAAGTACCACCGAAGTCCTACAAAGGTGTATCTCCGAAGAAGAAGGACGACAACTCTTGGTTGAAATACGTGCCAGTCTTGGTGGCCATCACGCCACTGCTCGGGCCCTTGTAAGTAAGGCCTTCCGTACGGGTTTCTTTTGGCCCACTGCCCGAGCAGATACACAAGACCTCGTACAGCAATGTGTTGGATGTCAGCTTTTCGCAGATCAAAGCCATATGCCGCACACTGCTTTGCGAATAATCCCCATTACGTGGCCTTTTGCGGTCTGGGGGCTTGACATGGTCGGACCCCTTAAAGGGGGAAGCCATAAGAAGAAATATTTACTGGTTATGGTCGACAAATTCACTAAGTGGATAGAAGCCAAACCAGTCAAAATGGCTGAGGCCGGACTAGACTTCATATCCGGTGTGGTCCACCGTTGTGGTGTGCCACATAGTATCATTACTGACAACGGCTCTAACTTTACGGCCGATGAGGTAAAAACTTGGTGCACTAATTTGGGCATTAAGCTCGATTACGCCTCCGTATATCACCCTCAGATAAACGGTTAGGTCGAACGAGCTAACGACTTGATAATGAGCGTCATTAAACCCAGACTAGTACGATCCTTGCATGAATCATACAAGCACTGGGTTGAAGAACTCGATTCCGTACTCTGGGGGCTGCGTACCATGCCCAATCGCACGACCGGATACACACCTTTTTTCATGGTGTACGGCGTCGAGGTAGTATTGCCTTGCGACATTATTCATGACTCACCTCGAGTGCGCATGTATGAAGAGAGGGAGGCCAAGCTTGAGCGCAAGACGATTTGGATGGCTTGGAGGAGGAGTGCGACGTCGCGAAGGCCTGTTCCGCATTTTACCAACAGCAAGCTCGGTGATATCAAAGCAGGGAAGTACGGGCAAAGACTTATAATGTCATTGAACTCGTCCTGCACCTACCAGCGAAGAAAAAGGACAAGTTCAAGCCCAAATGGGAGGGTCCCTTCATCATAGATGAAGTTCTCACTGGAGTAGCCTATCGCCTTCGCAACGCTTCGCATAATCGTTTGAAGCCAAACCCATGGAACACAACTCGGCTGCGAAGATTCTACGCCTAAGTCCACACTTGTAACTTTTTTTTCTTCGTCTTTTCTCCCTCTCACCCCTCTTTACTCTTTTTTTCGGTTTTTGTACAACTTCTACCAGTGTTCGAATCAACCGCACACTCGAGGGATATACATCATTAAATGTACATACCCCATTTCACCTGGGGGCTTCTTTTTACAGAAGCTTATTCTGATTATTATTTTGGAGCGTCAAGCTCCCAGTATATATGTGTTGTCTACTCATATGTGTCTTGTCTTCGCCATTATATGCACCTTTATGACTTAAATTTTGGCTAAGCTAGGTTGCCTGGCTCCTGTGCTTATGCCCTATGTTCCCTGCTTGTTCGACTAGGGCATAAAGAGAGCACCTCTGCGATTGTTACAGCTGGGTTATCCGGACGTCTACCTCGGATGGGTGAAGCCGAAAGCTAGCATTCTTAAGGGAATAATCGGTCGGCGGACAAGAGACAAACTGCCCATGTTGCAATATACGCCCCCAAATTATAAAGTGTACTGTGATTTCTCGCACCAGAGTTGATGTATGCGCAAAAACGCATCCTGGTCCAGGGAAAGGAACCCTTAACGGAACTATTCTCTTTGGAAGGTGTTTCTTACGATCAAATGTAATATGACATAACTCCCCGAATACAACTTGTTTGTTCAAGCAACTATGACTGGACTGCCTAGTTTCTAAACATGCCTTGGTGTTTACCAATGGTTTAAATATCCGGATACACTCCAAACCTTGGGTTCTGGAGGTCGAAGCGGAAAGTCTGCCATGACAATCATTTTACAATTCGGCTGGATAAAAGTTTGTTGATAAAATACATTACTACTTGGATCCAAAAACTTCTTGTTCCTCTAGACCCTCTAATAGGTTGTCTAGTTTACAATCCTGTTGAGAAAACTTAGCTGTTGTTTTCACTTCGTCGTACACTAAGCTAATAGGAATTTCTTTTCCATCTGGTCCCCAAGGTCTGACCCGGGCCATATGATTCGGATCAATCTTGGTATATTGTGTTTTCTCCATGGCCCAGGCTTCTCGAGCGCCTTCCCGACATGCTGATATCTTCCATAGCTCCAAACGACGACGAGCTCCCTTGAATAAATTCGTAAGCTCATCCATACTTCCTAGAGGGGAATCAGATGGTCATAAAGCCTTAGCCATGTTCCTCATTGCTTTCCGAGCTTGCTCGTGCACTTTGGACAGCTCTTGTAGCAAGTCGCCTTGGAATCCGGACACTTCTCCTTCGGGACGTCCGGTTAGCACATCTACAGAAGCAAAATTGTAAAATTTTCAAACAAATGACCATTTGATAGATAGGTTAAAAAGCATATTGAATATGCCGCCTTTCAACTTCTTGTTTTCCTTCAAAGCATCCGATAATTGGGATCTTAAATCCTTCAGTTCTTCGGCCTGCTTGATATTTGTGTCATGTAGTTTGTTCTTCTCAGTAATGGTCTGTGTCAATACACGTTGGCCAGCGGCTTCTTGCCCTTCGGCATGTTGCTTATCTGCTTGAGAAGCCCGTAGCCTCTCCTCCAGCTGATCTATCGAGCCTACCAACGAGACAAAAGCATAATTAAGCAACCTCGTTGTATTCACGGAGCCTTATCTCCAAGCTTCTGTTGTACTTACCATCATGTGCCTTCTTGGATTTCTTCAAATTTTCCAATTCGGCGGTGGCAGCAGACAGCTTTGTCTGGCATTCTTCAAGCTCCTTCGATAACTTGTTATTCCTCTCCATGAGTACCTAGCAATGTAATGACTCTTAAATCAGTTCGGCCAACTGCTTCAAGACTCAGGGGCTACTGGCATATGATTATTGAATCTGCACAAAAGATTCTTACTCGCATATCCATTGAAAGCTGGTGAGTGGATCCAGCAACTCCATCACGAGCAGCTCAGATATAAGCATCCGCTGAGTTGAGAGCATTAAAAGCCTCTTCAGTAAAATGTGGGTCGCGCATAGCCGCTCTCCGCCGTTCCCATCGCACTCTCCACTTTGGAGTTTGTGACGAATACATTATCTGAATCCTCCGGGAGATGACAATCTGACATTACTCCCGCATCCCCTCCAGTCCTTGTGGCAGGGTCCGGGGCTGGATCAGTCTGTGCATGGACGGCCAGGCCTCCGGATGCAGTCCAGCGTACACTCCTCCTGCAATATGGCGCAGTAGGGAACATCACCATCCGATCTATCTGCTGAGTGCGTACTAAAGGATTATACCTCTTCGATGCAGAAGAGGGTCCGGCTGTATCATTGTTCGCCTTTCTTTCCAGAGAGGCGCCTTGTGCAAGCGTCGTCTTCTTAGAGGGCGCCTTTACTATAGCACGCTGGTGTGAGCGTCGCCCCTTGGGAGCATGAGGTAGTGTGGTGGGTGAGTCATGGTGGGAAAACTCTTTTTAAGGAGATGTCTCCTGGGTACTTACATGGGAGGAAGGAAGAAGGCCGGGATAGTCGACTATTATGGCCACTTCCGGGCCATCATAGCTCGTCTGATAAAAGACTCCATCCTGAAAATCTACAAATATGTCCGGATCCTCTTCGTATCTAGGATCAAGGTCTCGATTATGGCCCTCTGGCTATGGAGGGGGCTGTAAATCCCCGCGACGACCTTTCTCCATTCCTATTAAAGGTAGTCGAATTAAGTTCGACTAAAAAGCATAGTTAAGGGAAAAGGATCAATTAAAATCAAAGACTCACCCAGTCAATGGGGGTATACATGGAGAAACCTTCTCGACACTTCAGGCGAGCGAAATCTTCTTTTTCCCTTTTAAAAAGGTCAGCCAACGTGGCGGCCAGCGTGGCGAAATTAGCTGGACCCTTGCGCCTACAACGAGAGGTGTCATCCTCTCCATTGTAATGCCACATGGGATGCCCCCTGGATTGAAGTGGCTGAACGCATCGCATTATTGAAATCGCCATTACCTCGACTATAGTTAGTCTGGAGTGGGCAAGTATTCTGATCTTGTTCACTAGCCTCTTAACCTCCGCACTATCTTCTTCTTCATAGCTTCGGGGATGCCAGCTGGCGCGCTTCTTTAAAGGGGCGGAGGAAAATTTGGGAAGACCTTGCCGGATTGGGCCTGGAAGGACAACATCTTTGATGTAGAACCACTCCGAGGGCCATTCTTCGGATGCCTTCTTCGGAGTGCCGGACAGGTATCCTGTTCCGCCTATATGCCATACTTCGGTGCCGCCCACCTCAAATATGGATCCCTTCTGGGAGCGAGGGACGAGGCAGAAATATTTCCTCCATAAATCAAAATGGGCCTCGCAGCCTAGAAACAGCTCACAAAGAGCAACAAAGCCCGTGTTGTGTAGACTGGAGCCCAGTGTGAGGTTGTGCAGTTGGAGACCGTAATACTCCAGAAAACCTGTGAGAAAAGGGTGGATTGGAAATCACACGGCCCTCAGTAAGAAGGAAACAAAGCACACCAGCTCCCCTTTATTGGGATTGTGGAATTTCTCCGCCCGGGCTTCGCCATTGAAGGAAGTTAATCCCGCCCGAATAGGGACTAGATCCGAGGGAGGAAGATATCCCTGCGCCCGAAGCTTGGTAAATTAGGCGTGGGGCACCGAGCAGCTCTCCCTGTCTCCTTCTTGAGGGCCTTGGGGATGCGAGGAAGAACAAGGAGTGTTGGCCATCTTTGGTCGGTTTCTTGTGGCAATCGCTAAGGATTTTCTCGTCTGGTGAAGAATGGAATCTGAGATTCAATCTCTTTAAATAAGCGCCTGCCCTACGTGGTCAAGGGGTTATTTGTAAAAATGCCTAGACCCTTTGCATTCGTATGACACGTGGAAGCCAAGGCGACGGCGCCACAGAAGCTAAAGAGCACAATATTTAATGTAAAAGTCGAACTATATAGAATTCGATGGGGAACTCGCCTTGCAAAGCCGAAGACATGAAGCTGGATACAACGACGTCATTGAAGGCAAGTTTGGGGGCTACTAAGGGAGTCCTGGATTATGGGGTCCTCAGAGAGCCGGCCTATGTGACATGGGCCGGACTAACGGGTCGTGAAGATACAAGAACAGAAGGCCTTCTCCCGTGTCCGGATGGGACTCTCCTTTACGTGGACGGCAAGCTTGGTGTCCGGATGTGTAGTTTCCTTCCTCTGTAAACCGACTTTGTACACCCCTAGTCCCCTACGGTGCTTATATAAACCGGAGGGGTTAGTCCATAGGGGGAATCACAATCATACAGGCTAGACATCTAGGGTTTAGCCATCACGATCTCGAGGTAGATAAACTCTTGTAAACCCCTATACTCATCATAGTCAATCAAGGAGGAAGTAGGGTATTACCTCCATTAAGAGGGCCCGAACCTGGGTAAACATCGTGTCCCCTACCTCCTTGTTACCTTAGATCCTTAGACGCACAGTTTGGGACCCCCTACCCGAGATCTGTCGATTTTGATACCGAAAGTGCCCTCCGTATCATGCAAGCATGTGGGATTCCCGCTGTAGGGTGTTGCAATATGTTCATGATTCGCTTATAGCAGGTTGCGTGAGTGACTAAAACACAAACCTGGGCAAGTGGGTTGTTGCATAAAGAGGACTTGATACTTGGTGCTATGGTTGGGTTTTACCTTAAGGATCTTTAGTAGTTGCGGATGCTTGCTAGAGTTCCAATCATAAGTGCATATGATCCAAGTAGAGATAGTATGTTAGCTCATGCCTCTCCCTAATATAAAATTGCAATAGTGATTACCGGTCTAGTTATCGATTGCCTAGGGAAAAATAACTTTCTGTGTAACAAAAGATTTCTACTAAACAACTAGCTTTATTATCTTGTAGTTTACTCATAGTTTTATTCTCATTAACTACATCTAGTTTTATTCTTGCAAACCTATCCTATCACACCTACAAAATAGTTTCATACTTGTTCTAGGTAAAGCGAACGTTAAGTGCGCGTAGAGTTGTATCGGTGGTCGATAGAACTTGAAGGGAATATAACTTCTGCCCTTAGCCCCTTGTTGGGTTTGACACTCTTACTTATCGAGAGAGGCTACAACTGATCCCTAGGCTACAATTGATCCCCTATACTTGTGGGTTATCAAGGACTTTTCTGGCACCGTTGTCGGGGAGCAATAGCATGGGGTGAGTATTCTTATGTGTGCTTGTTTGCTTTATCACTAAGTAGATTTTATTTTTTGTTCTAAGTTGTTCTGTATCTTTAGTTATGGATATGGAACACGAAATACCAAAAAAAATAGTTGTACTTGCTACTCATGGAGATGGGCAACCTCCTAAAACCCGTGATACTCGTTATGTGAAAAATATTAAACACTACTTTGATAATCCTGAGAAAACCCCATTCAACTTGATAATGTGAGACACGTTGGATCAACGTGAATACTTTAGGGATTTTTGCTTGACTAAAAAATGGAAACTCTTATGGGATCTAATTGCTATGCTGCATTGGTATGCTTGGGATCTATGCTTGAGATATGATTATACTTGTTTCTCTAGGATGAAGGCTCCACACCTTTCCTTTTAATGTAAATTTAATGATAATTAAACCTTGGCTTCTTATGCTAATGGTATATATGATTGCTGTTGGGAATCATTGCATGAAAAACAAAAACAAAAATCTACGTGCATGCAATGATCTATCCATGGAGATGCATAGCAACGAGGGGGAGAGTGTGTCTATGTACCCTCGTAGACCGTAAGCGGAAGCGTTTCACAACACGGTTGATGTAATCGAACTTTCTTCGCGATCCATCGATCAAGTACCGAACGTACGGCACCTCCGTGTTCTGCACACGTTCAGTTCGATGACGTCCCTCGCCTTCTTGATCCAGCAAGACATCGAGGTAGTAGATGAGTTCCGTTAGCACGACGGTGTGGTGACGGTGATGGTGAAGTGATCTTCGCAGGGCTTCGCCTAAGCAATACGAAAATATGACCGGGGAAGTAAACGATGGAGGGGGCGCCGCACACGGCTAGGATAATGTCTGGGGTGTGCTAGGCACCCCCTCCCACATATATATAGGTGGGGGGAGGAGGGAGCAGCCAGGGGGAGCCCCAAGTAGGATCCAAATCCTACTTGGGGTTTCCCCGAGTGGCGCCCCCTGCCTTTTTTCACTGGAGAAGAAAGGGAAAGGGGAAGAGAGAAATGAAAAGGGGGGCGAACCCCCTTTTTCCTTCTCCCAATTCGGCCTCCTGCCATAGGGGGGGCACCCCTTGTGGGCTAGTGTGCTCCCCTCTCATGGCCCATATGGCCCATATCTTCCCCCGGGGGTTCCGATAACCCCTCTGGTACTCCATAATTAAATACTTGATACACTACAGAACACTTCCGGTGTCCGAATACTATCGTACTATATATCAATATTTACCTCTCGACCATTTCCAGACTCCTCGTCATGTCCGTGATCTCATCCGGGACTCCGAACAACATTCGGTCACCAAATCACATAACTCATATAATATTATATCGTCATCAAACCTTAAGCGTGTGGACCCTATGGGTTCGAGAACTATGTAGACATGACCGAGACACCTCTCCGGTAAATAACCAATAGCGTAACCTGGATGCTCATATTGGCTCCCACATATTCTACGAAGATCTTTATCGGTCGAACCGTTATGACAACATACATAATTCCCTTTGTCCATCGGTATGTTACTTGCCCGAGATTCGATCGTCAGTATCTTCATACCTAGTTCAATCTCGTTACTGGCAAGTCTCTTTACTCGTTCCATAATACATCATCTCGTGACCAACTCCTTAGTCGTTTGCTTGAAATCTTATGATGTGTATCACCGAGAGGGCCCAGGGATACCTCTTTGATACTCGGAGTGACAAATCCTAATCTCAATCTATGCCAACTCGACAAACACCTTTGGAGATACCTGTAGAGCATCTTTATGATACCCGGTTATGTTGTGATATTTGATAGCACACAAGGCATTGCTCCGGTATGCGGGAGTTGCATAATCTCATAGTCGAAGGAATATGTATTTGACATGAAGAAAGCAATAGCAATAAAACTGAACGATCATTATGCTAAGCTAATGGATGGGTCTTGTACATCACATCATTCTACTAATGATGTGATCCTGTTATCAAATGACAAATCATGTCCATGGTTAGGAAACCTTAACCATCTTTGATCAACGAGCTGGTCTAGTATTGGCTTACTAGGGACACTATGTTTGTTTATGTATTCACACATGTATTAAGGTTTCTGATCAATACAATTCTAGCATGAATAATAAACCTTTATCATTAATAAGGAAATATAAAATAGCAACTTTATTATTGCCTCTAGGGCATACTTCCTTCAGTCTCCCACTTGCACTAGAGTCAATAATCTAGATTACATAGTAATGAATCTAACACCCATCGAGTCTTGGTGCTGATCATGTTTTGCTCGCGGAAGAGGCTTAGTCAACGGGTCTGCCACATTGAGATCCGTATGTATCTTGCAAATTTCTATCTATCCATCCTTGACTTGTTCGCGAATGGAGTTTTTTTTGACTGGGAACTGTAGGGAAACTCCCCACGGCCATAGCAATTTTATTCCAAAATAATACATTATGTACAAGGGTTACCAAGAGTAACCAACAGGGGAATAAGGGGGAGGGGGAAGGACTACTCACCTAATTACAAAACTAGGAAAAGGGTATACATCAAGGGGGCAGATAAGTCACCCACCTAACTAGATCATCCCTGAACCTAGGCTTGATTCTATGAGCAAGCAAAGACATATCATGAACAAAAGCTCCCCTCCAACAGTTGAAACTTGGCCTATCCTTCCTGAACACCTTTCCATTCCTGGTTAACCAGATATTCCAACATGAAGTGAAAACCACCTCAGCAAAAAATGGCTTGGCAAAATCCCTCTTAGCATGGATGGCAATTTCAGACATAGAATTGCCCAAACCCCAATCAATCTGCAAATGGTTCCATACACGATGGCTGAAATTACAAGAGAAGAAAAGATGGCCTCTATCCTCCCTTGATTGTGTTGGACATAGCACATAGTGCACTCCATCATCAATATGCCAGTGTCTTCTCTCCACAAATGGAGTTGAAGCGTCTCTTGATGTGTCTGGTTCTCTTGCGAAACCTGGATTCCTTCGCCAAGGCAATTGCTCCAGTGTTGTCACAAAAGATTTTCATTGGACCCGATGCACTAGGTATTACACCCAGATTGGATATGAACTCCTTCATCCAGACTCCTTCATTTGCTGCTTTCGAAGTAGCTATGTACTCCGCTTCACACGTAGATCCTGCCACGATGCTCTGCTCGGAACTGCACCAACTGACAGCTCCACCATTCAATATAAATATGTATCCGGTTTGTGACTTAGAGTCATCCGGATCAGTGTCAAAACTAGCATCAACATAACCATTTACGATGAGCTCTTTGTCACCTCCATAAACGAGAAACATATCCTTGGTCCTTTTCAGGTACTTTAGGATGTTCTTGACCGTTGTACAGTGATCCGCTCCTGGATTACTTTGGTACATCCCTGCCATACTTATGGCAAGGCACACATTAGGCCTGGTACACAACATAGCATACACGATAGAATCTATGGCTGAGGCATAGGGAATGACTTTCATTTTCTCTCTATCTTCTGTAGTGGTTGGGCATTGAGTCTGACTCAACTTCACACCTTGTAACACAGGCGAGAACCCTTTCTTTGGCTGATCCATTTTGAACTTCTTCAAAACTTTATCAAGGTATGTGCTTTGTGAAAGTCCTATTAAGCGTCTTTATCTATCTCTATAAATCTTGATGCCCAATATATAAGCAGCTTCACTGAGGTCTTTCATTGAAAAACTCTTATTCAAGTATCCTTTTATGCTATCCAGAAATTCTATATCATTTCCAATCAACAATATGTCATCTACATATAATATTAGAAATGCTACAGAGCTCCCACTCACTTTCTTGTAAATACAGGCTTCATAGAAAGTCTATATAAAACCATATGCTTTGATCACCTCATGAAAGCGTATATTCCAACTCTGAGATGCTGGCACTAGTCCATAGATGGATCGCTGGAGCTTGCACACTTTGTTAGCACCTTTAGGATCGACAAAGCCTTCCGGTTGCATCATATACAACTCTTATTTAAGAAACCCATTAAGGAATGCATTTTTGACGTCCATTTGCCATATTTCATAATCATAAAATGCGACAATTTCTAACATGATTCGGACGGACTTAAGCATCACTACGGGTGAGAAAGTCTCATCGTAGTCAACCCCTTGAACTTGTCGAAAACCTTTTGCGACAAGTCAAGCTTTGTAGACAGTAACATTACCATCAGCATTAGTCTTCTTCTCGAAGATCCATTTATTCTTTATGGTTTGCCGGTCAACGGGCAAGTCCACCAAAGTCCACACTTTGTTCTCATACTTGGATCCTATCTTGGATTTCATGGCCTCAAGCCACCTGTCGGAATCTGGGCTCATCATAGCTTCTTCATAGTTCGTAGGTATGTCATGGTCTAGTAACATGACTTCCAGGACAGGATTACCATACCACTCTGGTGCAGAACATGCTCTGTTTGGCCTATGAGGTCCAGTAGTAACTTGATTTGAAGTTTCATGATCATCATCATTTGCTACCTCACTAGTTGGTGTAGGCATCATGGGAACGGATTTCACTGATGTGTTATTTTCCAATTCGAGAGAAGGTACAATTACCTCATCAAGTTGTACTTTCCTCCCACTCACTTCTTTCGAGAGAAACTCCTTCTCTAGAAAGGTTCCATTCTTGGCAACAAAGATCTTGCCTTCGGATATGTGGTAGAAGGTGTAACCAATTATTTCCTTGGGGTATCCTATGAAGATGCACTTCTCCGATTTGGGTTCGAGCTTATCAGGCTGAAGGCTTTTGACATAAGTGTCGCAACCCCAAACTTTAAGAAACGACAGGCTTAGGTTCTTGCCAAACCACAGTTCATACGGTGTCGTCTCAATGGATTTAGACGGTGCCCCATTTAACATGAATGCAACTTTCTCTAATGCATAACCCCAAAACAATAGTGGTAAATCAAAAAGAGACATCATAGATCGCACCATATCTAATAAAGTACGGTTACGACATTCAGACACACCATTACATTGTGGTGTTCCAGGTGGCGTGAGTTGTGAAATTATTCCACATTGTTTAAATGAAGGCCAAACTCGTAACTCAAATATTCACCTTCGCAATCAGATTGTAGAAACTTTATTTTCTTGTTACGATGATTCTCCACTTCACTCTGAAATTCCTTGAACTTTTCAAATGTTTTAGACTTGTGTTTCATTAAGTAGATATACCCATATCTCCTCAAATCATCTGTGAAGGTCAGAAAATAACGATACCCGCCATGTGCCTCAACACTCATCGGACCGCATACATTGGTATGTATATTTCCAATAAGTCATTGGCTCGCTCCATTGTTCCAGGGAACGGAGTTTTAGTCATCTTGCCCATGAGGCATGGTTCGCAAGTATCAAATGATTCATAATCAAGTGATTCCAAAAGTCCATCTGCACGGAGTTTCTTCATGTGCTTTACACCAATATGACCTAAACGGCAGTGCCACAAATATGTTGCACTATAATTATCAACTTTGCATCTTTTGGCATCAATATTATGAATATGTGTATCACCACAATCAAGATTCAAAAGAAATAGACCACGCTTCAAGGGTGCATGACCATAAAAGATATTTCTCATATAAATAGAACAACCATTATTCTCTGATTTAAATGAATAATCGTCTCGCACTAAACAAGATCCAGATATAATGTTCATGCTCAATGCTGGCACCAAATAACAATTATTCAGGTCTAAAACTAATCATGAAGGTAGATGTAGTGACCTTGGAACCATTCCCGACGCGCATCATCACCTCGTCCTTAGCCAATCTTCATTTAATCTGTAGCTCCTGTTTCGAGTTTCAAATATGAGCAACTAAACCAGTATCAAATACCCAGGCACTACTACGACCAGTAGTAAGGTACACATCAATAACATGTATATCAAATATACCTTTGTTCACTTTGACATCCTTCTTATCCGCCAAATACTTGGGGCAGTTCCGCTTCCAATGACCAAGCCCTTTGCAGTAGAAGCACTCAGTTTTAGGCTTGGGTCCAGCTTTGGGCTTCTTTCTGGGAGTGGCAACTTGCTTACCACTCTTCTTGAAGTTCCCTTTCTTTCTCTTGCCTTTTTTCTTGAAACTAGTGGTCTTATTAACCATCAACACTTGATGCTCCTTCTTGATTTCTACCTCTGCAGCCTTAAGCATTGCGAAGAGCTCGGGAAATGTTTTGTTCATCCCTTGCATATTATAGTTCATCATGAACCCTTTGTAGCTTGGTGGCAGTGATTGAAGAACTCTGTTAATAACACAATCAACTGGAAGATCAACTCCCAGCTGAGTCAAGTGATTGTAATACCCAGACATTTTGAGTATGTTTTCACTGACATGCCTTTTCTCCTCCATCTTGCAGTTATAGAACTTGTTGGAGACTTCATATCTCTCAACCTGGGCATTTGCTTGAAATATCAACTTCAACTCCTGGAACATCTCATATGCTCCATGATGTTCAAAACATCTTTGAAGTCCCGGTTCTAAGCCGTAAAGCATGGCACACTCAACTATCAAGTAGTCATCAGATCGAGCTTGCCAGACGTTCAAAACATCAGCATCTGCTCTGCAGCAGGCCTTTCGCCTAGCGGTGCATGAAGGACATAATTCTTCTGTGCAGCAATGAGGATAATCCTCAAGTTACGAACCCAGTCTGTGTAGTTGCTACCATCATCTTTCAACTTAGCTTTCTCTGGGAACACATTAAAATCCAGGGGAATGGTAGCACGGGCCATTGATCTACAACATAGATATGCAAATACTATCATGACTAAGTTCATGATAAATTAAGTTCAATTAATCAAATTTCTTAAGAACTCCCACTTAAATAGACATCCCTCAAGTCAACTAAGTGAAACATGATCCAAATCA
Source organism: Triticum dicoccoides (assembly GCF_002162155.2). NCBI lineage: Eukaryota > Viridiplantae > Streptophyta > Magnoliopsida > Poales > Poaceae > Triticum > Triticum dicoccoides. The sequence continues at coordinate 432,008,750 of NC_041385.1, read as the reverse complement.
ACTAACCCATGTTCGATCATCACGTGAGATGGGGTAGTCATCAATGGTGAACATCTCTGTGTTGATCATATCTACTATATGATTCACGCTCAACCTTTTGGTCTCCAGTGTTCTGAAGCCATGTCTGTACATGCTAGGCTCGTCAAGTTTAACCTGAGTATTCCGCATGTGCAAAACTGTCCTGCACCCATTGTATGTGAACATAGAGTCTATCACACCCACTCATCACGTGGTGTCTCAACACGACGAACTGTCGCAACGGTGCATACTCAGGGAGAACACTTATACCTTGAAATTTAGTGAAGGGATCATCTTATAATGCTACTGTCGTGCTAAGCAATATAAGATGCATGAAAAGATAAACATCACATGCAATCAAAATATGTGACATGATATGGCCATCATCTTGTGCTTTTGATTTCCATCTCCAAAGCATCAACATGATCTCCATCGTCACCGGCTCGACGCCTTGATCTCCTGTTGGGGAACGCGGTAATTTCAAAAAAAAATCCTACGATCACGCAAGATCTATCTAGGAGATGCATAGCAACAAGAGGGGAGAGTGTGTCCACGTACCCTCATAGACCAAAAGCAGAAGTGTTTTAGTAATGCGGTTGATGTAGTCGAACTTCTTTGCAATCCAACCGATCCAAGTACCAAACGTATGGCACCTCCGCGTTCAACAGACGTTCATCTCGATGACGTCCCTCGTGCTCTTGATCCAGTTGAGGATGATGATGTGCCGACGGTGATGACGATGTCACCGGCGCATGGCTTCGCCTAAGCACTATGGCGATATGATCGAGGTGTGTAACTGTGGAGGGGAGCACCACCCACGGCTAAGCAAAACTTGGTGTGTCCAAGGGTGCCCCCTTGCCCCCGTATATAAATGAGAGAGGGGGAGGCCGGCCGGCCCTAGGCGGCACGCCCAAGGAAAGGGAGTCCTACTAGGACTACTAGTCCTAGTAGGATTCCTCTACAAGGAAGAGAGGGGAAAGGAAGGAGAGGGGGAGGGAGTAGGAAAGGGGGCGCCCCTCCCCCCTTTCCCGTGTCCAATTCAGACTGCTAAGGGGGGTGCGGCCTGCCCTGGCGGCCCTCCTCTCTCTCCACTAAGGCCCATGGTGGCCCATTACTTCCCCCGGCGGTTTTGGTAACCCCTCCGGCACTCTGTTTTTACCGGAAACTACCCGGAACACTTCCGGTGTCCGAATGACATGGTCCAATATATCAATCTTTATGTCTAGACCATTTAGAGACTCCTTATCATGTCCGTGATCTCGTCCTGGACTCCGAACAAACTTCAGTCATCAAAACACATAACTCATAATACAAATCGTCATCGAACATTAAGCGTGTGGACCCTACGGGTTCGAGAACTATGTAGACATGACCGAGACACATCTCCAATCAATAACCAATAGCGTAACCTGGATGCTCATATTGGCTCCTGCATATTCTACGAAGATCTTTATCTTTCAAACGGCATAACAACATACGTTGTTCCCATTGTCATCGGTATGTTACTTGCCCGAGATTCGATCGTCGGTATCATCATACCTAGTTCAATCTCATTACTGGCAAGTCTCTTTACTCGTTCCGTAATGCTTCATCCCATAACTAACTCATTAGTCACATTGCTTGCAAGGCTTATAGTGATGAGCATTTCCGAGAGGGCCCAGAGATACCTCTCCGAAACACGGAGTGACAAAATCCTAATCTTGATCTATGCCAACCCAACAAACACCTTCGGAGACACCTGTAGAGCATCTTTATAATCACCCATTTACGTTGTGACGTTTGATAGCACACAAGGTGTTCCTCCGGTATTTGGGAGTTGCATAATCTCATAATTTGAGGAACATGTATAAGTCATGAAGAAAGTAGTAGCAATGAAACTGTAACGATCATAATGCTAAGCTAACGGATGGGTCATGTCCATCACATCATTCTCCTAATGATGTGATCCCGTTTATCAAATGACAACACATGTCTATGGTTAGGAAACATAACCATCTTTAATTAACGAGCTAGTCAAGTAGAGGCATACTAGGGACATTATGTTTTGTCTATGTATTCACACATGTACTAAGTTTCCGGTTAATACAATTCTAGCATGAATAATAAAAATTTATCATGAAATAAGGAAATTAATAATAACTTTATTATTGACTCTAGGGCATATTCCTTCTATCTCCCACTTGCACTAGAGTCAATAATCTAGATTACAAAGTAATGATTCTAACACCCATGGAATTTTGGTGTTGATCATGTCACACGTAGATCCCGCCACGACGATTGATACGTCTCCAACGTATCTATAATTTCTGATTGTTCCATGCTATTATATTATCTGTTTTGGATGTTTAATGGGCTTTATTATACACTTTTATATTATTTTTGGGACTAACCTACTAACCGGAGGCCCAGTGCAAATTGCTGTTTTTTTGCCTATTTCAGTGTTTCGCAGAAAAGGAATATCAAACGGAGTCCAAACGGAATGAAACCTTCGGGAGAGTTGTTTTTGGAACAAACACAATCCAGGAGACTTGGAGTGGACGTCAAGGAAGCAACGAGGCGGACACGAGGTAGGAGGGCACGCCCCCCACCCTCGTGGGCCCCTTGTGGCTCCCCTGACTGACTTCTTTTGCCTATATATATACTCATATACCCTAAAAACATCTAAGAGCACCACAAAACCCTATTTCCACCGCCGCAACCTTCTATACCCGTGAGATCCCATCTTGAGGGCTTCTACATCAACACCATAGCCTCTCCGATGAAGTGTGAGTAGTTTACCTCAGACCTTCGGGTCCATAGTTATTAGCTAGATGTCTTCTTCTCTCTCTTTGGATCTCAATACAAAGTTCTCCTCGATCTTCTTGGGGATCTATTCGATGTAATACTTTTTGCGGTGTGTTTGTCGAGATCCGGTGAATTGTGGGTTTATGATCAAGATTATCTATGAACAATATTTGAATCTACTCTGAATTCTTTTATGTATGATTTGTTATCTTTGCAAGTCTCTTCGAATTATCAGTTTGGTTTGGCCTACTAGATTGATCTTTCTTGCAATGGGAGAAGTGCTTAGCTTTGGGTTCAATCTTGCGGTGTCCTTTCCCAGTGACAGTAGGGGCAGCAAGGCATGTATTGTATTGTTGCCATCGAGGATAAAAAGATGGGGTTTATATCATATTGCTTGAGTTTATCCCTCTACATCATGTCATCTTGCCTAATGCGTTACTCTGTTCTTATGAACTTAATACTCTAGATGCATGCTGGATAGCGGTCGATGTGTGGAGCAATAGTAGTAGATGCAGAATCGTTTCGATCTACTTGTCGCGGACGTGATGCCTATATACATGATCATGCCTAGATATTCTCATAACTATGCACTTTTCTATCAATTGCTCGACAGTAATTTGTTCACCCACCGTAATACTTATGCTATCTTGAGACAAGCCACTAGTGAAACCTATGGCCCTCGGGTCTATTTTCCATCATATAAGTTCCCGATCTATTTTATCTTGCAATCTTTACTTTTCAATCGATATCATAAAAATACCAAAAATATTTACCTTATTATCTCTATTAGATCTCACTTTTGCAAGTGGCCGTGAAGGGATTGACAACCCCTTTATCGCGTTGGTTGTAAGGTTCTTATTTGTTTGTGCAGGTACTGGGGATTTGAATGTAGCCTCCTACTGGATTGATACCTTGGTTCTCAAAAACTGAGGGAAATACTTACGCTACTTTGCTGCATCACCCTTTCCTCTTCAAGGGAAAACCAACGCATGCTCAAGAGGTAGCAAGAAGGATTTTTGGAGTCGTTGCTGGGGAGTCTACACACAAGTCAAGACAAACCAAGTACCCATCACAAACTCTTATCCCTCACATTACATTATTTGCCATTTGCCTCTCATTTTCCTATCCCCCACTTCACCCTTGCCGTTTTATTCGCCCTCTTTTTCCCGTTCGCCTCTTTTTCGCTTGCTTCTTGTGTGCCTGTTTGCCCTGCCTAAAAACATTATTACTCTCCGTAGAAGGTTGGAAGAAATCGAAAACAACGTTAGAAGCTTTATGACTTTACAATTTGAGCATAATATTTTCTTCAGAAACAATCTTAAAGAACAAAAAAGCTTTGTGGATTACATGAATAAAGAGCTCTATGATATGTCTAAGGAAATTTATGGTTTGAAATCTCAGTTTGCTCGTCTTGAAAACTTAATAGCCCAAATTTCGGATAGGCAGGCCACCTTAGTTAATAAGATGGCCGCCAAACTAGAAGGGTTAGAAGGAAATAATGATGAAGATCTAAAAGTGATTAATGTGTGAAAGTGCATTATAAAGACTAGAGGGGGCTGAATAGGCGATTTTTATGAATTCTTCACTGAGGAATTTGCCGGTGAGGAAATTCCTTAGCGAAGAACTACTAGCAGCGGAATAAGTACTCAGAAGTAAGCATAACAGGATACAGACATAGTCATCATGATGAAATGAAGACAAGCACAGAGTACAGGAAGCATAAACACATGATAACTCAAGATGAAGAAAAACAGACTGAAGAAATTGAACTGAGGAAATTGAGAAGGTCTTCAGTCAACGTCTTCAAACACAGATATGAACAATCACTCAACACAGTAATAAGGAAATGAAAGAGTTGAGGAAATAGAACCAGTAAGGTTGGTGAAGACAATGATTTGGTAGACCAGTTCCAACTGCTGTCTCAGTTGTATGTCTGGTTGGAGCGGCTGAGTATTTAAACTCGAGGACACACAGTCCCGGACACCCAGTCACTGAGCACGCAGCTCAGGACACCAAGTCCTCACCATATTCTCCTTGAACTAAGGTCACACAGACCTCGTCCAATCACTCGTGGTAAGTCTTCAGGCGACTTCCAAACCTTCACAGACTCGGTCACTCGGCGATCCACAATTCCTCTTGGATGCTCTAGACCATGACGCCTAACCGTCTGGAAGAAGCACAGTCTTCAAAGGTAACAAGCATCGGATCCACGCAGGATCAATCTCTTCAGTGATGCTCAATCACTTTGGGGTTTGTAGGTGCTTGGGTTTGGGTTTTTCCTCACTCGATGATTTTTGCTCAAAGTCCTCGGATGATGGGTTGCTCTCAATTGACAAGTGTTAGTTTCTCTCGGAGCAGCCAACCAGCTAGTGGTTGTAGGGGGCGGCTATTTATAGCCTAGGGAGCAGCCCGACATGATAAGACATAAATGCCCTTGTCTGATATGACCGTTAGGTGGATAAGATATTTTGGGACAGCTGGCGCGTAGCACAGCAACGGTCGGAAATTTGACTCTCAAATTCCTCAGGGCTATCATGTTCCTCACTGTGTAGGCAATCGGCACTGGCGAATTCCTAACTCCTCAGTCAGAACAAATTCCTCAGCGACCAGAAGAACTTCATCTCTGTCACTGAAGAAATTGACTGAACTTTATGAGATTTCCAAAGGCTTCACTCGAAGGGTTCGGTAGGTGTAGGATTTTGAGTTGAGCATCACATGGAAATTTTTCCTTAGTATTTCCTCGACCCCCTTTAACAGTACGGTGTTTCCTATGACTCAAGAAAGAGAAAAACAAAACTATGAAAACCAAAGTCTTCAAGCTTCATATTCCTCGCATGAATATCAAGTCTTCATGGATACACCAATTTCTTCACTTTCAAAGTCTTCATGAAAGTCTTCAGGAATACCAAAATCTTCAGTTGAAGATATTCATTTTTAGGGGTCGACTTCCTTTGTAAATACCAAACTCCTCATATACTTATAGACCTGTGTATACTCACAAACACATTAGTTCCTTAACCTATAAGTCTTCAATACACCAAAATCACTAAGGGGCACTAGATGCACTTACAATCTCCCCCTTTTTGGTGATTGATGACAATATAGGTTAAGTTTTCAACGGGGATAAACATATGAAGTGTAAGTACTGATATTGAGGAATTTGATTGCAAGATATAGAAGAACTCCCCCTGAAGATGTGCATAGTGAGGAATTTGCTTTTGAAGCAATGCACACTTGAAGAGTTGAATCATGGAGATCTCCCCCTATATCTTGTAATTCATACACGCATTTGACATATAATATGAAGAATTTGAAATGCATGATGAAATATGGTGCCTGATGAAATTCAGCATGCGTGCAATAATATTAATGAGGAACAAGCATGTAGAATAACTTATCAAGAGTATCAAAGCATAGTGCATCAAAAGTATCAGGGCACAGTGCATCAAAAGTATCAGGGCACCATCGGGTTTTAAGATTACAACTCGATCCAATAAAGTTTCAGAAGAACGAGAGTTGTAACTTAGCAAAAAAATGCCCATATAATAGACCCGCTTGAAGACTAACTCAAATTTCTCCCCCTTTGTCATCGAATGACCAAAAGGATCGAAACTGAGGACTAACGCCCCTGAAGAATATCAAGTTGATGGAGGAGCGCCAGCGTCGGGGTCGGTTGTCGTAGTAGGGCCTACCGCAGTGTCATCCAAATCTTCATTTTCATCAGTGTCGCGCGATGAAGAATAGGAGCTGGCCACCAAGGAAGGAACATTGACCTACTTGAATTTCTTCGGTGGAGGTGCAGAGCAGTCAAATTCTTCCTTGAGACCCATATTCTTCAGATCTGCAGCGCTGTAGACATGTGATAGAATAGCCCAGGTACGGTTGAAGGTTTCATGGAGGTAGTATTGGTTTTTCTTCACTGCATTGTGTGTTGATGTCATGTTGTGAAGAATTGAACCAAACTGACGCTTGACCCATTTGTGATTGCGATCAACCTTCTGATGAATACTGAGGAGTAACTTACGATCAGTCATCACCCTGGGTGCTGTGGCTTGAGGATTTTCCTTGGCGGCAGAATCATGTGTGGCAGAGTCATCATTGGTGGTGTAGGATGCAGCCTTGCGAAATTGACCGTCCAATGGACGAATGCCTTCATCTATCACAACAATTGCCTTGCCTTTGTCATCAGCTGAGGAATATGTCTGTTTGAGGACTTCAATCAAAGGCAAGTAGCTGCCATGGTTCAAAGTGTCAGCTTTGTAGTTTAGTGAAGCCCGTGTCCTGATGAATCTCATAATCCATGGTGCATAAGGCTTCAGCTCAAATGGTGACATAGCAATATTTGCCAGAGTCCTCATGAAGAAATCATGGAAGTTGACGGGAACGCCATGAATGATATTGAAAAGCATATTCTTCATGATGCCAACGACCTCTTCATCATTTGAGTCGTGGCCTTTGATAGGACTCATTGTCTTTGCCAGAATGCGATAGACAGTCCGAGGCACATATAGTAATTCCTTGATGAGGAATTTGGTTCGAGGAGCCTGCCCTGGCTTCAAAGGCTTCATCAGCACTTGCATGAAATGATTGGAAAGCTCAGGTTCACTATAGATGCAACGAGCACCGTCAAGGGGAGGACTGAGTGGGAGGGCACGAAGCAATTCAGTTGTTGGTGCCTTGTAGTGAGTGTTTTCAGACATCCAGTCCAGCACCCATGAATTCACATCTTCAGAGTTTCCTATGATGTGCAGCATTGCATAGAATTGAAGAGTGAGTTCTTCATTCCAGTCACAGATGTCAGTGCAGAAGTTCAGTAATCCAGCATCATGAAGAACACTGAGGACTGGTTCGAAGCACGGCAGAGACTCCATGTCCACATGAGGAATATGTTCATGATCGAAGACTTTGTCTTTGTCGAACAGTACTGAGGAATAGAAATTGGCTTGACTAGCAGTCCAGAAACGCCTCTTCCTTATGCGAGCAGAGTCATAGGGGTTGTAGTCAGTGAAGAACACATGCTTGCTGAAGAAATCTCCAGCCTTGAACTTTTGCTTCTTTGAGAATGGATCCTTTGGCTTGGGCAGAGGAGTGTCAGTGAGTTGCATCACAACCTCAGGAATCGCAATCTCAGGTTCTTCAGGCTGAGGAATTTCTGGTTCCTCTTCAGTTGTAGTCTGCGTGTTCAGAGGATCAGCAACAGCAGTTTCATCAGCACTAGTGGCTAGAATTTCTTCATGCACACACGAGGTGGGATGAGTTTCTTCAGAGCCCATTTGAACTGTTGGTGCAGGGGACTGAGGTATTTGTTGTAGTGGCGTGAAGAGTGGAGAATTGGGGTGCTGACTTTCCCAAAAATCATCATTCATCATGGGCGTTGTGCAGCCAATGTCCACGTCTTCATCTTCATTTTCTTCAACGCCAGCCTCTTCAGCTGTGAACTGAGGCATTGGCGAGGAAGCAACATTCGTTGAAGGGATCGTATCCACTTCAATTTCTGCATCAACCTACTCTGACGAAGCAGCAGATTGAGGTTCTTCATTAGATCCGCTTGGGATCTCATATTCTTCACCAAAAGGAACAAGGTCCTTTGATGGCATGGTGGAAATCGGAACAGCATCAATTGGGTTTTCAATAGAGCTTGCCAGAGGCTTCATCTTCTTTGGAGCTGAAGATTCTGAAGCACTGGATGCTTTCCGTTTCTTCGCTGCAGCTCGCTCTGCAGCCTTGGTCTTCCTCACATCTGATGTAGATGGAAGAATAGGAGTTGGTGTAGGCGCTGGAGGAGCTGAGGAATCTTGTTGAATTTCCTTAGGCGCAACTGATGCAGTTGCCCTGACTTCTTTAGTCTCTTCAGGCGCACCACTAGTGGATGCCCTAACAATTTCTTCAGCGGCTAGAATGGAGTCATCAACCCTGGAACTAGCATTTTTTCAGTAGCCTGAATGTCATCAGCGGTGCTGGCATGTTCTTCAGTTTGCTAAGCAGAAGCTTCAGCTTGAGGAATTTCTTGTTGCGATGGGGCTGCAACATTTGTGAATTTCTCAGTCAGTTTCACAAACCTGACTTTGGCTCCTTGCAAATCAACATAGTAAGCATTGAAATCATCACTGAGGGCTTTGATTTCAGCTTGGATCTTTAGGAGTTCATCAGTTGTCATATGAACAACATGTTTCTTCAGGAACTTCTCCTTTCTGAACTGAGCCTTCTTGATCTGCCTGGCCTTCTCAAATTTCCATTTCTCTTCAGTGATGAAATGGGTCAGCATGTGACTTTGACCAGGAGACAAATTGCAATCAGGCATAGGAGTATTTGGATCCTTGTGCCAGAGATCAATGTAATCAAGGATCGCCCTTGGATCCAAAAGCAGTGGCACATTTGTGCCTTTGGCTCTAGCGGCCCTTTCTTGTCGGTCTCTAATGATTTATGCAAGTTCATCATCATCAGCTTCATCGTCATATGGCACTTGGAAGGCAACCTGTTTCTTCTTCGGACTTGGCCGAGGACCTCGACCAGCCGTGGCCTTTGTCTTCAGCAGAGTGGGGCCTGATGAAGATTTTGGTGCAGCTGATGAACTTGCTGAGGCACCAGAGGTAATAGAGATGCCTGTAGTCCTTTGGCACGTGGCCAGATGCACAGGTGTTGAGGACTTTGCCGGAGCAGCTGAGGACTTTGGAGGAGGAGCTGAGGATTTTGGAGGAGCAGGAGCAGCATGAGGGACTGGCTGTGAGGGCTTTGAAGATTCTGGCCGTGAGGGCTTTGAAGATTCTGGCCTTGAGGGCATTGTTGAGGAACTTGTCCGTGAGGGCATAGTTGGTGAAGCACTTGTCTTGTGAGCGGGCTTCTTTGCCATAGATTTTCTAGGCTTGACAGAGGCCTCAGTGGCAGCAGCAGCAGCAGAGTCTTCATTGAATTTCGTCACTACTTCTTTGGCTTGTCTCGCCAACTTAGCTTGGCGTTTGGCCCATTCTTCAGGAAAATCCTCACCATGCTTGATGCTGGTGGGGTCAGCTTCTTAGCCAGGTGCCAATGGAGCTCTTGGGCATGGAGGATTCAGTGCGAATTTCTTCATGTACTTCGGAGTCACATATCTGTACTCCCTTCATTCTCTTGCCCATCTCCGTTCAATCCTCTGTATGCGCACCTTGCACTAAGTCTTGCTTTCTTTTCCGAACCGGCCTCATCAGGTGTGCAATAGTCAGTATAGAGGTCCTCAGAGATTTCAAAAGCAGTCATGACCTCGGGCTTCTTTCCTCCTTTCTGCGGCTTTTTACCATCAGCCATATTCTTCAGATGAGGAATTTGAACAATTGAATTTTCTGAAGAAGTATGCAATTTTTCTTCAAGGAACGCTGCAAATGAGTTAAGTTGATGAGAACCTAGTGATTCAGCAGCGGACATGAGTACCTGTGAACAGAGTATAGTTGCGAGGAATTTGGAGAGGTTATATGCGTTCTCAGAAGGTTTTTCAAAAAGAACAAGTTTGAGGAATTTGACCAGATGAGCCTTGAAGAATTTCACTAAGCGTTCTTTGTCTTAGGTTCCAGAGTTGTATAGATTGAAGATCCACACAATTGAGGAATCTTGAAGAAAAATGATGCTTAGAGAAATGAATCAAGAGCATATGACTAGTGAGGTGTTTTGTGTGTGAGGATTTGCAGAATAAAACACCTTTGAAGATTTTGTTGTGAAATTTCGAATCAAAAGAGGGCAGTAAAAGTAACTTTTAATTACCCTGGATGAAGAACACGACGAACTGAGAAGCAGAACAGTGAAGTTCGTCGGTGTAGATCTTCCACGCCCTAACTTGGCGGAGGAAGATAGCTACGGCGGCGGCGGAGTGAAGATTTCTGCGGTCGGCACGAGTACGACGGCGACGAGGTCGAGGCAGTGAAGCTCTTCCTCACCGGCGATGATGGAGTAGCGACGGCACTAGGGTTTGAGAAGCTCGAGCGAGAGAGAGAGAGAGCGGTCGAGCGGAGTAAAGGAAGTGAGGAAGGGGAGAGGGGGTATTTATAGTCGCAGTAAAAAACTGTTCGCCCGAAGATTTAGGACGAACGTGCCCCTGACCCTTCTCATTCGTTGACATGTGTCACCCACGTACTGAGAAGTAGAGATCGTGTTAGATCGTGGGTGAATAGATTAGTCTATCGTGGGATACGGAACGGTTTGAGCTGTAAAACCGAAAATTTGGATAAGATAAGCTTTAAGTTCCGTTCGCAAATTCTTCAGCTGACAAGGATACAGTGAAGATTTTGAACGAGATTCAAATAGAACGCACATGAAGAATTTGTGAATAGATTGGGTTGAGTATAGCATAGAGGGGAAAGGGTCCGATCACATTCACTTAGCAGAAAATGCAACTTGAAGAAATAGCCATAAGTGAATGCTGTATAGGACATAAACTCATATATATATATATATATATATATATATATATATATATATATATATATATATATATGAAGAAAAACGACGAAAACAGTGAAGATTTTGCAAAGTTGAAGAATTTGAAAAACTGAAGAATTTCAAAAACCAAGGAATTTCAAAAATGAAAAATTTCAACTTTGGTGGTGGCGTGACCCACCGTATAAGAATGATGATTTTAGACACCGCGTACAATTGTCATAGGGTTCTGAGAATCAAATTCTTCATTAATTTCTTCACACTTAGAGTGTTATTCTTCATTGATTGAAGAAAAATGTTTCTTCATGTGTTGCACATCTATGTCATCAATTTTGCATAAGTGTCAAGATGTGTGTCCTTTTCATAGAACATTCGAAGATTCTAAGATATTTAGCTCACACCGCAACTTGCTAAATCTCTTCTCATCCAAGGGCTTTGTGAAGATATCGCTAGCTATTCTTCAGTCTTCACGTGCTCGATGGAGATGTCGCCCTTCAACACATGATCGCGAAGAAAATGATGACGAATCTGAATGTGCTTTGTCTTCGAGTGCTGAACTGGGTTGTGAGCAATCTTGATGGCACTCTCATTGTCACAGAGGAGAGGCACATTCTTCACGTTGATGCCGTAGTCCTTGAGGGTTTGCTTCATCCATAGCAGTTGAGCACAGCAAGAACCAGCAGCAATGTACTCAGCCTCTGCAGTAGACAGTGACCCGCAGTTCTGTTTCTTCGAGGACCAACAGACCAAAGATCATCTGAGGAAATGACAAGTACCAGATGTTGACTTGCGGTCCACACGATCACTAGCATAGTCAGAGTCAGAATATCCAATGAGATCAAAAGTAGAGCCCTTGGGGTACCATAATCCTAGTGTTGGTGTGTGAGCTAGATATCGAAGAATATGCTTCACAGCCTTATGGTGTGATTCCTTCGGTGCAGCTTGAAATCGGGCACACATGCAAACACTAAGCATTATATCTGGCCTAGATGCACATAAGTACAATAACGAACCAATCATGGAGTGGTATACCTTGTGATCAAAGTCAATACCATTTTCATCAGTGCATAGATGGCCATTTGTGGGCATAGGAATTTTGACGCCTTTGCAATCTTGCATGCCAAATTTCCTCAGAACTTCCTTGAGGTATTTCTCCTGAGATATGAATATGCCATTGTGCTGTTGATGAATTTGAAGACCTAAGAAGAATTTCAACTCTCCCATCATAGACATTTGATATTCTTCACTCATCATATAGGCAAATTCATCACTATAACATTGGTCAGTACAGCCAAAGATAATATCATCAACGTATATTTGGCACACAAACAGTTCACCATCATAAGATTTAGTGAAAAGAGTAGGGTCGAGTGAACCGGGTGTGAAGCAATTCTTCATGAAGAATTCCTTCAAAGTGTCATACCACGCCCGAGGGGCCTGCTTGAGGCCATACAGGGCCTTGTTGAGTCTGAAGACTTTGTCAGGATTCTTTGGATCTTCAAAACCTGGGGGTTGAGCAACATATACTTCTTCCTCAAGCTTACCATTGAGGAATGCACTTTTCACATCCATTTGTTGGAAGATAATATTATGATGGTTAGCATAAGCAAGTAATATGCGAATAGCCTCAAGTCTAGCAACAGGTGCAAAAGTTTCATCGAAATCAATTCCTTCAACCTGTGTGTAGCCTTGAGCTACAAGTCGTGCCTTATTCCTCACCACAAGGCAGTTTTCATCTTGCTTGTTGCGGTAGATCCACTTTGTGCCGATGATATTATGCTTGCGAGGATCTGGACGTTTGACCAGTTCCTAGACATTGTTGAGCTCGAACTGATGTAATTCTTCTTGCATGGCCTGAATCCACTCAGGCTCCAGAAATGCTTCATCTACCTTAGTGGGCTCTGTAATAGAGACAAAAGCATAGTGCCCACAAAAGTTAGATAAATGTGAAGCTTTTGAGCGTGTGAGAGGACCTGGCGCTCGAATGTCATCGATGATCTTTTCAACTTGCACTTCTTTTGCAATGCGAGGATGAGCTGGTTGTAGTTGAGGAATTTGATCAGCATTTTCATCAGGTGCACCAGCTCGATTTTCTACATGTTCTGGAATGAATTCTTCAGTAGATTCTTCGGTAGGAATAACATCCTCAGTAGCCTTGAACTTGACAGAATCCTCAGGTGCTGGTTCATCTATTACAGAAGGTAGGTGCTCTTTTTGCGAGCCATTAGTTTCATCGAACCGCACATCTACAGTTTCAACAACCTTGTGAAGAACGTTGTTGAAGACTCTGTAGGTGTGCGAGTCCTTTCCGTAACCAAGCATAAAACCTTCATGAGCTTTCGGTGCAAATTTAGCATTGTGATGAGGATCTCAAATCCAACATTTAGCACCGAAGACTTTGAAATAACTCACATTGGGTTTCTTGTCAGTGAGGAGTTCATAGGAAGTCTTCTTGAAGAATTTGTGAAGATATACCCAATTGATGATGTGGCACGTAGTATCAATTGCATCAATCCAAAAACGACGAGGCGTTTTGTATTCATCAAGCATAGTGCGAGCCATTTCAGCGAGGGTTCTGTTCTTGCGCTCCATGACGCCATTTTGCTGAGGAGTATAAGGAGCAGATAACTCATGAGTAATGCCAAGTTCATCAAGATAGCCATCAAGACCGGAATTCTTGAACTCAGTCCCATTGTCAGTTCTGATGTGCTTGATCTTCACACCAAAGTTGGTTGAAGCCCTCGAGGAAAATCGTTTGAAGATTTCCTGCACTTCATGTTTGTAAGTAACAATGTGTACCCATGTGTAACGAGAATAGTCATCAACAATAACAAAGCCATATAGGGGTGCATCATTTGAAACGGCAGAATAATGATTAGGACCAAAGAGATCCATGTGAAGCAATTCAAATGGACGAGTAGTGGTCATGATAGTCTTCGCTGGATGCTTGGCCTTTGTCATCTTTCCAGCTTCACAAGCTCCGTGATCCTTGAGGAATTTGACATTTTCAATGCCAATGACATGCTTCTTCTTTGCAAGCGTGTTCAGATTCATCATGCCAGCATGACCAAGTCGTCGATGCCATAGCCAGCCTTCTGAAGCTTTTGCCAGTAAGCACATGGCTGGTTGTGGTCCTGTAGAGAAATCAAAAATATACAGATCTCCTCTCCTAAAGCCTTCGAAGACTTTGGAATGGTCAGCTTCCATGATCACAACACAACGATACTTGCCAAAGACAACAACCATATCAAGATCACAAAGCATTGAGACAGACATGAGGTTGTATCCTAAGGACTCGACAAGCATGACTTTGTCCATGTGTCGATACTTTGAGATCGCAACCTTACCTAGACCCAATACCTGACTTTTGCCTTTGTCAGCGAAGATGATGTGCTTCAGATGTGACGGTGTTAAGGGAGCACCCATCAATAGATTCTTGTCACCAGTCATGTGATTTGTACATCCACTATCGAGAACCCACTCGTTTGCTTTGGGCTGATCATCCTGCAGATGAATTAGTGCATCTTACGAACTCATATACTTCATCAGTGAAGAATATGACATCAAATTCATTAATTCAATTTCATCAAGCAATAGCACAGATAAGCAGTGTGAGGACGTGTGAAATGAAAGTTCATTTCATCATGATTCGCCTGCGTCCTTTCAGGCATTTTTGTCAGGCCCCCAGCAAATTCATCAGACGTTAAAGCACGTTTGGAGACCTGACCCTACAGAAGAAATTAGTTCTTTTTCTTCACCACCCACATCTGAAGGGGTGTCAAAGAGTTCATCACTCTGCAAGCACCATATGAGAATGGTGGCATAGAAGCCAATCCATTGCGTTTCACATAAGAGGGGTTAGGGTAAGCATATGAATAAGCAGAGAAATTCTTCAAGGACTTATGAACATAATGATTTGAAGAATAATGCGCATATTCATAGCCCTTAGCTCTACCCTGTGAAACATAAGGGTTAGCACGATGATGTTCATATGAGGACTTTGATCCATTTGAGGAATTTGATCCATGTGAAGAATTAGGTCCATATGATGAATTGGATCTGGGGTTCCTCTTCTTCACTGGTGGTGTCATGAGGACATTCACCTGAAGACTTTCAACATAACTTTTGGGAACCCAGATTTTCTTCATTGGGGAACCGTTCCTGCAGTTAGTGCCAACATATCTAGCAAATACTTCACCATTCTGATTTTGAACAGTTTATAGTTGGAGTCAAATGACTCATCAGAAGAATGAGGAGATTCACATGTAAAGCCAGATAAGTTAGATGGATCAACTAGAGGTCCCTTTGCAGCAACCCATGAGGTTTTGGGGTACTGCTCAGGCTTCCAATATGTTCCATCAGCATTGAGTTTCCTCTCAAAGGCAATACCCTCTTTCCTAGGGTTCCTGTTGAGGATCTGCTTTTTGAGCACATCACAAAGAATTTGATGCCCTTTGAGGCTTTTGTACATGCCTGTCATGTACAATTCCTTTAGCCCTGCATCGTCAGTGATACTAGCAATGTCCTCAGATGAGGAATTAGTGATAGCAGAGACAGGTGAAGAATTTGTAACAGTTGAAGTATTTGAACATTCAGGTGAAGAATTAGCAGATTCACGTTCAATGCACTTTAAGCATGGAGGAACAAATTCTTCCTGAGAAGCGTTGATTTGTTGAGCAAGTAATGAATCGCGATCCTTCTTAAGATCTTCATAACTCACTCTTAGATTCTCAAGATCTTGCTTTCTTTGAAGAAGTTCAAGAGAAAGTTTCTCGTGATCAAATAAGAGAGCATTATGATGACCTTGAAGATCGTCAAACTTGGAATGGAGTCCCTGAAGACTTTCAGCCAAGGCTTTTGACTGATCCATTTCTTCACCCAACATATCATCGCTCTTATTTAGCATGTAATGAACTTTTTCCAAAGATCTTTGTTGTTTTGTGGCAAGGGAAGCAAGTTTATCATAGCTAGGTCCAAATTCATCGCCAGATTCATCATCACTGGACTCGGATAGGTAGCATTCGTTTACCTTAGCACTTTTTGCCATAAGGCAGGGGTTGGACGATGATGATTCTAGTTCGAATGTCATCTCTTTGAGAGATTCCTTGTAATCATCAAGCCAAGGATCATGACGATTTAGATGTCCATCATAGACCTCAGAGAGACGGTCCCAGATTAGCTTCGCGTGATTGAGATGCATGACGTTCCTGAATTGATTTCAGGACAGACTTGTGCAGATGACATCCTTCGCTATGAGGTTGAGGAGAGTGTACTTGCGAATGTCATCAGCTTCAGCCATCTTGCATAGATCGGTAAGACCGATCTTGGTGACGGTCCATAGTTCATTGTCCATAGCCATGAGTCGCTTCTTCATCATGGCCTTCCACCGAGGATACTCATGACCGTCAAAGATGGGGCAGGAAACGTTCCTCAATCCTGCAGTCGACATAACTAGAACTCCAGGTGGTTAAACCAAAATCACACAGAACAAGGGAGTACCTTGCTCTGATACCAATTGAAAGTGTGTTATATCGACTAGAGGGGGGTGAATAGGCGATTTTTATGAATTCTTCACTGAGGAATTTGCCGGTGGGGAAATTCCTTAGCGAAGAACTACTAGCAGCGGAATAAGTACTCAGAAGTAAGCATAACAGGATACAGACATAGTCATCATGATGAAATGAAGACAAGCACAGAGTACAGGAAGCGTAAACACATGATAACTCAAGATGAAGACAAATAGACTGAAGAAATTGAATTGAGGAAATTGAGAAGGTCTTCAGTCAAAGTCTTCAAACATAGATATGAACAATCACTCAACACAATAATGAGGAAATGAAAGAGTTGAGGAAATAGAACCAGTAAGGTTGGTGAAGACAATGATTTGGTAGACCAGTTCCAACTGTTGTCTCGGTTGTACGTTTGGTTGGAGTGGCTGAGTATTTAAACTCAAGGACACACCGTCCTGGACACCCAGTCACTGAGCATGCAGCTCAGGACACCAAGTCCTCACCGTATTCTCCTTGAACTAAGGTCACACAGACCTCGTCCAATCACTCGTGGTAAGTCTTCAGGCGACTTCCAAACCTTCATAGACTCGGTCACTCGGCGATCCACAATTCCTCTTGGATGCTCTAGACCATGATGCCTAACCGTCTGGAAAAAGCACAGTCTTCAAAGGTAACAAGCGTCGGATCCACGCAAGATCAATCTCTTCAGTGATGCTCAATCACTTTGGGGTTTGTAGGTGTTTGGGTTTGAGTTTTTCCTCACTCGATGATTTTCGCTCAAAGTCCTCGGAGGATGGGTTGCTCTCAATTGACAAGTGTCAGTTTCTCTCGGAGCAGCCAACCAGCTAGTGGTTGTAGGGGGCGGCTATTTATAGCCTAGGGAGCAGCCCGACATGATAAGACATAAATGCCCTTGTCTAATATGACTGTTAGGTGGATAAGATATTTTTGGACAGCTGGCGCGTAGCACAGCAATGGTCGGAAATTTGACTCTCACATTCCTCAGGGCTATCATGTTTCTCACTGTGTAGGCAATCCACACTGGCGAATTCCTAACTCCTCAGTCAGAACAAATTCCTCAGCGACCAGAAGAACTTCGTCTCTGTCACTGAAGAAATTGATTGAACTGTATGAGATTTCCAAAGGCTTCACTCGAAGGGTTTGGTAGGTGTAGGATTTTGAGTTGAGCATCACATGGAAATTTTTCCTTAGTATTTCCTCGACCCCCTTTAACAGTACGGTGTTTCCTATGACTCAAGAAAGAGAAAAACAAAACTATGAAAACCAAAGTCTTCAAGCTTCATATTCCTCGCATGAATATCAAGTCTTCACGGATACACCAATTTCTTTACTTTCAAAGTCTTCATGAAAGTCTTTAGGAATACCAAAATCTTCAGTCGAAGATATTCATTTTTACGGGTCGACTTCCTCTGTAAATATCAAACTCCTCATAGACTTATAGACCTGTGTATACTCACAAACGCATTAGTTCCTTAACCTATAAGTCTTCAATACACCAAAATCACTAAGGGGCACTAGATGCACTTACAATGTGTCTCCTATCAAATCTTTGTTTTCCAATATGAATCTTGATAAAGATGGGACTGGAGATGAGTCAACTTTAGCTAAAAGGCGTCCCAATGATTCGGAGTTTTTAGATCTTGATGCAAAAATTGGTAAAAGTGGGGTTGAAGAGGTCAAAACTTTACATAGCAATGAACCCACTATTTTGGATTTCAAGGATATGACAATTGTTCTTTAATAGATTGTATTTCCTTGTTGCAATTCGTGTTAAATTCTCCTCATGCTTATAGTCAAAATAAAGCTTTTACTAAACATATTATTGATGCTTTAATGCAATCTTATGAAGAAAAACTTGAATTAGAAGTTTCTATCCCTAGAAAAATTTATGATGAGTGGGAACCTACTATTAAAATTAAAATTAAAGATCATGAATGCTATGCTATGTGTGATTTAGGTGCTAGTGTTTCCATGATTCCAAAAACTTTGTGTGATGTGTTAGGTTTCCGTGAATTTGATGATTGCTCTTTAAACTTGCACCTTGCGGATTCCACCATTAAGAAACCTATGGGAAGGATTAATGATGTTCTTACTGTTGCAATAGGAATTATGTGCATGTGGATTTTATTGTTCTTGATATAGATTGCAATCCTTCATGTCCTATTATTCTTGGTAGACCTTTCCTCAGAACGATTGGTGCAATTATTGATATGGAAGAAGGAAATATTAGATTCCAATTTCCATTAAGGAAAGGCATGGAAGACTTTCCTAAGAAGAAAATCAAATTACCTTATGAATCTATTATGAGAGCCACCTATGAATTGCATACCAAAGATGGCAATACTTAGATCTATTCTCACTTTTATGCCTAGCTAGGGGCGTTAAACGATAACGCTTGTTGGGAGGCAACCCAATTTTACTTTCATTCTTTGCTTTTTGTTCCTGTTTAGTAATAAATAATTAATCTAGCCTCTGGTTAGATGTGGTTTTAAGTTTTAATTAGTGTTTGTGCCAAGTAAAACCTGTAAGATCTTCTTGGGTGATAGTTAATTTGATCTTGCTGAAAAACAGAAACTTTTGGGCGCACGAGAATACTTTTCATAAATCACAAAAACGTTATTTTCAATTGATTCTTTTTACGAAAGATTAATAAACAAATTTTCTAGGACTTCCTATTTTTGTAGAAATTTTGGGGTTCCATAAGTATCCAAGAGTTACAGATTGCTACAGGCTGTTCTGTTTTTGACAGATTCTGTTTTTCGTGTGTTGTTTGCTTATTTTGATGAATCTATGGCTAGTATCAGGGGGTATGAACCATAGAGAAGTTGGAATACAGTATGTATAACACCAATATAAATAAAGAATGAGTTAATTACAGTACCTTAAAGTGGTGGTTTGTTTTATTTCGCTAACGGGGCTCATGAGATTTTCTGTTGAGTTTCGTGTTGTGAAGTTCTTAAGTTTTTGGGTAAAGATTTGATGGATTATGGAATAAGGAGTGGCAAGAGCCTAAGCTTGGAGATTCCCAAGGCACCCCAAGGTAAAATTCAAGGACAACCAAAAGCCTAAGCTTGGGGATGCCCCGGAAGGCATCCCCTCTTTCGTCTTCGTCCATCGGTAACTTTACTTGATGCTATATTTTTATTCACCACATGATATGTGTTTTTCTTGGAACGTCTTGTATGATTTGAGTCTTTGCTTTTTAGTTTATCACAATCTTCCTTGCTGTACACACCTTTTGGAGAGATACACATGATTCAGAATTTATTAGAATACTCTATGTGCTTCACTTATATCTTTTGAGCTAGACAATTTTGCTCTAGTGCTTCACTTATACCTTTTTTAGAGCACGGTGGTGGTTTTATTTTGTAGAAATTATTGATCTCTCATGCTTCACTTAAATTATTTTGAGAGTCTTTTAGAACAGCATGGTAATTTGCTTTGGTTATAAAATTAGTCCTAATATGATGGGCATCCAAGTTGGGTAAATAAAAACTTTCATATGGAGTGCATTAAACACTATGATAAATTTGATACTTGATAATTGTTTTGAGATATAAAGGTGGTAATGTTAGAGTCATGCTAGTTGGGTAATTATGAAATTGAGAAATACTTGCATTAAAGTTGGCAAGTCCCGTAGCATGCACGTATGGTGAACGTTGTGTGACAAATTTGAAGCATGGGGTGTTCTTTGATTGCCTTCCTTATGAGTGGAGGTCGGTATCACGCGATGGTTAACTCCTACCAACCCTTCCCCTAGGAGCATGCGTAGTAGTACTTTGCTTCGAGGGCTAATAAACTTTTGCAATAAGTATATGAGTTCTTTATGACTAATGTGAGTCCATGGATTATACACACTCTTACCCTTCCGCAATTTGCTAGCCTCTACGGTACCGTGCATTGCCCTTTCTCACCTTGAGAGTTGGTGCAAACTTCACCGGTGCATCCAAACGCCGTGATAAGATACGCTCTATCACATATAAACCTCCTTATATCTTCCTCAAAATAGCCACCATACCTACCTATTATGGCATTTCAATAGCCATCCGAGATATATTGCCATGCAACTTTCCACCGTTCCGTTTATTATGACACGCTCCATCATTGTCATATTGCCTTGCATGATCATGTAGTTAACATTGTATTTGTGGCAAAGTCACTGATAACCCACAAGTAGAGGGGATCGCAACAGTTTTCGAGGGTAGAGTGTTCAACCCAAATTTATTGATTCGACACAAGGGGAGCCAAAGAATATTCTCAAGTATTAGCAGTTGAGTTGTCAATTCAACCACACCTGGATAAATTAATATCTGCAGCAAAGTATTTAGTAGCAAAGTAGTATGGAAGTAACGGTAATAGTGGCAAAAGGAACAGTAGCAGTTTTGTAGTAATTGTAACAGTGGCAACCGTAAAGTAACTAACCAAAGATCAATATGTGAAAAGCTCGTAGGCATTGGATCAGTGATGGATAATTATGTCGGATGCGATTCCTCATGCAACAGTTATAACATAGGGTAACATAGGACTAGCTCCAGTTCATCAATGTAAAGTAGGCATGTATTCTGAATATAGTCATACGTGCTTATGGAAAAGAACTTGCATGACATCTTTTGTCCTACCCTCCTATGGCAGCGGGGTCCTATTGGAAACTAAGGGATATTAAGGCCTCCTTTTAATAGAGTATCGGACCAAAGCATTAACACTTAGTGAATACATGAACTCCTCAAACTACGGTCCTCACCGGGAGTGGTCCCGATTATTGTCACTTCGAGGTTGCCGGATCATAACACATAGTAGGTGACTATTGACTTGCAAGATAGGATCAGGAACTCATATATATTCATGAAAACATAATAGGTTCAGATCTGAAATCATGGCACTCGGGCCCTAGTGACAAGCATTAAGCATAGCAAAGTCATAGCAACATCAATCTCAGAACATAATGGATACTAGGGATCAAACCCTAACAAAACTAACTCAATTACATGGTAAATCTCATCCAACCCATCACCGTCCAGCAAGCCTACGATGGAATTACTCACGCATGGCGGCGAGCATCATGAAATTGGTGATGGAGGATGATTGACGATGACGACGGTGATGGATTCCCCTCTCAGGAGCCCCGAATGGACTCTAGATCAACCCTCCCAAGAGAGATTTGGGCTTAGCGGCGGCTACGTATCGTAAAACACGGTGAATCATTCTCTCGATTTTTTTCTCCCTGAACGTGAATATTTACAGTTGGAGTTGAGGTTGGTGGAGCCTCAGGGGGCCCACGAGACAAGGGGCGCGCCCCCCACCCTCATGGACAGGGTGTGGACCCCCTGGTATTGATTCTTACGCCAGTATCTTTTATTAATTCCAAAAATATTCTCCGTGAAGTTGCAGGTCATTCCGAGAACTTTTATTTCTGCACAAAAATAACACCATGGCAATTCTGCTGAAAACAACGTCAGTCCGGGTTAGTTCCATTCAAATCATGCAAGTTAGAGTCCAAAACAAGGGCAAAAGTGTTTGCAAAAGTAGATACGATGGAGACGTATCTACTCCCCCAAGCTTAAACCTTTGCTTGTCCTCAAGCAATTTAGTTGACAAACTGAAAGTGATAAAGAAAAACTTTTACAAACTCTGTTTGCTCTTGTTGTTGCAAATATGTAAAGCCAGCATTCAAGTTTTCAGCAAAGATTATGAACTAACCATATTCACAATAACACTTAGGTCTCATGTTTACTCATATCAATGGCATAATCAACTACCGAGCAATAATAATAAATATTTGATGACAACACTTTCTCAAAACAATCATAATATAACAAGATGGTATCTCGCTAGCCCTTTCTGAGACCGTAAAACATAAATGCAGAGCACCCCTGAAGATCAAGGACTGACTAGACATTGTAATTCATGGTAAAAGAGATCCAGTCATACTCAATATAAATCAATAGTAATGGATGCAAATGACAGCGGTGCTCCCCAACTGGTGCTTTTTAATAAGAGGATGATGACTCAACATAAAAGTAAATAGATAGGCCCTTCGCAGAGGGAAGCAGGGATTTGTAGAGGTGCCAGAGCTCGATTTTGAAATAGAGATAAATAATATTTGAGCGGCATACTTTCATTGTCAACATAACAACCAAGAGATCTCGATATCTTCCGTGCTACACACATTATAGGCGGTTCCCAAACAGAATGGTAAAGTTTATACTCCCCCACCACCAACAATCATCAATCCATGGCTTGCCCGGAACAACGGGTGCCTCCAACTAACAACAATCCTGGGGGAGTTTTGTTTGCAATTATTTTGATTTGATTTGAGCATGGGACTGGGCATCCCGGTGTCCAGCCATTTTCTCGTGAGTGATGAGCGGAGTCCACTCCTCTTGAGAATAACCCGCCTAGCATTGAAGATATAGACAGCCCTAGTTGATACATGAGCTGTTCGAGCATACAAAACAGAATTTCATTTGAAGGTTTAGAGTTTGGCACATACAAATTTACTTGGAACGGTAGGTAGATACCGCATATAGGAAGGTATGGTGGACTCATATGGAATAACTTTGGGGTTTATGGAAGTGGATGCACAAGCAGTATTCCTGCTTAGTACAAGTGAAGACTAGAAAGAGACTGGGAAGCGACCAACTAGAGAGCGACAACAATCATGAACATGCATTAAAATAAATAGACACTGAGTGCAAGCATGAGTAGGATATAATCCACCATGAACATAAATATCGTGGAGGCTATGTTGATTTTGTTTCAACTACATGCATGAACATGTGCCAAGTCAAGTCACTGGAATCATTCAAAGGAAGATACCACCCTATCATACCACATCACAACCATTTTAATAGCATGTTGGCACGCAAGGTAAACCATTATAAACTCCTACCTAATTAAGCATGGCATAAGCAACTATAATCTCTAATTGTCATTGCAAACATGTTTATTCATAATAGGCTGAATCAGGAACAATGAACTAATCATATTTACAAAAACAAGATAGGTCGAGTTCATACCAGCTTCTCTCATCTCAATCAGTCCATCATATATCATCATTATTGCCTTTCACTTGCACGACCGAACGATGTGTAAAATAATAATAATGCACGTGCATTGGACTAAGTTGGAATCTACAAGCATTCAATTCAAGGGAGAAGACAAGGTAATATGGGCTCTTGGTTAAATCAGTAATAATGCATATAAGAGCCACTCAACATTTTCATCATGGTCTTCTCCTCTCGACCCCCAAAGGAAAGAAAAGAAATAAAACTATTTACACGGGAAAGCTCCCAACAAGCAAAAGAAGAACGAGAAATCTTTTTGAGTTTTCTTTTAATTACTACTACAGGCATGGAAAGTAAACTAGCTAAAAGCTACAACTAATATTTTTGCTTTTTCTTAAGGTTTTTTCAAACACACAAGAAGAAGGCTTAGAAAAGAAAATAAACTAGCATGGATGGTACAATGAAAAAGTATGAGCACCGACAACTAGAATGAGTGCATGAACATGAATGTAATGTCGATGAGAAATACGTACTCCCCCAAGCTTAGGCTTTTGGCCTAATTTGGTCTAATCCCACGGATCAAAGCTGCCTTCTTCGGTATGTGGAGGAGTGTCATCTGGGTGCCACTGGTTGGCGACCTTCACCGGATCCCACTGATAAACGGACTGTTGATAAGGGTCAAGTGGTGGTTCCGGCTCAAGCTATGGAGCTTGTGTCAGCCTGCAGTATGCGTAGATGGCCTCGGGCAAGATGAGGTACGTGCCTGAAAGTAAGTTAAACAAAGAGGGTGCATGCAAGATAATAGTCTCATAGTGAGTCTTATTAAATATCAGCTTATACTTAAGCATCGTCTTCTTATTTTTAACAATAAATTCATGTGCTACCATACTCTTATAATTTAGAAAAAAGGGGGCAACAACTTTTCCTCTTTCTCATAATGCCTAATAGGTATGCTAAAGTGTTTAGCAAGGCGTGAAGCAAAGATGCCTCCAAAGATGGGGCCTTTTGTATGGTTCAAACTTAATCGCTTAGCAATAACATCGCCTAAACTGAAATTTGTATCACGAAACAAAGCATGGCGCAAAATAACAATATCAGGGGCACTAAGATTTCCACTGTTCCCGCGACCAATTAAATATCTACTAGCAAATATTGCAAAGTAACGTAGAACAGGAAGGTGTATGCTAGTAATTCTTGCATCGGAAACCTTGCTCGTCCCCCCTACAGCGATCATATCAATAAATCCATCCACATCACTACGATGTGGTTCCTCTATGCTGCCTACAAAGGTTATCTTGCAAACCCCACAAAAATCATATAGTGACATCTCCTTAACCTCATCATATAAATGAAACTCCACTGAAGGTGGTGATTTCTTAGCATGAAAGTGAAAAATTTGCACAAAAATGTTAGTGTAGGAGTTACTGATCGAGCTGGTCATGGAGGAAGTCAGTGAGGCCTGCATTCTCAGCCAAATAATAAAAATCAGCATGAATCTCAGCTGCTCTCAAGAACTCATAACAAGGCCATTCACACGGCCGAACTTCCGCGGTGCGAGGGAGATTATATTTGGGATTTTTATCCTCTTCACTTTGCTTATCCTTCGAGCTCCGGCTCGAAGAGCCCCTCAAAAATCTCTTCATCATTTTCTGAAAATTTCTGAAATTTTTAGTAACTCAAAATAAAACTGAACCAAACTCAACAAAATTGATAGCAACTATCCCCACAAGTGCCTAGAAACTATGTCATGCATTAGAACTACTTGGGATCATATAAATTTGACATGCAAGCTCAAGAACAGGGTCACCTTAGCAGAAAAAATTTGCAATGAATAAAGCACTAGAACAAAAACTAATTGGACCATTGGAGGATTCACATACTGAACAACAATCCCCCAAAACAGTTTCGTGAATGGAGCTTTGAGCAAGGAGATCAAAATGGCAGCAAGATGAGCTGGAACTTGTGCTTGAGTTGGTTGGTGATTTTTTTGGGAGGAACAAGAAGTGTGTGGGTGTAGGAATAACTAGAGTGGGGCCACCATGGGCCCACGAGGCAGGGGGGCGTGCCCAGTGGGGTAGGGCGCTCCCTGGACCCTCGTGGCCAGGTGTTGGCTCCCTCTGGTGTGTTCTCAGTGCCAATAATTCTTAAATATTCTAGAAAAAATCATATTTCATTTTCGGGACATTTGGAGGACTTTTATTTTCGAGGTACTTTTTATTGCAAGGATAATTCAGAAAACAGACAGAAAATACTATTTTTGCTTTATTAATCTAAATAATAGAAAGTAAAAGGAGGGTACAGAGAATTGTGCTTTCTAACTTCATCCATCTCATGCTCATCAAAAGGAATCCACTAACAAGGTTGATCAAGTCTTGTTAACAAACTCATTCCGAATCGCATGAAACCGGAGAATTTTCGAATAGCACTAGGTTACCTCAACAAGAATATGTACATCCCCAATAATAAGAATATCATATTTCTTCTTGACAGTAGGAAGAGGAAATTCAAAACCTCCAATAGTAATAGTTGGATTTTTTTTTCAATAGAATTGATACTGTGAACTTGAGGTTGTTTCCTCGGAAAGTGTACCGTATGCTCATTACCATTAACATGAAAAGTGACATTGCCTTTGTTGCAATAAATAACAGCCCCTGTAGTATTCAAAAAGGGTCTACCAAGTATAATCGACATACTATCATCCTCGGGAATATCAAGAATAACAAAGTCCGTTAAGATAGTAACGTTTGCAACCACGACAGGCACATCCTCACAAATACCGACAGGTATAGCGGTTGATTTATCGGCCATTTGCAAAGATATTTCAGTAGGTGTCAACTTATTCAGTTCAAGTCTACGATA
Organism: Triticum dicoccoides; assembly: GCF_002162155.2. Taxonomy (NCBI): domain Eukaryota; kingdom Viridiplantae; phylum Streptophyta; class Magnoliopsida; order Poales; family Poaceae; genus Triticum; species Triticum dicoccoides. The sequence continues at coordinate 431,982,151 of NC_041385.1, read as the reverse complement.
TAAAGAGAGAGCATAACACTAACACCGGCTCCAAGATCACATAAAGCAGTTTTAACATAGTTTCTTTTAATGGAGCATGGTATAGTTGGTACTCCTGGATCTCCTAGTTTCTTAGGTATTCCACCCTTGAAAGTATAATTAGCAAGCATGGTGGAAATTTCAGCTTTCGATATCTTTCTTTTATTTGTAACAATATCTTTCATGTACTTAGCATAAGGATTCGTTTTAAGCATATCAGTAAAACGCATACGCAAAAAGATAGGTCTAATCATTTCAGCAAAGCGCTCAAAATCCTCATCATCCTTTTTCTTGGATGGGTTAGGAGGAAAAGACATGGGTTTCTGAACCCATGGTTCTCTTTCTTTACTGTGCTTCCTAGCAACGAAGTCTCTCTTATCATAACATTGATTCTTTGATTGTGGGTTATCAAGATCAACAACAGGTTCAACCTCTACATCATTATTATTGCTAGGTTGAGCATCAACATGAACATCATCATTAACATCATCACTGGGTTCATGTTCATTACCAGATTGTGTTTCAGCATCAGAAATAGAAATATCATTAGGATTCTCAGGTGTGTTAACAACAGGTTCACTAGAAGCATGTTTACTAATAAGTTTTAGTTCACCTTTAACTTTAGACATATAATCACTCAAGTGTTCAATCTATAAGCATTACATTTCAATTGTACCAACATAAGCATTGAAGTTTTCTTATTTAATAATAAAATTATCAAACTCATCCAAGAATTGACTAGCAGACTTATAACGAGGAATATCACCTTCATCAAATCTATAGAGAGAATTTACCTTTACTACCTATGTCGGGTTATCAAGACCATGTATTTCTTCAATAGGTGGTAAATTCTTAACATCTTCAGCTTTAATACCCTTTTCTTTCATAGATTTCTTTGCCTCTTGCATATCTTCAGGACTGAGAAATAGAATACCCCTTTTCTTCGGAGTTGTCTTAGGAGTTGGTTCAGGAAGTGTCCAATTGTTTTCATTAGTCAACATATTATTCAATAAGAATTCAGCTTGATCAACAGTTCTTTCCCTGAAAACACAACCAGCACAACTATACAGGTGGTCTCTAGAAGGATTGGTTAGTCCATTATAAAAGATATCAAGTATTTCATTTTTCTTGAGAGGATGATCAGGCAAAGCATTAAGTAATCAGAGAAGCCTCCCCCAAGCTTGTGGGAGACTCTCTTCTTCAATTTGCAAAAAATTATATATTTCCCTTAAGGTAGCTTGTTTCTTATGAGCGGGGAAATATTTAGCAGAGAAGTAATAAATCATATCTTGGGGACTACGTACACAACCAGGATCAAGAGAATTAAACAATGTTTTAGCATCACCCTTTAATGAGAATGGAAATAACTTGAGGATATAGTAGTAACGAGTTTTCTCATCATTAGTGAATAAGATGTGCCACAACAGTTTCAGATTCATAGCCATAAAAAGGATTAGATTCAACCAAATTAATTATCTCAGGATTGACAGAGAAATCATAATCCTTATTAGTAATAAAGATACGTGAAGTAGCAAAAGAAGGGTCGTTTTTCATTCTAGCATTCAGAGACTTTTCTTTCAGCTTAGCTAACAATTTCTTAAGATCAGATCTATCATTGCAAGCAAGAAAATCTCTAGCGGTTTCTTCATCCATAACGTAACCCTCAAGCACAACAGGCAATTCATATCTAGGGGGGAATCTTCATCATCACTTTCATCAATATTATCAGTTTCAATAATTTCATTCTCTCTAGCCCTAACAAGTTGTTCATCAAGAAATTCACCTAATGGCATAGTAGTATCAAGCATAGAAGTAGTTTCATCATAAGTATCATGCATAGCAGAAGTGGCATCATCAGTAACATGTGACATATCAGAATTAATAGCAGAAGCAGGTTTAGGTGTCACAAGCTTACTCAAAACAGAAGGTGAATCAAGTGCAAAGCTAGATGGCAGTTCCTTACCTCCCCTCGTAGTTGAGGGAAAAATCTTAGTTCTTTCGTCTTTCAAGTTCCTCATAGTGATCAGCAGATATAAATCCCAAGTGACTCAAAGAATATAGCTATGCTCCCCAGCAACAGCGCCAGAAAATAGTCTTGATAACCCACAAGTATATGGGATCGCAACAGTTTTCGAGGGTAGAGTATTCAACCCAAATTTATTGATTCGACATAAGGGGAGCCAAAGAATATTCTCAAGTATTAGCAGTTGAGTTGTCAATTCAACCACACCTGGATAACTTAATATCTGCAGCAAAGTATTTAGTAGCAAAGTAGTATGGAAGTAACGGTAACAGTTGCAAAAGGAACAGTAGCAGTTTTGTAGTAATTGTAATAGTGGCAATCGTAAAGTAACTAAGCAAAGATCAATATGTGAAAAGCTCGTAGGCATTGGATCAGTGATGGATAATTATGTCGGATGTGATTCCTCATGCAACAGTTATAACATAGGGTGACACAGAACTAGCTCCAGTTCATCAGTGTAATGTAGGCATGTATTCCGAATATAGTCATACGTGTTTATGGAAAAGACTTGCATGACATCTTTTGTCCTACCCTCCCGTGGCAGCGGGGTCCTATTGGAAACTAAGGGATATTAAGGCCTCCTTTTAATAGAGTACCAGACCAAAACATTAACACTTAGTGAATACATGAACTCCTCAAACTACGGTCATCACCGGGAGTGGTCCCGATTATTGTCACTTCGGGGTTGCCGGATCATAACACATAGTAGGTGACGACTTGCAAGATAGGATCAAGAACTCACATATATTCATGAAAACATAATAGGTTCAGATCTGAAATCATGGCACTCGGGCCCTAGTGACAAGCATTAAGCATAGCAAAGTCATAGCAACATCAATCTCAGAACATAATGGATACTAGGGATCAAACCCTAACAAAACTAACTCGATTACATGGTAAATCTCATCCAACCCATCACCGTACAGCAAGCCTATGATGGAATTACTCACGCACGGCGGTGAGCATCATGAAATTGGTGATGGAGGATGGTTGATGATGATGACGGCGACGGATTCCCCTCTCAGGAGCCCCGAACAGACTCCAGATCATCCCTCCCGAGAGAGATTAGGGCTTGGCGGCGGCTCTGTATCGTAAAATGCGATAAATCCTTCTCATCAAGTTTTTTCTCCCCGAACATGAATATATAGAGTTGGAGTTGAGGTCGGTGGAGCCTCAGGGGGCCCACGAGACAGGGGGCACGCCCAGGGGGTACGGCGCGCCCCCCACCCTCGTGGACAGGGTGTGGGCCCCCTGGTCTTGATTCTTTCGCTAGTATTTTTTATTAATTCCAAAAATATTCTCCGTGAAGTTTTAGGTCATTCTGAGAACTTTTATTTTTGCACAAAAATAACACCATGGCAATTCTGCTGAAAAAAACGTCAGTCCGGGTTAGTTCCATTCAAATCATGCAAGTTAGAGTCCAAAACAAGGGCAAAAGTGTTTGGAAAAGTAGATACGATGGAGATGTATCAGCCACCATCTATATTTTTTCATACATGTCACTCTTGATTCATTGCCCACCTTGGTACACCGCCGCAAGCATTCACATGGAGTCATATTTTGTTCTAGTATCGAGTTGTAATCATTGAGTTGTAAATGAATAGAAGTGTGATGATCATCATTATTAGAGCATTGTCCCATGTGAGGAAAGGATGATGGAAGCAATAATTCCCTCACAAGTTGGGATGAGTCTCCGAACTTTATAAAAATAAAAGAGGCCAAAGAAGCCCAAATGAAAAAAAGAGACCAAAGAAGCCCAAATAAAAATTAAAAAAAATGAGAGAAAAAGAGAGAAGGGACAATGTTACTATCCTTTTTCCACACTTGTGCTTCAAAATAGCACCATGGTCTTCATGATAGAGAGTTTCTTATTTTGTCACTTTCATATACTAGTGGAAATTTTTCATTATAGAACTTGGCTTGTATATTCCAATGATGGGCTTCCTCAAAATGCCCTAGGTCTTCGTGAGCAGGCAAGTTGGATGCACACCCACCTAGTTTCTTTTTTATGAGCTTTCATACATTTATAGCTCTAGTGCATCTGTTGAATGGCAATCCCTACTCCTCGTATTGACATCAATTGATAGGCATCTCCATAGCCCGTTGATTAGCCGCGTCAATGTGAGACTTTCTCCTTTTTTGTTTTCTCACATAATCCCTATCATCATACTCTACTCCACCCATAGTGCTATGTCCATGGCTTACGCTCATGTATTGCGTGAGGGTTGAAAAGGCTGAAGCGCATTAAAAAGTATGAACCAATTGCTTGGTTGAAACCAGGGTTGTGCATGATGGGAGCATTTTTGTGTGACAAAAATGAAGCATGGCCAAACTATATGATTTTGTAGGGATAAGCTTTATTTGGCTATGCTATTTTGATAAGACATAAACTGCTTGGTTAGCATGCTTGAAGTATTACTATTTTTATGTCAATATTAAACTTTTATCTTGAATCTTTTGGATCTGAACATTCATGCCACAATAAAGAAAATTACATTGAGAATTATGCTAGATAGCATTCCACATCAAAAATTCTGTTTTTATCATTTACCTACTCGAGGACGAGCAAGAATTAAGCTTGGGGATGCTTGATACGTCTCCAACGTATCTATAATTTTTGATTGTTCCATGCTATTATATTATCTATTTTGCATGTTTAATGGGCTTTATTATACACTTCTATATTATTTTTTGGACTAACCTATTAACCGGAGACCCGGTGCAAATTGCTGTTTTTTTGCCTATTTCAGTGTTTCGCAGAAAAGGAATATCAAACGGAGTCCAAACGGAATGAAACCTTCGGGAGAGTTGTTTTTGGAACACACGCAATCTAGGAGACTTGGAGTGGACGTCAAGGAAGGAACGAAACGGCCACGAGGGAGGAGAGCGCGCCCAGGGGGGTAGGCGCGCCCCCACCCTCGTGGGCCCCTCATGGCTCCCCTGGCCGACTTCTTTTGCCTATATATACTCATATACCCTGAAAACATCCGAGAGCAACATGAAACCCTATTTCCACCGCCGCAACCTTCTGTACCTGTGAGATCCCATCTTGGGGCCTTTTCCGGCGCTCCACCAGAGGGGGAATCGATCATGGAGGGCTTCTACATCAACACCATAGCCTCTTCGATGAAGTGTGAGTAGTTTACTTAAGACCTTCGGGTCCATAGTTCTGTAATGCTTCATCCCATAACTAACTCATTAGTCACATTGCTTGCAAGTCTTATAGTGATGAGCATTACCGAGAGATCCCAGAGATACCTCTCCGAAACACGGAGTGACAAAATCCTAATCTTGATCTATGCCAACCCAACAAACACCTTCGGAGACACCTGTAGAGCATCTTTATAATCACCCATTTATGTTGTGACGTTTGATAGCACACAAGGTGTTCCTCCGGCATACGGGAGTTGCATAATCTCATAGTCTAAGGAACATGTATAAGTCATGAAGAAAGTAGTAGCAATGAAACTATAACGATCATAGTGCTAAGCTAACGGATGGGTCATGTCCACCACATCATTCTCCTAATAATGTGATCCCGTTTATCAAATGACAACACATGTCTATGGTTAGGAAACATAACCATCTTTGATTAACGAGCTAGTCAAGTAGAGGCATACTAGGGACATTATGTTTTGTCTATGTATTCACACATGTACTAAGTTTCTGGTTAATACAATTCTAGCATGAATAATAAAAATTTATCATGAAATAAGGAAATAAATAATAACTTTATTATTGCCTCTAGGGCATATTTCCTTCAGTCTCCCACTTGCACTAGAGTCAGTAATCTAGATTACAAAGTAATGACTCTAACACCCATGGAGTTTTGGTGTTGATCATGTTGCTCGTGGAAGAGGCTTAGTCAACGGGTCTGCAACATTCAGATCCGTATGTATCTTGCAAATCTCTATGTCTCCCTCCGACACTTGATGATGGATGGAATTGAAGCCTCTCTTGATGTGCTTGGTTCTCTTGTGAAATCTGGATTCCTTCGCCAAGGCAATTGCACCAGTATTGTCACAAAAGATTTTCATTGGACCCGATGCACTAGATATGACACCTAGATCGGATATGAACTCCTTCATCCAGACTCCTTCATTTGCTGCTTCCGAAGCAGCTATGTACTCCGCTTCACACGTAGATCCCACCACGACGATTGATACATCTCCAACGTATCTATAATTTTTGATTGTTCCATGCTATTATATTATCTGTTTTGGATGTTTAATGTGCTTTATTATACACTTTTATATTATTTTTGGGACTAACCTATTAACCGGAGGCCCAGTGCAAATTGTTGTTTTTTTGCCTACTTTAGTGTTTTGCAGAAAAGGAATATCAAACGGAGTCCAAACGGAATGAAACCTTCGGGAGAGTCATTTTTGGAACAAACGCAATCCAGGAGACTTGGAGTGGACGTCAAGGAAGCAACGAGGCAGCCATGAGGCAGGAGGGCGCGCCCCCACCCTCGTGGCTCCCCTGACTTCTTTTGCCTATATATACTCATATACCCTAAAAACATCTGAGAGCACCACGAAACCCTATTTCCACCGCCACAACCTTCTGTACCCGTGAGATCCCATCTTGGGGCCTTTTCCGGCGCTCCACCGGAGGGGGAATCGATCATGGAGGGCTTCTACATCAACACCATAGCCTCTCCGATGAAGTGTGAGTAGTTTACCTCAGACCTTCGGGTCCATAGTTATTAGCTAGATGGCTTCTTCTCTCTCTTTGGATCTCAATACAAAGTTCTCCTCGATCTTCTTGGAGATCTATTCGATGTAAAACTTTTTGCGGTGTGTTTGTTGAGGTCCGATGAATTGTGGGTTTATGATCAAGATTATCTATGAACAATATTTGAATCTCCTCTGAATTCTTTTATGTATGATTTGTTATCTTTGCAAGTCTCTTCGAATTATCAGTTTGGTTTGGCCTACTAGATTGATCTTTCTTGCAATGGGAGAAGTACTTAGCTTTGGGTTCAATCTTGTGGTGTCCTTTCCCAGTGACAGCAGGGGCAGCAAGGCACGTATTGTATTGTTGCCATCAAGGATAAAAAGATGGGGTTTATATCATATTGCTTGAGTTTATCCCTCTACATCATGTCATCTTGCCTAATGCCTTACTTTGTTCTTATGAACTTAATACCCTAGATGCATGCTGGATAGCGGTCGATGTGTGGAGTAATAGTAGTAGATGCAGAATCGTTTCGATCTACTTGTCGCGGATGTGATGCCTATATACATGATCATGCCTAGATATTCTCATAACTATGCACTTTTCTATCAATTGCTCGACAGTAATTTGTTCACCCACCGTAATACTATGCTATCTTGAGACAAGCCACTAGTGAAACCTATGCCCCCCGGGTCTATTTTCCATCATATAAGTTTCCGATCTATTTTATCTTGCAATCTTTAATTTTCAATATGTATCATAAAAATACCAAAAATATTTATCTTATTATCTCTATCAGATCTCACTTTTGCAAGTGGCCGTGAAGGAATTGACAATCCCTTTATCGCGTTGGTTGCAAGGTTCTTATTTGTTTGTGCAGGTACTAGGGATTTGAGTGTATCCTCCTACTGGATTGATACCTTGGTTCTCAAAAACTGAGGGAAATACTTACGCTACTTTGCTGCATCACCCTTTCCTCTTCAAGGGAAAACCAACGCATGCTCAAGAGGTAGCAATGATGTGCTTGGAACTGCACCAACTGGCAGCTCCACCATTCAATAAAACACGTATCCGGATTGCGACTTAGAGTCATCCGGAGCAGTGTGAAAGCTTGCATCGACGTAACCGTTTACGACGAGCTCTTTGTCACCTCCATAAACAAGAAATATGTCCTTAGTCCTTTTCAGGTATTTCAGGATGTTCTTGACCGTTGTCCAGCGCTCCACTCCGGGATTACTTTGGTACCTCCCTGCTATACTTATAGCAAGGCAAACTTTAGGTCTGGTACATAGCATTGTTGTGACGCCCGGATAATCATGCTACAGTAATCCCACGCTAATCATGCCATGTCACCTCGGTTACTGTTGCTAACCTCGAGATGATTCGAAACCATTTCAAAATTTAAATTCTAAATATGTCAAATAACAAACATTTTCAAAGGTTGAAACAAAAATGTCCGGCGGGTGCCGAATATTACAAGGGTAATTATAATAAAGAAAACATATTTTTAGAAAGTGCCTGAATATTTTAAAATGAATTAAAACAGAAAAGAGAAATAATAAAAGAAACAATAGCAAAGTTTTAAATAGAAAATAAAATGAAAGAGAGACCCCCCCCCTAGCCAACTGAGCCAACTGGCCCAGCTAGCCAACTGGCCGGCCCAGTCGGCCAGCCTACCCAGGCCGGCCCATCTCTCCCCGCATATCCCCCCCACCACCCACAAACCCTAGCCCCGATCCACCCCACTCCTCCCACGATTCCGCCCCCACGTCTCTCTCGGTCCCTCTGCCCCCCGATCCAGATCGAGGGGCACAG